>NC_089817.1:12647462-12970571 GCF_029633855.1 Hoplias malabaricus
ATGATATATAATAACATTTTGGGAAACTGGGTTGTAATTAACTGTGTGTGAGAAATAATTAATTTAAAATTACACCATGCTTTTAATATTGGTAATAACAGCCATGGGCTCTAAGGGTAATGAGCACTATTACTTTTTCCAGAGCCTGTTTAATTATCCCATCAGTTTGCTTTTGCGGATTAAATTATTGACATTTGTTCTTGAAGGCTAATTGATGTAGATGCTGAACGGTGGAAGGCTCCTGACCTGAAGCGGGAACTGTGCAATAAGCTTTTATTTCCTGTGAGAGTCATTTTCCTTGACACGTCACTTTTTTCTGTCCTGGGACACTTTGTGAAGGTGCAATCTGGATATTGGTCAGTGCATATTATCAGTTAACTTAGCGTTTGGATCAAAATCTTCAGCGTTTTCAGTAAACTCTCGCTGTGATCTCACAGCTCTGTGAGCATGTGTTGTTTTTGTAATTAATTCTGTGAAAAAAAAGATTCTATTTTGGAACGACTGACACACTAGGACAGTAGGAGGGAAGTTATTTTACCTTTCTGTCCCACTGTGTGTCCTTTTTATCTGCAGGGTACTGCCTTAGATTTTTCATTTCCCCTTGCAGTTTGTGTAACAACTCTGCATCACAGACAGGAGCAACTACTACAGTACAGTCTGGAGTACATTCTGTAGAAGTCTTTAACAGTGTGTCTGTCTGCTCTACACTTCATTTTTAAATCTCAGTTAAACACTCATGGGGCGGCACGGTGGTGCAGCAGGTAGTGTCGCAGTCACACAGCTCCAGGGGCCTGGAGGTTATGGGTTCGATTCCCGCTCCGGGTGACTGTCTGTGAGGAGTTTGGTGTGTTCTCCCCGTGTCTGTGTGTGTTTCCTCCAGGTGCTCCGGTTTCCTCCCACAGTCCAAAAACACACGTTGGTAGGTGGATTGGTGACTCAAAAGTGTCCGTAGGTGTGAGTGTGTGAGTGAATGTGTGTGTGTGTGTCTGTGTTGCCCTGTGAAGACTGGCGCCCCCTCCAGGGTGTATTCCTGCCTTGCCCAATGATTCCAGGTAGGCTCTGGATCCCCGCGACCCTGAACTGGATAAGTGCTTACAGATAATGAATAAACACTCATGTTTTTTGCATTGTCCCTTAGAACCTTTTCTTGATTCTCTTTCAGTTCAGTGAGTTATTTAAAATGTGTTTATTCCCAAGCTTGTGATAAAACTTTCACATCTGAGAAGCAATAAAAAATCATATGATGTGAAAGTTTCTACTTCTTGAATTATATTGGGTATTTGGACAATCACTAGTGAGTTTCTGGATTTCTATTTATATTTTATGTATATAAATGTAATGCTATATACTTGCAGCTGCCATTATAATCACTCCTTGTGTCAGCCTGTTGGGATTTCCCTTTTCTCATTGATTATAATGTTTTTACCCCTTCTTCTGATAACACTCTCCCTGGTGAAGTCCATAGAACTTTTAACAACTACACAGAGTAACTGGTTCAGCAACTTTCATTTTTGTACTGTTTAGCTTCTCATAAATAGTAGTAGTAGTATCCAACACTAGTATCCAATGGTAGTATCCAACACAAGGCAAGATCTGTCTCTTTAAATGCAGAGATTTGTGTCTAGACAGGATTAAAATGATCAGATGACCACTGAGTTTGGTGAAAATCAGTAGATTGACTGGACCGCCTGTAAAAGAGGGAATTACCAATGGACCCCATGGAAATTGAATCTTGTTTGGATAGGGGAAGAGGTTATGTAGTATATACCTGATGCCTGATAAATGTCTGGCGTATGTCTTAGCACTTGTACTAATTGTTTGATTGTAACTGTTACTAGTTTTTGAATTGTATTGGACTTTGTATTGAATATAACTTTGTGTCTTTTATTTCAACATTGATATCACAGACAACACTGAATTTGCAGATGAACTCAAGGATAACCATTTTATCTTTTTTTGTCAGAACTTGGGCCAGTCATAGAGGAGCTACAAACATATGCAAGCCTGCTGCACTTGCTGCAAGAGCAAAGGTCCACTGCAGAACTTGCTCTCATTTGCATTCACATCATGTCCTAGAACTTTCCCTGGCATCAAGCCTCAAGCTTCTATCAAAACTTGAAACTTTGCTGTTAGCAGGCAGAAGCTTACACAAGCCAAGCTGTGACTGCTGTCGACTGGACGGCTGTGAGTGGCAGCTACTGCCTTGCTCCATTCACTCCTGTGTTACAACAGATAATTGCCTGAAGCTGTTTGTAATAAATGATACTGCTGTTGTGATTAGTTCCATTGTTGGTTTGGTGCTGTGAGCAGTGAGAGTCACTTCATTTCTGATTGTTCTAGGCTGCTGTGTGTATATTGTGTCAACTTGTGCACTGTGAAAGAAAGGAAGATAGATGATGTGTTTTTTTTGACATAGTGAGTGTAAGGTACAATCAGTGTTTGCCTAGAGTTGAGGAAAGCAGAATGCTGCATGTACAGTGTGAACATTAATGGAATGTAAAGTTGGTTAAAAGCAGACCTAATTTACAGGCTTGTGTCATTGAAAGTCATTATACAAATTAATAAATAGTGCTTTATAAATGAAAAATAGAAAGCATAATATTTTTGTATACATGAAATAACAGCAAAATCTCAAACATGAACTGTATACTAGCATCCATAAAAAAAAGCTTTAAAAGATCGTAGGATAATTGTACATTCATTAGCTAAATATGGACATATTAAATAATAATGTCCAGTTCAGTAGAATTTTTAAGTTCCTCATTTTTTACAAAACACACACACGCACACACACACACACACACACACACACACACACACACACACACACACACATATATATATATATATATATATATATATATATAAAATTTAAAAACATAAGCTGCTGCCACTTTCTGTAATGAGTAGCCATTATTCAGCATTATTCAGTAATGGTAGTAACACAAAAGCAGTCCACTGCAGCTGTCTGCTCATCTCCAAGGAAAAAGCAGGCCTCTACAGCTGCGGCACTTTCAAACCTTCCCAGTTTGGAATGAATGGTTGAATAGGCAATAAAGGCTAAAAGGCTAAAACCCAGTAACATTTAATAGGGAAAAATATGTGTAGGACAATATAATTTTCAGAATATTTTGGGGGAGTCTTTAAATTAAGCAGATTTCTGAATTAACAAACAACACACAGCATTTCACAGTGGTGTACCTTCAACATACAAATGAACAGTTAAAACAGTTAAAGTCTTTGATTTTGAAAATCTTAACCTTTCATCAATTATGAAATCTTTACTTCTTTTACTGGCAAACAGCACCTATGTTACATACACAAATGACCTGCATTAGATAAGGCCACAGAAATTCAAGTTAATTCTGGGGCAGAAGTAGATTTATTGTGTTTTATTAGCATATGTTTTCTCCACCATTATTCACAATTAAGATGATATGTTGGGATTTGTATGCTACACTTCTTACATTGATGTGGATCATATAGAGGTTCTTCAGTCAAGTTCAGCTTTGTTGATTTTTAATGTGACGGTAGATAATTTAAAAGTTTTTTTCATAATTTTCCTCATGCTCACTTTTAGTTGTTCTTTGCCTGTTTTAATTTGTTGGATGGCAGTTCTTGGGCGGAATTTCTTCTAATTGTAAATGAAGACTTAAGTTATTTTATAAATCCTGATGCCGACCCTGCAAAGTGATTGGTTGAGAAGCATTCCAGGAGTGCCAATATTACATGATAATGGCACTCTGACCAAAGCTCTTCTTTTATAACTCCACAAAATACATGTAGCCTAGCAAAGATGTGAGAGCTTACAAGACAGCGGTGGGGTGCCAGGACATTTTCAGAGTTAGGGTGCAGTGGATTCGTTATCCCCATACTCCAAAATACTTACTTTTAACATTTAGTGTATGAGATTTCACTATGATCTGAATCTGCTTTAAACAATGGTTAAACCGTGACATTTCATTGACTTGATGTATTTATCTGGTGTTGTCCTGATTTAGACAGAGAGCAATTCTGAATTGTGCCTATGACTGCAGCACACCAGTGCCAATATCTCGTGTTATAGAACTCCCTCTTGTGTATTATTCATTCATTCATTCATTGTCTGTAACTGCTTATCCAGTTCAGGGTCGTGGTGGGTCTAACCGGAATCACTCGGAGCAAGGCGGGAATGCACCCTGGAGGAGGCGCCAGTCCTTCACAGGGCTACACAAACTCACACACTCACACCTATGGACACTTCTGAGTCGCCAATCCACCTACCAACATGTGTGGTTTTAGTCCATGGGAGGAAACCGGAGCACCTGGAGGAAACCCACATGGACACGGGGAGAACACACTAAACTCCTCACAGACAGTCACCCAGAGGTCGCTGGAGCTGTGTGACTGTGACAGTACCTTAAGATTTATAGCTTTATAACTTTCTTTATCCCAGTTAAACAATGTTATTCCTCAGAACAAATCAGAAGATTTATTTATTCGAAAGGCAAAGAGTGGTAAACTCATACTTGACAGGTATTAACGTCTCTTCTTTATCCTATAGGCTTGGATACTGCTGTCAAATGTGACACTGATAGTTTAATCCATTTGTTCAGTAAAGATATGGTACATGTGTATTTGTAACAAAACTCTGTTATAATTTCTATATAATTTCTCAATTATGAGAAAAATAACTTATTTTAGGATCCATTCGTGCAGCAATCCAAATATTTAATTACAGTTCTTTTCTTACTTTTTGATACATGTCAGAGCCTAAACCTAATTGCCCTTCACTGCTGTAATTAAACTGCATCTAAAACCAATCAAAACTCTAATTAATTTACAGTCTGCTCTAGTTCTTATATCTGCTGGCCATGGAGCCCACAACTCCTATGAGGCCTTTACACGGCTGTCTGCGCTCTCTGTGCAGCAGCTGGGCTGGGTCTGCAGAGACCTAGAAGAGCAGCGCTTACATTTTTTTTGGATTATTTTTATTTATTTATTATTTATTATAAATACGTTCATTCTCATTTAAACAATATGAAGCTCATGGTTTAGTTTTTGCACTAGGTTAAACATTTCATAACATAAAGCATTCTTATAAAATAACCTTTCATTTTGATGCAATTATCAGAGACCTTCAGCCTTTTTTTTTTTTTTTTTTTTTTTTTGTGAAAAGGATTTTCTTCAGAAAGAGTGGAGGCATTTTAATGCTCAGGGCCTGTAGTATCACCTACTTTCCATTAAACCCTGTATTGATTCAGTGACTCACACACAAACCTTTTTAATTTCTTTCTGTATCATTGTAATGGTGTAGTGTTCTTGCAGGAGGATTAATACTGAGGTTGAGTGAAGACGGGGACCCTCATGCTGCTTTCACCACACAGATAAACATATATGTGATGCTTATTAAAACTTCTCTAAGTCATATTAGTAGTTCCTGTTATCCACTAAAGGAGGATGAACAACACAAACTGTAAAGCAACAGATGAACTAGTGTCTCTGACGTTACATCTACAAGGTGGACCAGTGACATAGGTGTGTTTAACAGAGTGGAAAATGAGTGGACATCGTGTTTAAAAACTCAAGCTTCAATTCTGCATCTGATCCACTCGTACCAATGCATTACCGCCACATTATGTTCACCTTGTTGCTGAGAATGATCCACCACCCAAAAACATACCTGCTCTGTGGTGGTCCCTGACCTGTGTGGGGGCCCTCACCTTTGAAGAGCAGGGGTAAATAGGGATAAGAGGGTATGCAGAGAACTACACAATGCCCCTGTATGGTCAGTGAAGCTGATAAAATGGACAATGTGTGTAGATACAAGGTAGGTCCTAATTCAGTGATCGATGGCTGTGGAATCATTGCTTACTCTAATTCACTTTGCCAAATGATCTAAGTGTGCTGCTTGGTTCACCCCCAAAAAGGCATGGGTTTAGGCTTTATTCATGCTCATGAATAGCTAAACACAGGTGGATATTTTAGTGTGGAGTGTAGCTAATTAATATTGCAATCAACATAGCTAGATAGAACAAGTAGGCCTGGCTAGAGTTACCATGGCAGCGTTCCTATTTTTAGTTAACATTAACTATCTAGCTATTCTGCAAATGTTGTTATGTTACATTTTGAAGAGTTTTTAGGTGGGTTAAAACAAATTGCACCACAGTCTACCAAGGAAAGAATTACCTGACCTACAGAAGCAAAGCTAGCACCAGTTTGGCTTTCACTATTGTCTTTGGTTTTGCTTGGTTCCAAAATTTATTTGGACTTGCTTTTCTACTTCCTTTAGATTTTTAGGTGTTTAGTAGTATCTGCACTCGTTGAACCATTACTTTTGAATGTGTCTTTCTCTGCCATTGCTTCTGTATGAAACACCAGTTATTTCATTTTTAAGAAATTCAGTAATGATCATGGGCTGTGTTTTTCAGAGTCAAGCTAGTACTTTTCTTTTATGGCATTTTACATGCTTCTATGGCATGCACGTGCATGGGTAAAAGAACTGACAAGTAGAAAGTTTTACCTCTAAGGAGTTTTACTTATTAATTAATACAATGGAGTTGTGTTTAAATGTATAGTTGCTGGATGACAGAGAGAAAGATAGTCAAAGAGACTTTTTTTTTGAGAGGATTTACTGTAGTGATACATACCACCAGCTTTATATCAGCTTTAACTTTCTATTCATGGTAGCATTGCTGTTCTGTGTAGTCTACAGCGTCCTTTTGTCTAGTCTTAGAAGAAAGTCAATATTGAATCGTCTGCAAGTTGATGTGAATGATGCTGCTCATCATGAATGGAAAATGTTCAGACTCCTGGTCAAGCCTGTGTGGTGTATTGATCTGCAGAAGTAAAACCCTCGACTGGCTTGTATTAGAAAGTAGAAGTGCACTCCAGCTTGTGCAGGCAGTGGTACTGTTGAATGGAACAGATTTGCTGCAGTGTAGCGTCTGTTTCATGGTTCTTTGTCATATAGTTCTGGCTCAGGTTGGCGGATATGTTTGGGCTTCTCTGGTAGAAGGTGTGCTGAAATATTAATGCTGTCTGTAGGGCTTTTAGCTGCAGGTATTCTTTATTCTGATGGAGAAGTAGAAAGGGGAAAGGGAAAAAGCATGGCTTCTCAACATGTTACTTCACTGTGGGCAGAGAGCCCAGGGAGGTAGTGATGTTACCAGCAGAAAGAGGGAGGGAGGGTGGGAGGGAGAGAGAGTGAGAAAGTGAGGCAGTGAAGGAGTGTGTCCACAGCGCAGTACTGCATAGCTGCTGAATTCTGAAACTGTATTAGGATATAAATAATTGTGATGTTGCAACATTAAAGACTCATGATAACAGTAAGACACATACCAACATACAGTTATTTGATTTAGTTGGTTTAGAATATTTAAATAAACATTTTATTAATAATAATTATACAATTTAATAATACAGTTTAAAAAAGTCAGTCA
The DNA here is from genome assembly GCF_029633855.1 of Hoplias malabaricus. Lineage (NCBI taxonomy): Eukaryota > Metazoa > Chordata > Actinopteri > Characiformes > Erythrinidae > Hoplias > Hoplias malabaricus. The sequence continues at coordinate 12,654,884 of NC_089817.1, forward strand.
TTTAAGGTTTCAGTGGAGAAAAAAACCCCACATTTGACGTAAATTCAGTAATCTCAAAACTACTGCATAACTAAAGGGTTTCTTCAGTGGTTGTGTTTGATGTGATTGTGCTTGTGTTTATGCGATTCTATTCTTACTTGTCTGCACTGACAACTGACATTAACGGGCCAAGCACCCTGTCCATCATGCTTTAATGGCACTAACATACATGGCGGTTCTAATGCTGTTTAAAACTCTTGTGAAGTTTTAACAGTGGCTTAAAGCTGCCAGAAGATGCAGCAGCACTCAGTGTAGTCTACACACAGCAGAGAGGATTAGCAGACCTCAGGTGACCCCGGGCCTCTCAGTGAGGATTTCAACACTGACATTTAACCAGATGATGTATTCTGGGGTGGAGTGAATCATTCCTGTGTGTCTGACCTTCATAAGACTGGTCATTAGGGGGTTGGGAAATGGCTCTCCATGTGTTTCCATATGTGGCGATCTAGGCTCAGAGGAGTTTATATGTGATATGGCCTCTTTCACTGTTTATGAGCGTATTGATCCAACAATGTTGGAGTGCTGCTCCTGCCAGGACTCTCTCAACCCAGTCATTTCCTGAAATAACTTGAGTTTCAAGTAGCATAGACTTTTCCACTTGCTTTGCTTTTTCTATAGAGCTTACCGCAAAAACTATGCCTAATTACTTGGCTGTTTCAAAAAAATTATTGTTGTCCTCCCTGTTTCTGTCAGGATGGTGTTTTACTTCATTATAGTGGGATGTGTAGATGATGGCAGAGGATTTGTTCTTTCCTGTCTGTGATTAAATGAGGTGGTGGCTCATGACACTCTGTCTTAACTTGTTTAGTTTGAAAATGTCACTGCTTCTGCAAATAGCTCTAATTTGCATCTGTATGTTTAATCACTTTTTGTGCTTACAGGTTAATTATGCTGGGGTTTGGTCATCCAGCACCAAAAGTGTCTAATGTGAACAGTGCACATAATGAGAACCGTGCAGATGTAGGTTGAGCACACATTTGTGTTTTGTTTATACGACTCCTAATTTCTTCTTTGCATGATTATTAAGATTTGTGCTGATCTGCTCAATACTTTAAACCTGCTGTTGAGTTTCTGAGCAGCACTTTACAATATTCTGTCATGTCACACCCTCTGCTGGTGAATGTGAACACTGCTCATTGTAGTAGAGCTTCTATTTCACATGTAGATTACGTGTATATTGCAGATGGTGTTTTAGAATAAACACCAGCTGCCTTTTACATTTTTCTTCATTATTAATAAACCAATTTAAGTGGTGCAAGCAAATGAATTACCATTACTATACTCATTGATTGAGATACATGCTTTACTGTATAGGGATAATACAACACCTGGCAAACATGGGAGGAGTATTTTTGGAGAATGGTCACCTGCCATTTTTACTTTGTAGCTAATGCATAAATCACATATATTACATAAAACCAATATTTGCTTAATAGGTGAACATTCTGGCTTCACAAAACATATCACAAACAAATTATGTTACATAATGTGAAATAAATGATAAAAGTTTTAAAAAAATGATAAAATCCCTCAATCCTCAATAATGCAAATAATTACATTTAATTTATTGGATGCATGGTTCACAAAGCCAGAATGTTCATCTATTAAACTATATCTGAGCCCTTGCAATGCAGAACCATTTGTCAGCTATTTCCATTTTATAGTAGCACTGCTTGCTTTTCCAATCTTAGCGGTGGAGATAAGTAGGAAAATGAAGCCAAATAAAAAGAAGAAATGCTTTAGTGGCTGCTTTATTTTAAATAGATGACTTAAAACAATGTCATTTTAAGTTTAAGATTTGCATAAATAAATAAATAAAACATTTACATGTTATACATGTTTACATGATATATGGCCCTTTGTTAAAAGGGTTCAAAGGTTTGTGTCATATCTGGGATTTGTTTATGTGTTACAAAGTACAAAAGCTTGATAAACATCTGAGTGTGGTGACCACATAATTTCTACCAGGGGCTGTATAGAAAATGTATGTTTTAAGTATCAGGTAGTGTTGCAGTCACACAGCTCCAGGGATCTGGAGGTTGTGGGTTCAACTCCCGCTCCGGGTGACTGTCTGTGAGGAGTTGGTGTGTTCTCCCTGTGTCTGCATGGGTTTCCTCCGGGTGCTCCAGTTTCCTCCCACAGTCCAAAAACACACGTTGGTAAGCGGACTGGCAACTCAAAAGTGTCCATAAGTGTAAGTGTTTGAGTGAATGTGTAAGTGTGTGTCACACTATGAAGGACTGGCGCCCCCTCCACGGTGTGTTCCTGCCTTGCACCGAGTGATTCCAGGTACGCACCGGACCCACCACAACCCTGAACAGGACTAGCGGTTTCAGATAATGAATGAATGAATGAATGAATGAATGAACGAATGAATAATTAATTGTGAGTAAAATTTAGGTTTGATATGTTAACGTTGATCGGTTTATTAGAAAGATCTTTTAAGATTATCTTGCGCTACATGTTCGCAATTTCTTAAACCCCAAAACACTGATGTGCTAAGATTGGTCTTTATTTGTTTATTTATTGTCATTTGGATTTTATCTTCACTTAATCTCAACCCCTTTTGTATTCTCTCTTGACTAGTCATTGGCTTGGCCTTGCTTTGGACTTGATTAATTTGGTCTTGACTATATCCTGGCATCTTGGCAAATTACATCCAATGGTCTACAGTCTGTAACTGTGCACCTGTACGGCAGACCTATATAATAATTGGGGCTCAAAATGAGGTCAGTAAATGTTAGATGTTTCTAAATAGAAATAATAGGAAAACTGTAAGTAATTGCAAGGCAGCATTTTAGTCGACGTCATGGCAGGCTCAAAGACGTCACACAGCGAAATCCTGTTTCAAAATCCATGGCCTTTACTCATCAGAGCTCATAACTGTCTTTGATATTCCTGTGATTTGTGTTGCTTGGGGATATGTATGAGGGATTATTTGTTTGTTTGTTTTCATACATTCTATGGTTGAATAATCCGTGGGGCCTGGGTGTACAAGATGACTGGCATATGGGTGAATATGTTTTAAATGGTGAGTAATATTTTGTTGACTGAGGCCAGATTTCTACGTTTTCCATATTCATTAATTCATTAATTCATTCATTCTCTGTAACCGCTCACCAGTTCAGGGTCGTGGTGAGTCCGGAGCCTACCCGGAATCACTCTGCACAAGGCAGGAACACACCCTGGAGGGAGTGCCAGTCCTTAGCTATAGTCCTTGTATCTAAAGGCCATCAAATGCTCACAGAAATGTTCCAACATCTTGTGTAAAACCCAACCAGAAGTGTGGAGGGTTTACTGCAACACATGACAACAAGCTCTCAATAAATACCCTGTCAGTAGAATGTCTGTAGAAATGTTGGTGTACACAGATTTTTGAAGATATAATGTATGATTTGAATGTGTAATATATGTAATATACGATCACAGTAATACAGAGTTAATGAAGAAGGCAGGTTTGCTTTGATGGGTTGGCTTGCATTGTCCAGAGACATGGAGAAGGACTAAGGATAGAGTTTAGCTTTAGTATTTGTGTTTTGATGCGTGAGGCTGTGTGTGTGGACCCTGACCAACTGATGTGCATTACATACACTAGCTTGCAAGCACATGTTGTGTGTGTGTGTGTGTGTGTGTGTGTGGACACTTACCCGGCGCATCATTAGCTGTCACATAAAGCTGCATAAATGCATAATGCACACAATGCACAAGCTTTATTTGCACACACACACGTGCATGCACACACACTAACCCACACACCTAATGTACTACAAACACATGTATGTACTCAGCAACTTCCAACGCTTCAGGCACTGCTCTGTTTCCACGCACTGTGTGTGCTTCTTGTTGAAAGAAGGATTAATGATAATTAGCTTCAGCCTACTTTTGATTCTGTTAAAGAGAGCAGAGTGTACACAGCTTCATCCCTCTTCATCCTTCCCACAGGTTTTGACAGCACTAACTGTGTAACAATTCTTTCCCCTTTTCTGTGTTGTTTTAGTGTTAGAATCACCATTGTCATGAATGTACTTCATTTAAAAGTAAATATATAGATTAATACATACCAGTGAATCTACAATGATCATTTAAGAAGTTCATGATCATAATTATTTTTCTCATAGGAATTAATACGCACACTGATGCGTCCACATTTAAAATGAAAATATATTAATTCTTTCGTCTATTCATTCATTTTCTGTAAAAGATAAATCCTGTCCAGTGTCACGGTAGTTGTGATGACACTGTGATGTAATATAATGTATATGTACAAATGTTATCAGCTGAATGAGAAAATGTAATACCTCACTTTGTTAGTATATTATAGTGCAGATTAATACTGTAAAAAAGTAGCAATATTATTGCAAAGTAGTATTCTTTATCGTTGTAGTACATTTCACTACACTTGCAAAAAGCTGATTAAGTGGCCAGGGTCAGTGGGGTACACCCATGTTTTCTGCTTACAGAAGCACAATCTTCTCATTTTCACCTGCAGGTCACCTTTGTGCCGGCTCAGCAGCCCCTTGCTCCAGTGACCCGCTAACACACCAATACATGACCACCCTCAAGCCTAAAAAATCAAATTTTTCATTCAACAGTATAAAATAGGTTTGGTACTCAATTAGCAGAGTGGGGTACGTTTTATGATCCTTTTAATGGAGGAAATTTCGTGCCTGTGTGCTGTCATTTTGGGTCAGTGATGTGTTGAATAATTATAAATCCTGATGCTGAAGACAGTGATTACATTTCACACATGCTTTATATACAAGGAGTCCATAACACTGTTTGTTTTACCTCTCCCTGTTTTGCAAAGGTTTCTTTCTCTGAGGGAGTTTTTCCTTTCCATTATTATCTTTGGCTTTCTCACTTGGGGCTACAACCCAGATTTCAATAAATGTGCTTTGTGATAGCAGCAGTTGTAAAAAGTACTACACATAAGATGATAGAGAAGAGGGAGAAGGATGCTGAGGAGTAAGAGGGAGGGTAAAAGGAAGCTGAGCAGTGGGTGCATCCAGGAACTGTGTGTGTGTGTGTGTGTGTGTAAGGCGGACCCTTTGCTCAGTCAGGAGTGAAGCGTCTCTTGCCGGCTGGATGTGTGTTCTTTTGCTTTTTCTCAATATCAGTGGTCCTGGAGCCAAAGGCACTCTCTTTCCCATGCTGCTAGTGGAATGTCTCCAATTGTGAAAAATCCGGACTGCTTTTCGCCCATGCTCTGCCACTGCAAAGTTGCCTGCCATGACAACACCCTCTCTCTGATGTTTGGATGTAAGGTACGCTTCTGCTCTTGGAGCAACACTGGAGCTTGCAAAGCTCAGTGCTCAGCGTAGTGTTTAGGTGTAGGGTGATATTATAGTGTAGTCCAAATCTTCTAAGGTTTCTATTCTTTGGCTGATTTGTTTGATTGCTTTTGATGGGCTGTGTAGTATTAATACAAACATTTATATAAAAAAAAGTAGATTTATTTCAATGCAGGATATGTGTTTTATTGGTTCACTGTCTTTGGTTGCTGTTTACAAAGGTCACTGTTTTCGTATTATTCCTGCATGTGTGTATATTAGTATGTCTTGGTTTTGTCATGTACAGTTTGTCCGTACAGGCAGCAAGCGTGAACACTAGTCAGTTGATTCATCATCATCAAAAACTGAATCAAGGCAAGAATATTGTAAGCAAGTTGTCGTACATGATTAGAACATTCAAAAACTGCATTAAAGTGTTAATTATAACTTCAATTGTATTTGCATGTAATGGATTTGTATCATCAATGGTCATCAGTCAAACCATGTTGAACTGCCAAATGTTCTTTTTTATTTGGTTTCTAACACTGTACAATATACTATTATGTATCTATAAACAATAGACAAAAGTGTGGACATTTTTAAAACATCAAGATGGATACTATTTGATACTATGTGATATTCCTCTGTCCATTTGAATAGATTACATTGTTGTAAGGTGTCTGAATCTAGTTAAACTGGTCAAGATTACTTAACAGCTTTATACATGTGATTAGGAATTGGAAATAAGTCAACATACTTATTACATTTAGCCCATGATTTACTTTGATTAAAGCATTTATTTTTTTTCCAATTAATGTATTAATGAAATGCCCCCCCCACCCCCCGCAGATAAGAATATTTTTGAACCACATATATGTACCTGTATTATGCTTTCAGGTTCCATTGAAATATATTTTAAACACTGTGAATTTTTCAAAACTGAAACTTCTTATTGAACAAATTAATGTGACTGATAACTGTGAAACTGTGTGTATTATGGTTACTGTCTAAAGTGTAGTTCTCAAGTGTTCTTGTTATTCATGTAGTCTAATAATCAGAAAATCTTTTGTGTTTAAGAGATTTCTTGTTTAGTTTTGCAGAGAGTTACAAAGTTAACTACAAAACTTTCTTTGGAACTTGCTTTGTCCACAGTAAAGATTATCATAATTTTGCAATGACATTGATTTTACAACGGCATTTTTTAACTCCTACCAGTCTTGACTTGGCTGATTGACAACTGAGACCCCAAGTTCACAATTCCAAACATTTGATATCACCATTAATTTATTTTGTTAAATCAGGCCACCCTCTGTGTTAATCTGAGTTAATGATAAACATTTTATAAGATATGTATTTATTTCAGCCTTATTTCACTATATCCAAACTTTGCATAAGGTGGCATACAGTTCCAGGGTGTACGAAGCCAGCTCCAGGTTACAGTATGTGAGGAGTTTGGTGTGTTTTGCCCGTGTCTGCATGGGTTTTGTCCATGTGCTCTGGTTGCCCCCAACAGTCCAAAACCACATGTTGGTAGGTGGATTGTGAGTTTGTGATGTCCTGTGATGGACTGGCACCCCATCCAGTGATTCTAGGTAGGCTCCGGACCCTGAACTGGATACAGTGAATGAATGAATGTGAAAACTTTACACAGACACTGTCTGCTTAATTAAACCATCAGAGGGATTTCAGAAAATAATTTCATGAATGTTAGAAGATTAATGCTGGCCAAGTGTCCAAGGAGAATTCATCTGTGACTCTAAAACTGTGACACTGCTACATCCACTATTTAGAGAGTCAGACTCAAAGAACACCATGTCAACTGTGAAGCATGAGTCTGTGTTGCTGGCTAAGGGAATTGTACACTTTAAAGTAGACAGCATCATGAAGAAGGAAGGAACTGACTGAAAGAATATCGAATAGATATCCTGTGGAAATAATGTATATTACCAAATTTAACTAACACGTAATACCTATTTCGATTTGAAATGTGTGGAGCTTTCAAAATTGAGTTTGAATGTCTTTAACCTAGGTATGTAAAGCTTTAACCTCAAATGTACATTTAGTGTAAGAGCAGCATAGATACATTTGTTCAGACTATGTGAGTAAGTGCTAAAATAAAGAAAGAATGAATATCCTGGCCTAAGAATATACTTTATTCCCTTCTCGATCACTGTGTAAATGGACTATTTTAAATTGGACTATAATTAGAGGCAGAGAGAATAGCAATACTGCTGGGATGAGACTAGTGTTGTCTTCACAGTGTGCTGGAGCTGTGATCAGGCCTAACATGCCTCACTGTGCCTCACAGCCACGTATTAGACTTATGTATGAATGTCTGCACATGTAGTATGAGAATTTATTTTGAGTGTAGCACTGACAAGATTATTTTAACTGCATTCAGTAACATTATTGCGCAGGCACTGGGAAAGTTTGAGCTTTTCCTGAGATATGGAAGAGTGAAGTTTAGCTTCAGGTTCCATTTTGACCTCCACACTGCCCAGGCCAATGCCCTTAACATCAGCACACACACTTTCACTGACCTCCTCACTCTATTGCCCATGAGCTTGTGAAGGTTCAGCACAGGTTCAGCTAACATCAAACATCAGAGACAGAGTAAGAAAGAGCAGGTGGTTCACACCTTAAAAATGTAAAATGCAGAACATTGTTCTTTGGAGCAATACTAAAGAAGTAACATTTCTGGAATTCTTTAATACATTTTAGTGACCGTTTTTTTGAAGGAGTGGTCCTCAAACTAGGTCTCAAGGAGGATCTATAGCAGAGATTTTCAAATCTGGACATTTGATCATATGACTTTACTCCTGGCCACTCAGGTGCAATAGCAGTTGTCTTTCAACCCAGCTGTTTCCAGATCCCAGCCTGGAAACTGGATCCAACATCCAGATTTGAAGACCTCTGATCTAGTTGTTCTCTATTTCTGTAATTTGCCATGGGTTTGAGCAAAAATCTGGATTATCTGGAAGTCCCAGGGACCTGCAAATTTTTTCTCAAAAAAGCATTTATAGCTCTCAAACATCTCTTCCAGTTAAAGGGTTTTCCTAGAGTTTTATGTTTAAGCCAACAACCGTTTAAGAACCTTTATGTTCAAGAGTGCAGAGGAATGCATGTCTGTAGAACTTGCTTAAGTCAGCATCCCCTTGATAGCACTTGCCTCCTCTCACAATTTTCCTCTGTGGCCTATTTTATTCTTTTGCTTAGACATCCTTATTGGCTACCCCACCATCATTAGTTTTGTGATCCTTGTATGAATGTTGGACTGCACAGTGCAGGACTTTGAAAGTCATTGTTGCATGAAGAGCGTGTTAAGAAAGCTCCAGAGATCATGATCATGCTCAAACGTTCACCAAGAAATCCCCAAAGGATGTTTTGTAGTATAGAGATTAGCTCACTACGGAGTATAGAGATTATCTCAAGGACACTGTGTTGAGAAAGGTTAAAGAGACTGATGTGTCATCTTGTACTATGATATGGCTTAATAGTCTAGGTCTTTGGTGTCAGCTGAAATTTAATAAGCTGTTTTAATTTAATTTAATTTTATTTATTATTTATCTACTTCTGGCTCAAGCAACGGCAACTCTACCATGTCATGATCATATTTTCTATGATCTGTCCATGTTTTAATGATGGACAGAAACCATAATCTGAATAATCCATATCTGAAGCAAGAGTGGAGCTTGATTTTCTTTTGTCCCACAATGAAAAAAGTGTGTGTGTGTGTGTGTGTGTGTGTTATAAATTATAAATATATAATTGACAGGTTAATGTAACCTGTAGGGGAAGGTCCATTAATATGTATTAATTAAATGGTCACTGCCTTTTACAAGTGCTGTGCACCTAGTTGTTTTATCTTTTAAGGTAAAAATTGAAATCTGTTGTAGTAATGGCTCCAGATGCAGAACCTACAGCAGATATACCTTCAGGCCATTTTGCTGTAATACATTCATTTTGACCCATGTGTGCGTGTTTTAATGTCTGTTTTGCCCGCTGACCCTTCAAGCTCCCAGATTTCCCTACCAACTGCTGAGGCAGCCGGAGGGGTGGAGCTTTAGAGGAACATTGTTTTTCCTCTCCATTCTTTTTATTTTCTGCAGATTAAAAAATTTGTTCAATGTTTGTTCCATCATTTCAATAACATAACTGCAGGTTTCATGATTGCATATGCTTGATTGTTGAGTTGCGAATGCCTGTTTACCCTGTGGTGAAGGGAGGCACAAGAGGGCGGGCCACGGACTGCCTTTCTTTAACCTCCTATCCATCTGTGATCTGAGTGGAGTCACGTGTGATGCGGAGGATGAGGATGATGATGATGAGTAGAGCGTATACTAAGCCGCAGAAAAGGGGTCAGTGCACACAATCGCACGGAGATTCCACACAATCCTTCACGGAGCCTAGAGCCATGCCACCTCACATTGCCATCTCCTCTCAACTCAGACAGAGTGAGAGAGAGTACAAGGAAGAGGAGGGATAAATGAGGGGTAAAAAGCAGAAGAACACAGGGTTCAAACAGGACACACACACTAACAAATTATGAGTATGTGCTTTTAGTCTTACACTAACACTTCTCTGTCATTCACTTTAATAAGTTCCTTTGCTTCCAAAGGCCAGATAATACCCATATGTTAAGACTACCCTTGGACTATTTTACACTATTCTTCTAGTCTGTTTTTATTAAGTAGGCTGTTTGCAAGTGGTGTCAAACCTGTAAAGTTAGAAATTAAAAATATTCTCATTCGTTGTTGATTTGCTTTTTTTTCCTTCACTACAACAAAAAAAGACTCAAGCAACATGTCTCCCAGTGGTGCAGATGTATCTTGCTCCTGAGAAAAAAGAGCAAGCTTTGACACTGAGCACAGTACTTTCTTCATTCAGTAGCTGGACATTTATGAGAGCCCTGATGTCTGTGTGACCCACATTCGACTTCTACTTTTGGCAATGCTTTCACTCTTTGATATGATATTGATATGACTTTTGATATGGCTGTTTAACTTGGATGTCACCTTGTCAACGCTAAATACAAAAATGACTTGTGAGTGCACATTCCTTGCAAAATTTCACAGTAACCAAGCAGGGAGTAAAGAAAATATTGTTGCAGTTTGGTTACGTGGTGTGCAAGATGTCATCAGTTATACACACGCTTGAATTAATATGTTGTCAGTCCTATTAATTGCATGAATAAATCATGTTCAATGTCTGAGGGACTTTAGACTAGGTGGCTTGGATATATATGGCATGAATTCAGATGAATGGAATTCTCAATTATATTAACAAATGGTTTGTCTAAAGGTTTTTGCTGATGTCCATTATTATATTTTACTCTACAACTTTTGTGGCTTTGGATAGAAATAAATACCAACAGAACAAATGAATAGTTTATTATTTAAACGAATCAAGCTACTTCTAATTAACATACATTAAAATCCAACATGGTACTTGTACTAATGTGAAAATTATGTATATATTGGAATTAAATCAATTTAATACATTAATTTTTATCTTTTTATGTATTCTATGTTCTATGAATTTTTGGTGACTGAGCAATTTGTGTTGTTGTAGGGGGTTGGTGGGAGGGCTGAGGATTGTGTTCATGTGTGTTATCAGCAGTCTCATGGAGAGAGGAGAGATGCTTCATGGCTCTATGGATGTATCAAGAGGCTTGCTCATAGAATTGTAATCAAGGAACTGTGCAAAAAAACAGTCTCTACACAGCATGCAAAAGAAGCTCAATAAACCTTCCATTGTGTGCTGCTGTTTACTCATGCGTACACACACTCAGGAGCATATATACAGCCTTATGCAAAAGCTTGGACACCCCTTTTTGAATGACATTTTGTTGACTATTTAAGAGAGTCAGGAAACATTCCCAACAAGGAACAAATTTAAACAAAGTATTTTCTGCAGATATTAGAGCTACTTCTATTTATTTAATACCATGTGTCATAATTGTGCATTAATTTAAAATGTACCAGACATTTTTCTCTGCAATATGAGCTTTTCATAGTCTTTACCTCCTGGAAAAATGTTTGTGGGGCCATAAAATGCATATAATTAGTCTCATAAAAATGAAAGAAAACAAATACATGCCATTACAGTATGTCAGGATGTTCTGGGTCTATTATTCTCTCCTCTCTCCTGACTAAAACCACTGTACTGTATGGTTAATATTGCACTATAGACTGACTGTGCTCATTGGTAATGGGCCGCATATGCCTCGGTTACGAGCTTTTAATTGAATTTGTATGGCATAAGAGTCCGAACGCATCTTCTTCTATGCACTACAAGAGCAAAAGCATCTCCCTAATGAGCTGAAACCTAGAGTATACATAGTCATGTTTCCCTCCTGAGTCCCTCATTAAAGATAGTTGTGTTCATGGAACAAAAGAACATTTTGAACAGCTGTCATATGGGCTTTCCTCTCTTGCCGCCAGCGCTAATCACTCATGGTTAAATAATATGGAATTAGCATGTTCATTATATATATTTTTTTAATGTGGATACACCATTACTTGTGCACATTTACTTTTGATATTGAGTGTTGTCTGTTTGTGTCTGTTTTGTTTTTGGCTTAACATTTAAAGAACTTACAAAATATTAAAGAATAGAAACTACACGTTTTTCTGTCCCAAGAGACTATACACACAGCAATACATTTTCAGAATCAAACTTTAAATAAGGATTAATTATAAATAAATCCTCTTCTAAATTATATGATGTTCCGTCATGGATGTGTGTGTGTGTGTGTGTGTGTGTATGTGTGAGAGAGCTTGTTTCTGTCAGAACTAATTATAGTGTAAATAGTGGCATGTTTTCAAGGAAAACCAGCCGTGAGTCATACTGGAGTATAGAAATTCCACAATCTCTTCTCTATTTCTGCGTCTCACGCTTTCTGCATCTAACTCAGTCAGCACCTTTGTGTTTCACCTTGCATCTTTGGTTCCTGTTACCACCATTAGTAAGAATTCCAAGTCAGCATGTTTCTCTGTAATGCACTATAATGCTCTATAATGTTTACATCTCAAGAAATAAGTTACACAGAAATAAATAATGTGCTGTATTCCCGGTCAATTTTTCTTCCATTTACCAAATACATTTTTCATTTGTGCGCACAAGACAAATACAAACAGAGACTCAGTAAGATAGATGCAAATATATGAAAATTGGTAGCTGACAACTGAGTGCTAATTGACAGCTATTTGTTTATTTATTGTTAGCAACTTTAGCATTTAGACTGAACTAATCTTTTAACTACAGACTATTTGGTGTAAGAATTTGTATTGAAAGTAAGAAAGTGAATTTAATTCTGACAAACTCTATTATTCAAGGGTCTACATCTATAGAATCTATAGTTGCATAAGATAGCAAGATTATGTATGTGACTAAATTGGTATTATGATTAAAAAGTTAAAATATTAGTGATTAAAAAAAGCTCATATTGCATTTTAACTTCCCGTTTGAGGACTTTTCCTATTTTAGTTTAGTTATTATTATTTCTCTTTTAAAATTTATTTAATTTAATTTGATTTAATTTAATACACCCCATTTCACCTCCATGTTGTTTTATTTTACACCATTCTATGAAATCTTACAAATGAAATGAAATCTTACAAATATTCACCTCTCCTTCTGTGGAAGAGAATGTAGCTTTCAGGAAAACAATTGGACTTTTAAACCACTGTTTGTACCTAGTGAACAATAAAGTACCTCTACCATACCTTTTTTTTTCTATAAGGGTACTTTACCTAGATATTTCCACAACTATTAAAGATTAAAGTTTGAAAAGGTAATTTAAACAATCTTCTCATTTGCATTGTCAGTGTATTTGTAAAACGGTTCAATTTCTGCAAATCATTGGAAGAAGGCATGATGTCTCATGGTATTACTTCATAAAGTTTCTTCATGTAACTTTACAGGAAAACAAAGTCGCCTATGGTCTTTGGTGTGAAGCACTAAATAGCAGCAATTTGTAAAGTAGTTCTTAAATGTATGTGAGAAATAGAGCCTCTTCTGGAGCAGGCTATAACTGTGAGTTAGTAACATACCACATCGATGAGGTGCTTGTTCACCCAGTTTTATAGGCCTCAGGCATTTTTATGTGAAGTAAAAAAGAATTTGCAGCATTTTTTAATTTAAATGTGTCTGTTTTTCGCCCTGTGAAGGACTGGCGCCCCCTCCAGGGTGTGTTCCCTCCTTGCACCCAGTGATTCCGGGTAGGCTCTGGACCCACCGCAACCCTGAATTTGATAAGCAGTTACAGACAATGAATGATATAATTTGCAAGTTACCCTTCTATAATTGCTCAGATTTTGCAAGCAGAGCTCAAATAAATTTTGTAAATGTTTAGCTACAATGTAGCCTGAATATGGTCACACTAATAACACGTTGATGTGAACTGTGTGAAAGTCAGATTCAGAGTGTGAGGGCTGTGCTGAGCTCAATAAAGGTGTGTTATTCACAGGAGTACATAATAGGAGCTTTAAATAGGGGAGATCCCACAGCATAACCTGCCCTTTTATTAAAAACCCACAGAGTCTCCACACCTCCACCAGTAATTACTTTCTATTCTCCTTATTCAGCTCTGCCCTCATACACATATAATAACAGGAGTCTAATGTTCTGTTCATGTGTAAAATACCACACAACAGGTTCTTGTTCCACCTATTACTGATATTTGAATGAAGCAGTGGAGACTTTTATTATATTTCTTCATGATCTGCCTCTGCTGTTTGCTAGGCGTAATTAGTGGATGTGAGCAGATTAGACTGCTATAAGCTAGACTGTAACAGTTCTGAAAAAAAAATCAGGATTAATTGATTTTTCAATTTAATGTCATGATTTTCTTTTCTTCTTATTTTAATGCAGCAAATTTTGGAATATTCCTAATTTAACAGAATATTAAGTGTGCTCATTCATTCATTGGTTGTCTCTAACCACTTATCCAGTTCATGGTCACGGTGGATCCAGAGCGCAAGGCGTGAACACATCCTGGAGGGGGTGCTAGTCTCTCGCAAGGTGACACACACTCACACCTATGGGCACTTTTGAGTCGCCAATCCACCTACCAACGTGTGTTCTTGCACCGTGGGAAGAAACAGGAGCACTCTAGAAGAAACCCAGGCAAAGGTAGAAGTAAGAAATCAATGGACTGGCAGAACATTTCTGTCAAGGAAGATGGAACATGGAAGCCATTCATCTTTATTTATTAATATTTTAAATTGCTGTCTCTATATTTATCTTTCTCTATTGGAATCTCCTCCTTTGAGGCCTGGCCCCTGTCCTTCAAATACATTTTATTAGCATGATTTCAAATGTTTGCTTGTAAATCACAGTATGTAAAATGAAAGAGCTGAGCCAGAGGCTAATATTTTAATGTACTCAAATGTACAGGTGTACAACAACTTAGTGTTTGCGTAATGCTGGAAGTTGTTGATTCTATATGTAGTACTAAACCACTTAGGGTTATTAAGGCTGTGTGCCGTGAGGAGGTGGGGGGTTCTGAAATGTGATTATTCTCTATTTTCAGCCTTGTGGGATGATGTATTGAAGCCTTTCTATTCATACATTGCTGAAAAGCGCTGACGTGAACTGACGTACTTGACACACATTGGCAGGAAACTAATCTGAGAGACTACACGCTGACCTTTTAACTGTCTGATAGGAGTAGGCACCTCCTTACTGTCTCTCTAAAAAATGGCCCCTAGCATTTTAGG
The DNA here is from genome assembly GCF_029633855.1 of Hoplias malabaricus. Classification (NCBI taxonomy): domain Eukaryota; kingdom Metazoa; phylum Chordata; class Actinopteri; order Characiformes; family Erythrinidae; genus Hoplias; species Hoplias malabaricus. The sequence continues at coordinate 12,669,915 of NC_089817.1, forward strand.
CACAGTATATATTCTGCTTTTCTGTGTAATTATAATCACATCCTACATCTTTTGTTACATAACAAATAAAATGTGCTTCCTGTTTGATCAACATTTATTCTGTTTGCTTCAGGTTCAAAGAGCAAAATTTATAAAGTATATTTTAAATAACCAAAAAAACGACTTGAAGCAAAACAATCGACTATGTTTTAAGAAGTCTAGGATAATTCGATTATTACAAGTAATCTTTACCTATTGGACGTTTATAGAGAGTGACCAATAAAATATATATGGAGCTGTATTAGGGTCAAAAGTTTTGTTCATTTGAAAAAAAATTCAAAATTAAAAAAAGTTTAGATTGATTTTTTTTTTTCAATTTAAATAGAATTTTTTGGGAATAAATAATTTATTTTCAATGTTCACGTTCCTATATATTTTGATTTTATATTTTTCAATTGCAGATTTTATGTTTTCAGATTCAAATCTTATTTTTTTGTTTCATATCTTTTTTTTCAGTCACAGATCTTATTTTCACTTTCAGATCCTTTATTTTCAGTTTTGGATCCTTGTTTTTCAGTTTCAGACTTCTGACCCTTTTCTCGCGTGGGAGGCGGGACATCACCGGAGAGGGGCGTGGTCTAACGACTGACAGCATAGCAAAGAAGGCAGAGGAGCTTCCTCTGTGTTGACATTGAGAACTATCGCTGAACACTGAAAATAAATATATTTTTAATAGACCAATAACATTCCAGAGCCTTTTAAAAAGTGCTGTCATGAGTTTCCTTTTTTGCAATGACACGCACAAATGAGTGATAATAGCTCTCCCTTGTGGACTCAAAATGAACTGAACATATAAAATCTGCAGTTTCAATACAATTTTGCTTGGTCTTAATGGACTACATAAGAACCTTCTTGTGTTGTCTAGCTGTTGTAGGGCTTTGTGCTCTTTGACACCAAATAATATATTTAGCTCTTTGAAAGACACACTTCACTGTGTGATGCTGGTCTTTAGGCATGTTTTTACATTTGATTGTAAAGCTCTCCTGAGGCTGCTTCGTGGGGATACTGAAAATGTGCCTAAGAATAAAACAGGCAGGCTACAAACGTGCTGCTGCTGCTGCCAGGGGTTAGTACTCACACACAAGAGGAGCTTCCCTCAGCCCTCACCTCAAAGAAAGATAAACCTTCTGATGTGCTGCTCTGACAGTGAGATTTGTTATCTCTGCCTCATGAAATGCTCTTAAGCACAGAAAAATATCAAAGCTTAGATCTCTTGTTTGCTTTCATAAAACTGGCTTGATAAAGCTGTCACCATGCCCAGTACAAATCTAAGCGACACTCGCTTCCTTTGCTCTGGTGCCTAAATGCTTTGGGCAGCATGTAAAATTATGATCATTCAGAGTGTACTGTTGCTTCATATAACTACCTCTGTCTTTTTAAACCATATGCAATTTGATTACATCATGTCTTCAAGTAAGGAATCATAAAACATCCCTGATGTTCATTGCTCATTTTCAGATTAATATAAATAGGCTTAGAGTAGTTGCAGTTTTGACGCTTTAAGTAGTGCCATGGCCACACTACCCCAGGCTCTAGAAGTTCTGGATTCTGGCTGCGTATTGGGTTTAGTGCTCAAATTTCTTACCTAGTACAAAAAATAAATGCAAATGCTGGTAGGTGGATTGGCAGTGCAACTATGTTCACAGGTGTAATTGAATGGGTGAGTTTGTATGGTGAGTGATCCAGGGTATTTCTCCTGTGTGTTCCGTCCTACGATTCCAGGTAGGCTTTGGACCCAGAAATGTCAGGTGGATACACAAGAAAAAAAAAAAAAATACAGTTTACAGAATACAGAAACTGAATAGCTGTTTCATAATTGGTTGAGCTCATTGATGCCTTCTGCTCTATTGAGGTTACCACCATTATTTGAGCTGTATTGCTTCAACAGACCTTAAGATTAATAATTGAATTGCAAGCAGCAGTTGAAAAGGTTAATGTGCTGATCTCTGTACGCTAATAGTTTATGGCTTACTGCCTAAATCTCTTTTGGCTTTTTTTTATCGAGTCTTTGTTATTGAATGGATTTTGCAGTATTCCTTTGTAACTGTGTGTGTGCTTGTGTGTGAGAAAGTAATGTCTGTGCATTCGTTCAGCTTGTGCTCTGGCTACTCACAAATTGAAGCTTCTTCCTGTGTGTTTGCGTGATGTGTGGCTTATGTTGTTCATGACCGATTTGAGATTAATCCATATGCAAACGTTTGGGGGACCCCTGGCAAAGTTATGTTTGGTTGATTTTATGCAAATAAGCCCACTAAAGGGGATATGATATGGTAACATGAAACAAAATATAATTTCACGAGAAATTTTCAAATCTTTGCATTCAGTGATATACACTGAGTAGCCATACATTTATGATCAACTTCTTATATCTGCACTCAATATATATTCTCTTAACTCCACTGACCATTGAAGGACAGAGTAAAAGAGCAAGAGGACCACTGTACGAAGTGCTTCTGTATGGTCAGTGGAGCTGAGAGAATGGACAGTGAGTGACAAAGATACGGTCATAATATTATGGCTGATTGGTGTATATAGAGTATATGATTGACTGTGGTTTGTTATTCATGGCTGGACTCCTGTATGTGTGTGTATGTCTGCATTTACAGAACAGGCCACAGGCGGTTCAGGGCAACCAACAACAGAGTCACTCTCCGGCCTGTTTGAACCCCAACCCCGCTCTGATGAACTCGCCCTGGGTGAGAAACAGTCGGCTGCTCCGTCGTTGCAGATTCCCTTGCTTTAACCATCCAATCCATCCATTCACTACACTAAAGAGACCTCATGCATACTATGCTTTTGCACTCTTGCAGCTTCTGTTATGGTTTGATTTTGCACAAATGTGGTTGATACAGCTACAATTCTTCTCCATTATGTTTCTTAGCAACATCAACACTTGTTGTACTTGCATAGACTCGTGTGCATGCCTGGTCACTCTGAGTGCAGAAGAAGAGGCAAAATGGAGCCTCACTGTCTCAGGGGAAGCTTTTCTCTGTCCATGGCAATATCAGTGATGATCAGTTTTTGTTTTGTTTTTACTATTATCACATTAATAAAATACATTACATCAGCATGATTATGGCCAAAATTATTTGAAGTTATATGCATAATTGTTTGGATGGATTTCATAAATATGAATATTATGTGCATGATTGTATAATGATTGTAGTGTGTAACCCTTTTTTTTTCAGTGAGCACCAGAGCCTCAGGTTTAAGTACTGATTATAAAGGCACATTTTATTTCTTGTAGAACGTTGTCCTTACAGAAAATGTAAGGTTTTTTTGAGACAGCAACAATGTGCTTACTCAAGCAAACCTTTCTGCCATTATTACTGTGCCTTCACTCTCTCAGATGTTCACTTTTTTTTCCTGTATGTCTTGCTTATCATATCCTTTTTCAGTTCTGAGCCTTGTGACCATTGCAGGAGCTGTGTATGAAACACAGCCTTCCCCAGACTGGTTTATTCCATATGTATCAAGAGTTTACACGTCATGAGTGTCACTTGGTATGCTCAGCAGTTTCTCTATGTCTCTCTGCATCATTTTGATTGGCTTGTTTGTTTGTTTGTTTTTTGTTCTCCATCCCCCTCTCTCTCTCTCTCTCTCTCTCTCTCTCCCCCTCCCTGTCCTTCATTCTCCTCTTCCTCCTGGCTACAGTACCGATATCAGGATGACGAGTCTCCGCCTCCTGAGCATGGCTTCCCGCGGCTGACCAATGAGGTGCGAGCACCCGAGCTGGTGCATGTGTCAGAGAAGAACTTGTCGGAGATTGAGAATGTGCACGGTTACGTCTCCCATTCACACATCTCACCGCTCAAGGTTAGTTTTTTTTACCACTGGCCACGCCATGAGAGACTGCTGCCATGGTCTTTCTCTCTATGTTTTTTTCCTTTTCGTTTCTTACTCTTTGTCTTGTCACTCACTTTGTGTCCTTCTCCTTAGCCACGTCTCTTTCATTCATCCTCACCTTCAGCTGCACTCATGCAAATGGCACTAGATGGGGATCAGGATCAGTGAACGTGTTACGTACAGTACAAGTCCAAATTTGATCTCACATTACAATATCATTAGCAATAAATCTTTTGTTGTTTCAGTGCTTACATGCTTCCTTGAGTTCAGATGTTTATAAATGGAGCCAAAGGATTATATTATATAGTGCACGCCACCTCATTCTGACATCAGACCCCATAGAGTATGCTACGTACTGAAGTTACAAACACTAATTAAGTTAACAATTTTCCAGCATCTTTGAAGTTAACAGAGTCCTTCACAATCCACTTGCCACCAGAAGTGTAACCCCGCAGTACATTTATAACATCTGTCTGTTAAACAGATGAATAAGAGATCCATGCCCAGTACGGTGTGCCTGCCATGTAGAATTAGGCCCATACACTACATTTTGTGCTTTCAGAAGAGCACCTGGCCTTGCAGATGGTGCCTGAAGTGGCCTGCAGGTGGACAGCAGCCTTATGTATCCGCTGCATCACTGCTGCCATGCTTTTCTACACAGCATGCATGTGGGCTTAGAGATTTAGGCAGCTATGTGAGTCTAAATACAGTTAATTTGGATCGTCGGTGTGTGAACAGCTGGTGGTGAGGCGCCATCTCGAAGTTTGAACTGTTGCAGTGTGGCTTGTTACCACTAGATGGCGATCCGTCCACATGCTGTGTATGTCGGAAGTTTGTTGATATTTACGTTGAAAAGGTTTTAGATTTGTACACATTGTTAAAATGTCACTGAGAAACAATAATATATGCACATGCAGGTATTCTCTTCTCTGATCAACTGACCACGGAGTGTAGCCAGTGCTTTTTGTTTAAAGCTAGTCTATTTATACTTTTTGTTACTGAATAGTCAGCAGTGAAATACCGTTTTAGAGCCATAAACATAATATGGCTGTAATATGATATTAACCGGCTGGAAAAATGGCTATTCTAGTGGAAAATTGTCTGTTTTTCCACTTTTGAATATCACTAGACTGTATATGATGAGGCTAAATACTTAAAAATACTGGTGCACATAGTGCAGAAACCGTCCTTTGTTCATTAATGTTCAGTCAGAATAGCCTTTACTTACACTTCATTGTTTGTTCAGGAGATATTTCTGAAAAGATTATATATACGCTAATGCACTTGAATAATGAAGGGAACAGTCAAAGGAAATATAAGGATAAAAGCCTATTCGAAGCTAAGTCAAAAGAATAGACCTGACAAGTCCTGGTCGACCAGCAAAAGTGTCATAATTAGATTAACAACCCACAGACTACTTTTCAAACCCAAAATCTGTAACAACTTCAAAGGATATGCAAACTAAATACTCAACATTTTTTAAATTACATTCAGCGATCCTGGAAATTAAAGGTATACAATTTCAATGCGGTATACTTTTTGTAAACTTCAGTGAATATTTCGCTAGAGGATCTTTCTGCACTCTGAAAAAAAAAAGCCTGGTATTCATACTGAGCCCCGACCCTGCAAACGGGAAACAAAGTGGTTCAGACTGAGAACCACCACACAGAAGAGAGCTTCTGCAGTTGCACTGAAGAAAAAGGGGTGCATTTGCCCTGCCTCTGAGTTTAAACATCAGCATTAATTCTCCAGAATTGTATGCATTGTTTTTAAGCGTACAATGATCTCAGACATCTGTTTATGAATTCTTTATGAAATCTTTGTCTACAGATCATGATATTTTATCTTTAGCCCAACGGCCCCAACAGCAAAAATGCAAAAATCAAACAGAATATTTATGTCAGTTGTGGTGGTGGTTAACACTAGGGGAGAGAGGATTAGAGGATTCTAGAAGTACTACTCAGATCATAGAGCTTTTATATACACACACATATATATATATATATATATATATATATATATATATATATATATATATATATATATACACACACACACACAAACACACACACAAACAAGCTTCACAGTATACTCACACTTAAACTGCTTCCCACATTTCTCCATGTCTGCCAAAACTACATGCTCTAAATACCTCAAATAATTCAATCAGTTACTCATTAGAGCATACATTTTAATTTATCATATTTAAAAGAAGGATTTTTATGAATAAACTCTCATTTATATGTATGTAGGACTGGAAATGTCTTAAGATTATTTTTTAAACTCCAAACAGAGTGGCATACATTTTTTCAAAAATTACATTTTTACCTAAAAATCCAATATGCTTGTATATCTTTAGATATGACATCATAACTAGACTTCCTAAGACCTAGACAAAGAGTGGATACTTCATCTGCTGTATATTTGAATCAATTAACATAAGGATATAACATAAAGACATAACATGCTGTTTTAGTGAAAATGTAATATACATTTTAGTAGTTCTTTAAGACATTCAATTTAAATATAATTTCTTTTGGGCATACAGATGGTGTAACTGAATGCACCCTTTTGCTGATTCCAAATACTGTTAATGCCTATCATACCATCAAAATCACGAGCAGGAGAACCAATCATGCTGAATAGAGATTTTTTTTATTCTGTGTACAGTCATTGTATAAACTTCTTTTCATAAAACTATTTAGAGAAGCTCAGGAATGTTTGCTTGTTATGATTGGTATGATTCACAAATTAAATTTAAAATGGCTGGAATGCTTAGGCAAATCATTATTTTTTTACTCAGATATTTCTGAGTCATTATTACTGTACTTATATAACTGTTTCATGATAATGTACAATATTCCATGTCATTGCCATTGGTAGGGTCTGAGAACCATAAATGCAGCTTAAATATGTTATTTGTTTATTTATATTTGTTTATGATCTGCACTCTACACCAATACTATGGTAGCAGTTAGACTCTCAAAGGCCTACTTCAGTAATTTCAGCCTGTAAAGAGTAATTGCACCAATAATCCTGTTTTTAAATGTCAACTGAAATGTATTGCTTTGCAATTATAAACCAGCCACACTGAAAATTTAAACCCATTTTTCCAAACTGTAAAAAATAACAATTTTATTGTGGTCTGTTCCACCTCTGCAGTGCCCCTCTGGTTTAAATCTGCCAACGGCGCGAATGAGTTGTCATTATCCCAAAGTACAATGACACATCAGATTCTGCAAATCAGTCAATCAGTGTTACTGCCCCCTAAGGACACCCACTCTTATATATATGAGAGGCAAACAAGCCTAGACCAAAGGTGTAATTACCAACCTGCCCCTCACATGTTTGATCGTTTTTCAAATTTAAACTAAGGGTGGAGTTAGTTTAAACTTGACCAACCCTGCATAAAAGATTCTTAAGTGCTAGACATACTCACCATGATGGTAAAGGAATATTGCTATAGTTATTCAGAGTTACACACTATCAGCACGCCACCATACTGAAAGAAAAAGGCATAGCGAAAATAGCTGTCTCAAGAATCCCGCTGAGAAACAAGTCACATGAGCTGAGTGCACCTGTGTTTTCACCCTGATTGTGTTGACACCCCCACAACAGATAGCAGGTTTTCAAAAAGCTTTTTTGGCCCATGTAAGAGCCTATTTTGTACTTGTGCCAACATCAGAAAAACAAGCACATGATGATAGATTTAAATTGTCCCAGAAATGTGAAGAGGCTTGGAGCAGTTACTGGACCAGCTGCAAATGACCCTGTGTGTATTGTTCTACAAGGTTTACAGCTATAGCTACCTCATGTGCCCTTGCCCCTGTTGAAACAATGATTCACAACATTGATTGAGTCAGCTAGAATGCAGTTCTTGGCTAGTTGGGGTTTAATATGTGGAAAGACAAGCAGGGTTCAATCTATAACTTTCAAGCTACCTGCTAACATTGTCAATGCTTTACTGTTGGCTGCCTGTTTTCAGATCTTTTATTATCCATAATGCAGGGGTTTTCAATTGGTTCTGCCCCAGGGACCACCATTCAGACTTAGCAGCAGTAAGTGGGGTGGGGCAGTTTGACCTGAGAGCCTGTTACAAACACTGCATTGGCAAAGTACAGTTGATGGACCTGATTAAGGCAGGGATAAGGTTGAATCTCCCCTCTTGTTTTTTCGATATTTGAATTACTTCATTATTCATTCAGATCCCCAAATCATTTAAAATGTTTAGAATAATAAATAAAATAAAATCTTTTTCAGTAGTTAAACTGGTTAGCATGTGACAGACCACCAGCATTGCTGCTACCTTCTGAAAACCCCTTCATAATGGATCTCTCTCCACGTAGGACCTTTCACGCATGAACTGTGTTTGTTTCTACTTTGTGAAACCACCACAAATCGTGCTCCAAACAATGTTTCTTGTACATGTTTATTAGTAACAAGAGTACAGAGACTATTTGAGAATATACATCATCAGTTCTGTTTGTGTGATAGATGTTTAGTGTTATTTATTTTCTCAGTTGCAATGAGTAGCTTCACAAATTAAAATCTCTGTAGGATGTCATGTTATTATTCATTATGATGTTAAATGTTATGTGGCATATCTGAATATATGATTTTGATGATAACTTTACCAAGTATACACTGGTTGTGGGACTATATCTCATGAGGTCAAGTAGATACTTAGTGACACAGATCACTCTCACTCAGTCACTCATCCATCTTAACCTCAGAATCTCTCTCTCTGGCTCATGCAGTGTGACTGCTTTCCCATCCTTCTCTCCTTTCCCTCTTCTCTTTGGTCAGTTCTACTCGCTAGTGATCCTGTCTTTTGTTATTTTCTCACCTGCAGCCTGCGCTGGTTACCCGGTTTGATCTAACATACCCAGGGGTGACCGCCACAAACTACCTGGCAAGTTCACCAGTTTATTTTAATGTCTTTTTATTATTTTGTGGTTTTTTGTTGCTTGTGTCTCCAGAGGAACATTTCATAATGTGTTCGTGTTGACGTTCTGGTGTTGTGGTCCCATTTGCATGGAATTCTTCAGAGGGACTCTGGTAGCAATCTGCTGAGGGTCTCAGAAGACCCTTAATTTCCCTGTGAAGAAGATCATTTGTGTTTGCAATAATTTCTACTTTGGTTGAAAGAAATCAAGCCTACTCTAATGTTCCTGTGATCTTTCTTTTGTGATTTTTTTTGTTTTGTGACACTGCTGATGTTTGATTAATTGCTTGGAATATTATGTTTATATATCATGCTTTTTGTCCCTATTTTGTCTTCTGCCTTAGTGTGGGTTTAATTTGATTATATTCCCTACAGTTAAATAGCATGAGCTTATCATAGGTAGAAAATCTTTTTTTTTTAACTTTTATTAAGTGGAATATAAAAAAAATAATTATTTAAGTGAGGAAAACAAAATATAGGTAAGTAGCAAGTAATGTCTTAATTGTAATATGTTTTCAGAATTTTTTGTATATTATTTCATTGTGATTGGAACAAAACCAGCATGCTTTTGAAGTTCCATGATAAAATTAGGATCAGAATCAGAATCACTTTATTACCGGACACATACAAACCGGATTCCAAAAAAGTTGGTACACTAAACAAATTGTGAGAAAAAACTGAATGCAATGATGTGGAGATGGCAAATGTCAATATTTTATTCGTAATAGAACATAGATGACAGATCAAAAGTTTAATCTGAATAAATGTAACATTTTAAAGGAAAAATATGTTGATTCAAAATTTCACAGTATCAACAAATCCCAAAAAAGTTGGGACAAGTAGCAATAAGTGGCTGAAAAAAGGAAATTGAGCATATAACGAAGAGCTGGAAGACCAGATAACACTAATTAGGTCAATTGCCAACATGATTGGGTATAAAAAGAGCTTCTCAGTGTCAGTGTCTCTCTGAAGCCAAGATGGTAAGAGGATCACCAATTCCACCATTGTTACGCAGAAAGATAGTGCAGCAATACCAGAATGGTGTTACCCAGCGTAAAATAGCAAAGACTTTTAAGTTATCATCATCAACCGTGCATAACATCATCAAAAGATTCAGTGAATTGCTGTGCGTAAGGGTCAAGGCCGTAAAACTCTACTGGATGCTCGTGATCTCCGGGCCCTTAAACGTCACTGCACCTCAAACAGGAATGCCACTGTCAAGGAAATAACAGAATGGGCTCAGGAATACTTCCAGAAAGCATTGTCAGTGAACACAATCCACCGTGCCATCCTCCGTTGCCAGCTGAAACTCTGCAGTGCAAAGAGGAAGCCATTTCTAAGCAAGCTCCACAAGCTCAGACATTGGCACTGGGCCAGGGGTCTTTTAAAATGGAGTGTGGCAAAATGGAAGACTGTTCTGTGGTCAGATGAGTCATGATTTGAAGTTCTTTATGGAACACTGGGACGCCAGTCATCAGGACCAGAGAGGACAAGGATAACCCAAGTTGTTTTCAACGCTCTGTTCAGAAGCCTGCATCACTGATGGTATGGGGTTGCATGAGTTCTTGGGGCATGGGCAGCTTGCATGTCTGGAAAGGCACCATTAATGCAGATAACTATGTTCAGGTTCTAGAACAACATATGCTCCCATCTAGACATCATCTCTTTCAGGGAAAACCCTGCATTTTTCAACAAGATAATGCCAGACCACATTCTGCAGCAATCACAACATCATGGCTACGTAGGAGAAGGATCCAGGTACTGAAATGGCCAGCCTGCAGTCCAGATCTTTCACCTATAGAGAACATTTGGCGCATCATAAAGAGGAAGGTGCAACAAAGTAGGCCCAAGACGATTGAACAGTTAGAGGCCTGTATTAGACATGAATGGGAGAGCATTCCTATTTCTAAACTTGAGAAACTGGTCTCCTCTGTCCCCAGACGTCTGTTGAGTGTTGTAAGAAGAAAGGGGGATGCCACACAGTGGTAAAAAATGGCCTTGTCCCAACTTTTTTGGGATTTGTTAACACTGTGAAATTTTGAATCAACATATTTTTCCTTTAAAATGTTACATTTACTCAGATTAAACTTTTGATCTGCCATCTATGTTCTATTACAAATAAAATATTGACATTTGCCATCTCCACATCATTGCATTCAGTTTTTATTCACAATTTGTTTAGTGTCCCAACTTTTTTGGAATCCGGTTTGTACTCAAAAGGAAAGGATAAAAATAAAAATACAATAAATAAAGGTGTGTGTATATATATATATAAATCAAAGGTAATAAAGTAAAGAGAGTCTGTGTTGACATACTGCAAACAAAACTGGTTTAATATGTTGCAGAATTATTTTAACAATTTACACTGCAAAGACAACTCGTTTAGTATGTATTGTAAATACACTGTAAAGGCTGGTCATTGTTATGGTGGAGCTTCCTATCTTTAAATGTTTTGTCCTATCGCAGCCTATGCTTTCCTGTTCTGTCTTGTTCTATTTTATCCTCTGTCCATTGTTGCCCTCTCCACTGTCTAGCTACTGTACCTTTGCCAGTGATACACTCAAAAGTCAGATGCTTTTGGACCACAACACTGTGTTTTACTTAGTTTCTTGTCAAATAGATGATAAAATGCATTATAAAACCCCCCAAATGTGAGCCAATTTCATACAGCACAGTTGGCAAGACCTCAGCTCATTCTACTGCTACATACCCAAACTCTTGATTAAATCTCTATCGACTTTTTCTGCCTGTAATTGCCAGCCTTGCTGCCTCTTTGTGCCTCAGAAGGCAAGAAAAAGAAAGAGAGGGTGTGCAAAGAGAGCTCTGCTGCTACTCCTTTATGCAGAAAGCTCTTGAGGTGAGTTAGCTGGCGCTCCATTATATTCTCCCTGACTCATGGCTGTGCCAAGCAGCACCGTGAGGCAGCAGTTTTTTTTTTGTTTGTTTGTTTGTTTGTTTGTTTTCTTTTTTTCAGTGTGCCATAAGGCCTTGAGACCCATACTAAACCACTGCTTTAACAAAATGCTTTCATTGTAATGACTCAAATGTTGGTGGTGAAGCAATGGCTTACACACAACAATACCAACCCACACAGTTTTGTGTCACCCTTTACTTCTGAATATAAACACAGAATTTAAAATGTGACTGCTCTCTCAGATTAGTCTGTAGCCCTTCATCAGCTAGGCGCAGTGAACTTTGAGGCTAATAATGTGTGTTTTAATGGCTAGAGAGCACAGTAGGGAGAGGAGAGTGATCTTTATCAGGTGAGTCAGAGTGATTGGAGGGCCCTCGTTCTTCTGTGTATTTGTGTATGTGTGAAGAGCTAGTTGGTGGTAGGGTTGGGTTCAGGGTTAATGGTGATTGTTTCGTTATCTCTGCACCCTGGTGAAATAATTGCAGGAGACTCACAGCCACATTGGAGCACAGTGTGCATCCAGTGATCCACTGATTGTCTGGGTGATGAGAGGTGTGCTGGAATTAGAAATCAGACCCCAAGCATCTGAACAGGGGAGGGGATCACATTGCTCTCAAAAGGGTTATATTAATGTTGTTCTTGATTATCCACAATGAAAATACCAATTAAGGTTATGTTTGAAGCAATTCATTATCCACTCATTGCCTTTAACAGAATAATATAAAATAAATTTCAGTGTTGTTCCCTTTATCAAAAACCACCCACGACATTGATGTTCAAAATGTGCCTCTTTAAATTCCAACCCCCCATCTTTTTAAAAGATAACAGTATGAAGTCGTGCAAAGTCAGAGGTCACAAAGCACATAAGCAAGTCTATTCTCAGGTAGTTAAGCAGGGTATTACCTTGCATAGTTTGTTAACCACATTAACATTTTAGCCCCAATGTTATGCACAAGAAGACTATTAGAAGAATATTATTTCTTATTTTTCATTTTGTTTCCTCCTGCTTTTTCATGTTCTTTTTCATTTTCTTTCTTTTTTTTTTTGTCATAATGCAGTCTGCAGAGTGATGTTCCAGTATCTTTGGGGTTTAGGGAAAAGTTTATATCTAACACAAGTAGACCGAGGCTTTATTATATTGGGGCATGTAATACCAGGTTGAACAGTCTCAATTTGTCCCATTAGCATACTAATTGTTTTTGCTCTTCCTATTTTTTGTCAGATAGAATGAACCTGCTCAGTGTGACCCTGTGGCCTGAGCTTAATAAAAGTGCCCTGCGGGTCTCCTCTAACACTCAGCTCATTACTCCTTTAAAAGACTGTTGGAAGAGATTTAGGAATCACGGTGCATAAGCTCTGAGCACACACGCACATAAACGCACAAACAAACCGTGTGACATAAGGAGTCTTGGATGTTCAAGTCTGCACATACTGGAGATTAGAGGTAACACATAGTATTATCTGGATGCCACAAAAACAGTTTGAAGCATTCCAATTTTTTGGAATGCTATGTAAGCTAGTCTAAGATAAATCAATCACTATGTACACTTTTAGTGTGCTGCTTTTTACTCTTTTACTTGGAAACAAACACTCAAGCACTTTTATGTGTCATTTTACCATGAAGGTGTCAGGACTGGGTTGACTGAGGATGCAAATGCAATAACAGACTTTATTTAAACAAAGACAATGAACACAAAGGAAAAGCAACAGAGATAACTAGACAGGATACTTAGACAGAGGAAGACTTGGACACATGGACCGATACAGAGAAACCTGGACTGGGAGACAAATACAGAGTGACATAGACAGGGATGATACCTAGACAGAGACTTATACAGGGATACTAGAACAGAGACCTGGACAAAGACAGAGAGAACTAGACAGGGACACAGAGAGACAGACACCTAGACAGGGTTACTGACACAGAGACCTACAGACTAGAGAGAAAGGGAAAATACTAACGAAATAGAGAGAGATACAGAGAGGTATAACAGTAGAACAAAAGTACAAACAGGAACTGACAGTCTTGAAGGCAGAGGAAGAAACAGACAGACCTAACAGACATACAAAGAAAAATCTAAACAGTAGAGTACAGGCACAGAGGGTAATGTCCAAACAAACAGGAAAAGCAAGAGCCAGGGAAAGGGAAATGTCCAACCAAGAAACACTAACACAAGGAAGCTTAAATACACACCACAGACAAGGAACACCTGGGACAGATAAAAGGGCAGGACTACAAAGGAGGCACAACGAGAGGGTGGGGCTAAGGCGGGACTAGGACGGTGACAACAACAATAACAAATGGAGAAAAACAGACACGTGACAGGGCCAGGGCATGACAGAAGGAACAAACTCCAACAAGGAGCCATTTTTGTTTGACAAACATTTTAGCTTGGCAGATGTGGCACTGAGCAAGGAAAGCTTCCACAGGCTCAGCCGACCGTGACCATTGCCGATTGACGTGAACTCTACATCACAGATTTTGGTGGACCAGGGATGGGTTATCTCACTTTGGATTGAAAACTGTTTTCATACTTAATTAAACATACTGAACTCACAGTGTAAGTGGTCCTGCCTCTGAATAAAATGTATTGTGGAAGTCTAGATCAAGGATGTTTCATACATAGTGATGGGAAATATATTTAAAAAAAGAGATTCCAAACCTAGAATTTTACAAACACTTAAAATATACAATCAAATCAATTTTTTAAAGAAGTACAGTGAAAACCACCAGGTTTGGGTTTTAGAAGTAAATAAGGGAAGGTGCTGGTTTTTTTTTTTACACTATTTAAATTACTCTAAGGAATTAACTGCTCAACATCACACATTTATATTCATCCTTTTTAGAAACACAGCATCAGGAACAGAGTCAGTACCTTTGTCTGAAGCGAGGATTAGTGTTGGGTGATATGAGCGCAAAACAATATCACGATTAATTGTACATTTTAACATTCATTCATTCATTATCTGTAACCGCTTATCCAATTCAGGGTCGCGGTGGGTCCAGAGCCTACCTGGAATCATTGGGCGCAAGGCAGGAACACACCCTGGAGGGGGCGCCAGTCCTTCACAGGGCAACACAGACACACACACACACACACACCTACACCTACGGAGACTTGACACCTGAGTCGCCAATCCACCTGCAACGTGTGTTTTTGGACTGTGGGAGGAAACCGGAGCATCCGGAAGAAACCCACGCGGACACAGGGAGAACACACCACACTCCTCACAGACAGTCACCCGGAGCGGGAATCGAACCCACAACCTCCAGGTCCCTGGAGCTGTGTGACTGCGACACTACCTGCTGCACCACCGTGCCGCCCTACATTTCAACATGATTACGATTAATGAGCAGTTATTTTGTTTTTGTATTTATGACTAGTTCAGTGATGAGGCTTGTACTGTAAATATGCTCCAGTATTAAAGGTGGGATATTTTTTCTAATATTCCTGGGAGCTGGTTCCTCTCTTGTTTTCTGAGCACTGTTTATATTTGGTGTGTGATGGTGCTTTGGTCTCTGCCATTATATTTGACTTTTTGTTCGGTGTCGTATTAATTATAGTCAAAACACAGCACGTCCAAACCACAGATGTTGTGTTTTTCTTTGGTACGAGCTGCTCGAGTCATTTGGTCCGCCTCGGAATTTAAGTTGCTTCCATGTGGCAGATAGAGTCATGTGACTACAGCTTGGTAGCATTGATTTATGGGGACAGTACATGAACACACAGTGGGGACATAACAGAATTAAAAAAAAAAAAGTTAAAAATGATTTATATAATCGATACAGATGAATATGGCGATTAAAATTTCATTTAGTTTTCGGTTTCATTTAGTTTTCGATTAATTGCCCAGCCCTAGCAAGGATGATTGAAATGTGCTTGACAAACACAAAGAGTTCTGGCTTCTTCACGCTCCTTCGACAGCTAGGAGTGTTTCTTCTGCAAACTCTGTGTTGCTGGTGAAAAGAGAATGGCAGTGGGCTAAGGTGAGAAGCATCTGAAAAGATTCCGCTCACAGATTGATGGCTGTTGCCATAGTAATGGTGTTAACCGATGCCACGTCTTTTGGAATGGATGCACACGGTAGAGCAGAAAGAGAGAGAGACTTCACCACACTATCATTCTACAGAGCAAAGATTTTGAACCTTGCTTTCATATGAGGTGCCTCAGTCTTCCGGCAGCATCATTCTCCACTCACTTCCAAGAAAAAGCACGAGGAACATTTAAAACGTGTTACTACTGACCTCAGTACAACTGAATCACCTCTCACTGCTCACATAAACAGCACACAGTTACAAAGCGGAAATCACAAGCTTTGTTAGAACATCTGTCTCTCTCTCTCTCTCTCTTAATCTTTGTATCTCCTTATCTCTGTCCAGCACTCTCAATCTCTTTTATCTCCTTCTTATCCTTTTATTTTTCTTTCTGTATCTTTTTCTTTATCTCTCCCTGCATAGCTCCCTCTTTTATTCATCTTTATTTCTCTCTAATCTGTTTCTTTTGCTTTCTGTGTATCTTTCATTGATCTTCTCTCTGTGTTTTCCATTATTAATTTTCTATTCAACTATAAATCTATCAATCTATGATCATCCCTCTCTTTCTCTCTCTCCCATTTTATTCTATTCAATTGTTTTTTTTTTCTCATGGTGTTTTCTTCTTTTCACAATGTATATCCATATAATACAGACTTCATCTTTTCTTATGTATCTCTCCCCCCCCCCCCCCCCCCCATGGTTGTTTCTCCTATTTCTTTCTGTTTATCTCTTTATTTTTTAACTTAGTGATTGCTACATCTTTGTTCAGTCTCTATCTCTGTCTCTGTATTTCTCTCTCTCTCTCTCTCTCTCTCTGTGATCACACAGCAGATGCTGAGAAGGTCACAGCAGACAGTAGGCACAGTGACGCAGCTTGAATACAAAGTAAAAGACTTTGCGCTTCCTTAATCCTGAAGAGAAAATATCTTGTCTTGGTCATGTTGCAGATTCCCTTTACGTAACAGTCTTTTGTGTTAGCAATAAGCCACACTATAGTTCTATAGTTTGACATGTACTCATTAAATTAATAGAAACATGTTGTATCATTTACAACAGTTACTTAGATGATGGTACATTGCTTATGGTATTTGACTGTGTTTGGCCTTGGGAACATAACCAGGGGTAGGAATGAGCTGGGAGTTTGTGATCTGATGTAATCTTCAACGATAAAATTAGGTACTAATATTGAATAATTAGCTCTGAATCCCAAGCCCAGCATCTTAAATATATTACATTGTGTTTTATCAAATCAGAACATGACTGTCCCTACTTCCAGGCAAAAGGAATTGCATAAGTCTAGCTAATAAGAGCAGTTGGAGCTGTTACATTGACAGAGGGAATCTTTTTTGATCAAGTTTATGATGATCATCTCATTGAAAATGGTGTCAGGTTGTAACCTCTTTTCATAGACCCATGGTATCTTTAAAAATATATTCATAATATTACTTTCATCAAGAAACATAATTGCTGACCCATAGCCCAGACTAATATTTGATTTAAAGAAATACTCCAGAGATTTCTAATCTATCACATCTGTGGCTACTTCAGCATCTGCCCACTTGCTTCTATTGTACGGTTTAACTATTGTAAGTATTGAGACAGTCCCTTATTTATGTAATTTCAGGTCAAATCAGCCATTAAGTGTAATATTAGGTAAAGAATTAAGATTAGATAAAGAATTCTACACTTGTCTTCGACTAGCAGAAAGACATACTTCTCTGCTTTTGCTTCAGATCTAGAATCCCTTGGTGTTCCTATTTATGCATTCAGAGTTAGAAAAATCTCCAGTGCTATGAATCTGAAAAAATGTGGAGCTCACAAGAAGCTGATGCTGAAAGAAAGATACAGATGAAAAAGAAGAAAACTTGCAAATAAAAAAAAAAACTTGCTGAAGTTCTTGGACTGTCCTCCCCAGAGCCCAGGCCTCAACATCTTTAAATATATTTGGGACTAACTGGACTGGGAGAAACATGAAATTGAACCAACGTCTGAGACTGAACATTTCGGAGGTATGAAAATACATCCCTGCAGAATATGGGTTGCAAGAAGTTTTAGGGAGGTGTCTATATATTTTCTATTTTGAAATGACAATCATCCTTATCTCCGTGATTAAACATATGCCAAAACATGCTTCTGATTGAGATTAGGTTGAAAGCTACTGGAGTGTTTCTTTTATACCCTGCTGTGTATCACCTCTTTGACACTATACATGAGTGGGGTATTTTTGGCATATTCTTTTCTTTTATGTCGTCTTTCAAGCTATTTCAAAGAGTGAAAAACAAAATCAGCTATGACGTACTGGCAGTTTTTTTTTTTTATAAACTGTTTCACACGGGCCATTGACTAGTCCTTTTAAAGTCTTGCATTTGCAGTCCTTGACAGCAGTTGCTTGGTAACAGGTGTGTCCTGGTGAAAGGATTTTAATAATCAGGCCCATACACCACACTGTGACCTTGTTATTAGAATGTGGCCTATTGGAGCGTCCTATGGGTGTGTCTTCATCCTGCATCTCTAACGACTCTGTGTGTGTATGCCTGTGTGTGTGTGTGTGTGAGAGAGAGTAGGTCTGACAGGGTTGCAGTGTTCTGTCGGGGTTAGGTGATGGAGGTGTTGACGTGACACTCCACTCAGCTTTCTCTTTGCATCTCTAAAGAGAATGAAGCTGGCAGACAGAGCTGAGTGTTCTTTTCTGTCCTGTTTTCCCTTTTCATTTCTTATTTTTAGTAAGAATGATTTATCTTACAATCATGAAGTGCCACAAAGATGAAAGGCTGAAATAAGAGGTCACAAAGATGATGTGAAGTCAGAGTTAGAACATTGAAATCAGTTCCCTGCTATGTTTCTTTGGAATATTTATGAAAATTCACTGAAATATATTCATGTCTCACAGTCCATGATGTGATATATGTTGGAGAATGCTTGGCAAAGCACACCTCGCACATCATTTTTATACTTGGGAACAGCTCCATGAATATTTAGCCGTCACAACCGATTACAGTGATACTCCACCATAAGCCGCAGTACTGTAACTGTTGTGAATATTTACAAGAACAGCATCTTCCCTTTACATTGTCTAATAGACTAAAATATATGGTCTAATTCTTCTTGAAATAAAATCTTTTGATATGAGATATGAGATTTGTTTTGACTGTAGTAGTTTACAGTTATTGTTCTTAGGTTTAATACTGAATATTCATTTGTTATATAGGAACTTATTTACATTAGTACCCATCAGAATTTGCTACAGGCTTACAGCCTCTTCTCTTCTATACTATACTCCTCCCTACTCCTGCTTTCTCTGTGCACGTCTCTTATTATCAATATTTCACCCTCATGTTGTTACTCTCTGTTTATCTCCTAGAAAACACCTGGA
Source organism: Hoplias malabaricus (assembly GCF_029633855.1). Taxonomy (NCBI): domain Eukaryota; kingdom Metazoa; phylum Chordata; class Actinopteri; order Characiformes; family Erythrinidae; genus Hoplias; species Hoplias malabaricus. The sequence continues at coordinate 12,689,068 of NC_089817.1, forward strand.
CAATCAAACTCCACATCTGTCACTGCTCTTTCTCATGCTTCATAATGATGGTCCAAATTCATGCGAAGGACCATACAGAACCTAACATCCTTTGATACCTAATGCAGCTTGACCCCATAAACCAACCAAGATTTTGAGTTATTAATCTTAAGATTGTTTATATATATTTTAGTAATATATATTTTGCATTAACTACTATGAAATTAATATTTAAATTACAGACGGCAGTCCGTGAAAAGTTGGGACATTTAGTAAAATGCAATAAAAACTAGACAAGTCTGTGACTTAAAAATTTTCTTGAACCTTTATTTGAACAATTTTCATTGTTTTCACAGCTGATCTTAACTATGTTATACAAATATAAACTCATTGTATTAACTCCTGTGAAAAGCTCATGTCACTGTGTTTTGAAGCATTACACTATAAGCCGGTGATTATACAGTTATAATACAGGAGCATTCATTAAGAGCCCTGACTTTGCAAGCAAAAGTATGTTGTTGCTCATTACTTGATGGCAAAGTTCATGAGAGAATTGTCAAATAGTTCCATTAGAACATTTTCCAAGATTGCTCATCTTAGCTCATCTCAGAGGATGCTGTGGTCAGAGGAGGACATGCTTCAGCTTGCTTTCATGAAAAAAATTATATTTCATTTTCCACGCCAAGGGACCATGCAGACTGTTATCAGCAATAAGTGTAAAAACCAACATCTTTCATAAATAGTGCATAAGTGTCCATGGCAGGGATGACTCATATTTGAGAAGTTTTCATTGATGTGGAAGCCAACAATGGGATTTCAGAGAGATATATGCTGCCTTTAAGATAACATCTTTTCCTGGGAAGTCCATGGTTCCTTCAGCAAGACAATGCCAAGCCACTTTCTGTACATGCTACAACTACATGTTTTCATAGATACAGAATGTGTGTGCTTGACTGACCTGCCTGCTGTCCAGATCTATCTCCCATGAGCCATCATGAAGAGGAGAATCGGGCAATGGTAACCATTGCCTGTAGAGCAGCTAAAGTTTTTTTAACGATTCAGAACAGGTAACAATTCCCCTTGAAATATTTTAACATGATAATTAAATTTTCAGCACCCTGGAGAGTTCCAATAGATGCTGTTCAAACACAAGTAAAGATGGTACCATAGAATTAGACAAAATTGCTAGTGCTAGAGTACTTGAGTTGTCAACTGCTGAACAAACCTGATTCTATGGAATTGTATTCATTACATCCCCCAACAGATAGAAATGAGTAGGGAAAAAAAAGGATTCTTCCATCCTTTGTTAGTCCCACTTACCACACAGAAATATATATTTACCATTAGAAGGTAAGTGTCAGTGGCAGTGGAAGATTTCCTGGGATGGTCCATTTGTTGCACACTGTCTTTGCTCATTGTACCTTACTTTTATTGATATTTAGTGGAATGAATACAACTATGCTTTTCATGACAGTTTTGCTGCTGCTTAGTATTTTTGCTGTGGTTAATTGTGTTTTCACTACTCTGGCTCTGTATTTCTTCAGTGTGGAAGAGAAAAAGGGGATATGATGAAGACATATTATTAGAACCATATTCGAACCATCTATTACACTGGCTAGGTTCACTTTGATTTGGACCCCTGGGCAGGATGTGGTCTTTAACAAGACTCGGTGTGTGTCACTGCCTGCTGTCTGCTTCCGTTTCTGAGGAGTCGTTAAATATACAGCAGCTTTACCTGCTGCCATTGCCTTGGTCTTAGATGGAAACCAGCTACAGTTCAGTGGGCTGTAGGTCTGAGATAAAGCATACACAGTGCTTTATTTATCATTTTAGTCTTGCTGTAGCTTTGTGTTCCTCTGGAGCCTTACACCTCTCATATATCTCTGGGTATGCCAGTGTTTTTGCCTACAATATTACCCATAGTTTTGCTCTGGATATGCCAGAGCTTGTGCCTACACTAGAAGCCTCAGCAAACTTTAGACCTTAGTTCACACACACCAATGTACTAAACCTTCTGCTTGATTTTCAGGCACCAGTAGGATCCATTGCATATGCACAATATTGCTGTATAAATAAAGGAAAAAATGTGAAATGGGTTTCTCTGCCTCATACATATACATTTGAGTAAGGATCATATGAAATGAGTGGAGTCTTCTTGATTTACTAAAGTTCAAGCAGTGACTAGTTTTACATGGAAATTGTTTAGCTTTCTAGAACCAGGTTTCAATTATGGCAATGTATATTTTCCTATATTTGCAGCATTCATAGATACTACACTGACCCACAGCACAGTGCAGAATGTGCTATGATCAGTCACATATTTGCGCTACTACTCCATGCTATTCTTTGCGAAGGTATACCCTTTGATATAAATTAGAATACCATTACTATATAAAAACTCCTATTAATGTCCTTTTAACTGAACTTGCAGTGTCATTTTTCCCATGCTTTTTGACAGCTCAACTGTGCCTTTAAACCCTGCGCCTCTCTAGGCTGCTGATTGTGCAGTTTGCAGACATAGATAGGGCAATAAATCAGACATTGGTTTTAGAAGCAGCTGAATCACGATATATATTGTATGTGTACATCTGGCCATCAGTGTTCTAAAACTACAGGGGCCATTACTGTGCATTGAAGTGATTGCAGCATAGCCATTACTGAATCTGAGAATCCTACTCACAATGTTTTTTCTAAGATATGAAAGCACTTTCTATAGTCATAAGTGTATTGTTGCATAAAAGCTATGGAACATGTGCGTAATGACTAGGACTTGGACCAAGTGCTGTAGATCATCAAATCAATAATACACACTCTCTCATTCCTCTCATATCTCACTCCCTTTCTCATTGTTGCTTAATCAAGTAATAGACATCTACATTTGTATCTTTGTGATCTGTTGATGTCAGAAGCTCATAATTAAACTGGCTTCTATTTTTAGTCAGGCAACTTCCCAAACATAGATTTATTATTCTGTGTAGAAAAATATGATGTAGCTCCATCATTAGTCTAGAATACTGAGTAAATAATGTCTTGCCAAAGAAAATTGTTTAAATAAAGAGGATAATGCAGTGCGACAGTTTCTGGAGCTAACAGTTTTAAAGCACATGAGCGGTGCTAGATTAGTATCTGTACTAATTTAGATAAAACAGAACAAATATAATTTAAACCTATTAATAGTTTTCCTTTTGTTTAATGTCAGTGTGGCAGCACATATCACATCATGATTGCATTTCAATTTCAGTTTAAAGAATGTCTTCATGTGTATTATTCTTTAATCGGATTATGCTTTTGCTCTGGGTGACATAAATTTGTGTGTGTATATCTCTGGATGAATTTGTGTGTTGTACAGGATCAATGAACTCAAGGTCATGATTCAGGTCAATATTTATATAGGAATCGATGACTCAGTAGTATGTTAGAGCGTGCGTGTTTTGGTTTAACTCCATTAGCTGCTGCCCATACAGCATTTACAGGGTTAGTGTGTGTTTTAAAGCTGTCTTAATATAACTTTGTAGTCAAAGAGTACATCTATATTAACACAATAGTAAAGATGAGTTGTTGTAAACATACTGTTGGCCACTGTTCTTACACAATGGTGCTATCCAAAGAAAAACAAGTATCTTCTTTTTTTATTAAAATTATATATTACTCTATCACTTGAACACAGCAGCTATCCTTCACACCGTGTGAAAATGTTATGATGGATGGACCAATAGAAATGCTCAAATTTCATATTGGAATATGGAATATGAAATATTTTATTCCCCTCTGCTGTAAAGTTACTCTTTTGCAGGTACAGGTTTTTCAACTTGTTATAACAACTGAAGTAAATCTACATACAATATTTATACATTAAACATTTATACATTACAGTCTACATATAATTATTATTACTACTAAGGGTAGTTCCGAAAAGGTTTGTTTCATTTTTCTTTTTGTCAGTATTACTGTCGTAGTAACAGAGCATTCATTTATCAGTTTCAGTTGGGTGTACTGACATAGCATGTTGTATAAATGAGTTTGTATCTTAGCTAAAATAGATTTTAAATGGAACCTTACCGTACCTAGGGTCCCCAGAAAATCATCAGCTTTGCTTTTCATTATGAGTGTGCAAAACATTGAGCTACAATATCGATGCCATATTTATTTAAGTAAGTGTACACTGTAAAAAAAAAAAAAATCCGTAAAATTTACGGTAAAATACTGGCAGCTGTGGTTGCCAGAATTTCACTGTAAAATATACGGTCACGTTTTTGGCAATCATAAATTTTACATTTAAGGACCGTTTTGTTTACAGTATATTTTTGTTAAAAAACAGATATATACTGTAAAAAAACATGGTATTTACCTAAAAATAACAAAGTAAATTAAAGTAAAATTAACGTGTAACTTGTGTGACAAATTAGAGAAAGGAGACTGAGATATAGCCATATTTAGATATAGCCAAACTGCATCCTATATTCAGCCCTTAAAAGGAGATATTGCTGAAAGGACTAAAGAAATGTACGGTATCTGGGTGCCACACATGGAACACAGGCTGATGGTAAACTTTCCTGACCAACACACATCTCGTCATAACATGCACAGAAACACAAACACACACACCAAAATCAGTAAGTCTCAAAGACAGAAGAAAACAAAGAAACTCTGAAAATCACAGAAAATATGGAGAAGCAAAACATGCTGGGAGCTCCCTAATGAGTCTCAGCTCCTCCCAGTCCTTGGACACTTGTACTGCCCCTAATAGTTTGTGTGTTTAACAGTGAAATAATGTATTTTTTACAGTAAAAAGATGTAAAAAAAAAAATTATTTTGGCTGATAAAAATATTTACGGTATTTCACTGTTACAGAAACTGTTTTCAACCTTTTAAGAGTTTACAGTCATTTACTGTCATGGTTTTACAGTTTTCCACCGTAAAATTCACAGACATTTTTTTACAGTGTAATGACACCCAACACCAGTGTCTCTTAATGTCATTTGAACTTGAAATATATATTTGCAAATACGTTTTACCTTTATAAATGCCTACATAGGTATAAGTCAGTTGCCATGAATTGCCTACCCCTGTAAACAGTGTTCTAATATAAAGGGAAGTTTATATACACCAGTGACAATACGCATGTGCATGAATTTTGCTGTTGTGCTTGTGTAATATACTACTTGCTAGCTTCTCCTAATCTCACTTCCAAAACCTGTCACATAGCACCTGAAATATGGATGAGCGGCAGTGTGTGATATGTGCTTAATGTGCCCTTCCTCTCTTAATCTGATTCGTTCTCTCAACCCCCCCCCCCCCCCCCCTTCCGTGCTCCTTTTCCTTCACCCTCTCTTTGCTTAAGTGCACTTCTTATCCTTCCAGTCCAGCCTTATCAATCTACTCAGGATGGTCTGTATTATGTCAGCGGTCCACATTTCAGACAGGATATTTTTATTTCAGCAAAGTGTACCACACAATTGTTCTCACTTATCCCCTGCCTGCTGTCAGCGCCTTGGGTTTAATATAAAATTGTTTTTAACATCATCACTCTGACAGTCACCTCTGAAGAGGCAATAACTTTACCCTTTCAGTGGAGGAACAGGTTCTGAACACAAGATGGGAATTTAAATGTGGTATAGGTGTGACCTGGCTGTGTCAGTCACAGAGGTTCACCAATATTCAACAAAAGTGGACAAACCTTGTGTTTTAGGGGGTTTTTTTTTGGTCTGAAAGGAAAAGTGACAGTTTTTGAAAGTTTTGTTGTGTGTGAGTAACCAACTTATGGTAAAACCTTTTTTTCTACGTAAATTTTCCCCACTTCACATTTTTTTATATGAACTATGAGGCCATAAATGTAGAGTCAGAAAAAAGGGTATCGTTCAGATGTTGTTGTGGGCTCAAAAAGTTACTGCAAAAAGTTTAAGGTACAATTATGATTCTCAAAGGTAGAGTACATCCACATTTCCCTGGGGAATGTTGCATAATAGAATAATATAGAATATAGAAATTAGTAATTGCATAATAGAAAGTAGAATATAAAATTAAATTAAATTAAATGCAACAAAAAATTGAGTTAGAACAGAATAATACTCCTTTGACTGCCAAGTTGCTTCGTTTGAATGTAGTCAAACTAGGATCATTAGGTATATAAAAGTTCACCCTCAGGCACATTTAACTGACATCATAATACCTCACCAGAGTACTGTGCATTAACCAGGTGGTTTGGTAGGGTGGTAGTTTGAGATTTGGCAGCAGTTGGCTATGATTTTAGTAGCTAAGGGGCTGATGATATTCATACCGCAGTAATTGTATCCTTATTGTTGTGGGATTGGTCAACATTTTTTTAACTAAATATTTTATGTAGTAGAAATAATGTAGTTATTATGTAGTAGAAATAATCATTGAAATTATGGAACCTATTGTAAATTGACACAGCGGCACAGCAGGTCACTGACACACAGCTCCAGGGTTCTGGGGTTGAGGTTTCAAACCTCACTTTGGGGCACTGTCTGTGGTGTATTCTCCCTGTGTCTGCATGGGTATCCTCTGGGTGCTCCAATTTTGTGCCGAAGTGTCCATAGGTGGGAGGGTGTATGATACCCTGTGATGGACTGTGTGTTCCTACCTTGAACCCAGTGATGGCTCCGGACCCATTGCAACTCTGAACATATAAAGTGGTTAGAGAAAATGAATGAATGAGTGAATGAACAAATAAACCTATTGCAATTTCCAATGAAAAGCTTAAGATAAAAATGATCTTATATTGTAGTCACGTAGCCCTATTTTTGTGTCTGTACAATAACAACAGGCCATGATTAATTGTTGTAATATATATGAGACACTTCTTTGCAGTCGTATGTACATGTATGTGAGTGCGTGGTTCACTTCTGTGGACGGTGTGTGGTTCTGTCCCTGAGCCAGCACTTGACTGAAACCATGTCCTCCAGATGGTCCCAGGGGAGCACTGTGAGCAAGTCTTTTAGCCCACTATTCATCTCTCTGTCATATTAGTCTTCAAGAAGCGCCCACTGTTTTAACACGTTCCAGTAATGAGCAGTGACTGTCTGAATTCTTTCCCATGAGGTGGCACTGATGAAACACACATCGAGGAGCAGCTGTACGTGACTCACTGAAGTATGCTCAGATCACTGGGTGATCGTGCTCCAAACACAGCAGCTCTATTAAACACAATACATTTCAAAATTACACCATGGGCTAGTGCTCTTCTCAATAATTATTCTCACACAAACATGTTGAGGAAATTTCACCAAGCTTTCAGAGCCTCTCAGTGCATGGGAATCAATACTGTGCTGGACTCGAGCTCAATATCACAGCCCATTTGTTGTAGACTGTAGGAGTGTATGTCTCAGCATACCAGAGCATAATGAAGAATCTCTCGAGATACATCATTAGCATGAACAAACAATCAGTCTTTACAATGATATATAGTAGGGTGTTATATAGAAGGGTGTTATCTATAATAGTAATCTATAAGAGTAGGTTTACAGCTTTGAACTGTCGTAAACCCTTTTTTTAAATTCATATATTGTTAAGACAATTTGTTGTTTTAACAATTAGCAAAACTAAATGCTGGCTTATGTGAGTGTTTGATGTCTAAGATATTTAATGTTTACATAGCTGCAATTGTCTCTGAGATGTTTATCCAATTAAGTGAAAACCCATGGAGAATTATTGAACAAATGAATGAGCAATAACATGAATTAATGAATGAATGAACAAACAAACAAACAAATAGGAGCAATCAGATTTGGGCTTATGTTTGACCCTCAATTTTATGAATATAATTTTCATTCTCCTAATTATACAATGCTTTGAATATTTTCAAATTGTGACCACTGCATTAATAAAAACAATATATAAACACATCCATATTATATGCACATGGACATTTTAAATATTTTTAATTTGTTTTCTGCGTCGACGTCTGGGGATGCAGCAGAAGAGTAAAACCGCGCTGCTAAATGTATTATTAAAAGCATAATGAGAAATATGCTGGCATTCAGTCAGTTTATGCAGTCACTATAAACACAATGTTGTTGTTTACAGTCACTGTAAATCTTTGTTTTTTTTTATGCATGTAGTCATTTAGCGTTAATTATTTAGTGAAAATTGAGTACATTTGATCACAACAGTAAAAACAGTGTCATATGGCCTTTTCTTGCAGTGTGTAGGTTTTCTAAGAAGACAGAGAATGTTACTTCAGCTAGGCGGTGTTAAAAGGAGTTGCTTTTAATGGGGTCTATTAATACAAAGCGTATCTGACAAACTAAAGTGGTGGGTATTCGGAAGGCATACAGTATGCAAATGAGAGTGGCCCTCAGGCTACAGCCAGAGAGATGGAGGCTGGCAGTGGGAAGCATTTAGAGCAGCTCCTTAATTAACTTCAGTTAAAATGATGGTCCACCGTCTTTTCTAAAGATATTGAAAACTAATTCACAATATCTGCAACAATTAGACGGGAGATGCTCATGTGCACCTTATTTGTTCAATTTCCATCCTAGTTTGCGTTTGCATGGTTTGTATGTAGCAACATGGGGCAGTATTAATTATTCATAGACTTCACCTTTAATCCTGATGTGTGTGTGTGTGTGTGTGTGTGTGTGTGTGTGTGTATATATATATATATATATATATATATATATATATATATATATACATAGAAAATGAATGTGTGTGTGTGTGTGTGTGTGTGTGTGTGAATAAATTAGTGACTTAAGAGCCGTTGTTATCTCAGCGAACCAGTTGAGGCCTTGTGTAAATGTGGGTAGCGTCAGAACCTTGGCCATTTTAACAATCAGAGCATACAAATGCTTTTGAACATGGGGGCTGTGGTCTCTCATTATTACAGATGGCAGCTGGGCTGGACCTGGAGCCTGCTGTGAGTCAGCTTGATTTAAACTAGAGCTCCCTTTGTGATGGTCTTGACCATGAGTAGGTCCTGTATCCTCTGTCTTCAAGGGCTCTCTATCTGCCCCATAGAGCAGATTCACCAAGCAGCTTCAAATGAGGGATTTGTTGTCTTATTTTCAATTTGTATTCAATTATCTTTCCAATAGCAAGATATTCCAAAATTGAGGTTCTTGTACATGGCAGGCTCAAAGTAGATTAGCCTCAGTATCTGCGATTCGTTTTTGGTTTTAATGGAAAGAGCTGACTCACGCTCTTCAGTGCGTTAGATAAACCTCTTCATCTCAGCAAAGAGTAGATTTGTTTAACGCTGCTTTTGCAAATATGGAAATTGAAAAAAAGAAGAAGAACAAAAGGAAATTGTGTGAACTCAATCATTTCGCTCTCAATGGTGGATGGTATTTTGCTGTCAATTTCCAAGAATAATTATTCTAAAAATAGCCAAAACACAAGAAAATTTTGTCTTACAATTAGATATAAGGGTGCGTCCTTGCTTCCCACAAGGCTGGGTTTTTCAGTACCAGACTTTTTGTGATCATTATAAAGCCAGTCTCCTTTGAGTATAATGTTTCATTTTTTATTGGCATAACTCCCTTAATCCAGACAGACGCCTTCAAGGGTTACACTGAATTTAATTAAACCATTTTTCTTAGACTATTCATGAATTTCCTCATGTTTTATGTGTCCTAGTTGGACATATTCTGTGTTGTAATCTTACTCATAGTGTTTTATGTTCCGGTAAGCCTTACAATGCGTTAATCTTCTAGAATCTAAACTTTGCGAGGGAAGCCTTTCTATAAGCCTTATATGAATTATGACCTGACAGTGTCCAATGTGATGTACAAAGTAAAGTAGGAGAAAGTTCACCATGCAGTACTGTGAAGCTTTTTAAATAAGCAGACCCTAGTCTCATCTGCATTCATATGCCTACTGCTAAATATCCCAAGAGTGAACTGACAGGCCCCCTTTAATATAACTACACTCAGCAGATAAGAGCTGAGCCTAGATCAGCACTCTTAATCTAAACAGATGTATAGATGTAACCCTGTGTTCTTAGCGGGAGGTTATATTTATATGACCCCAGTATATAGCTGCAGAGCTGTTATGAGACAGAGAGCTTTAGTAAATCCCCTGCCAGCCGGATCATGTTCCTGCCTCTCCACCTGTCATATGTTACACTTCTGGTTAACAAAAGTTCATGTGCGTCCTTACAAGAGGCTCTGAGTCTACATAGATCACGCTGTTCTTCTTCTACAAACTGCTTACAGAAACCTCGATCCACCATCTACACAAAACATTCACTGAAGTCTATATTACTCATTTAATAGCACAGTCAGTAGAATGTTAATCAAAGGTTATTTTCTAAAGCTGTGAAAGTGATCGTAATATTGTGGAAAATATAATTGCTACCATTTAAATACATACAGGATACATGTTTAAAGTGTGTTAATTAAAAAAAAGGTTCAGTAATGTAATCTAAATCACATCAAACAATAGTTTAATTCACAATAAATATTGGGAGGACAGTATCATTCATTCATTAATTTGTTTATTAATACATTGTCTGTATACGTTTTTAAAATTAAGGGTCTGGGGTCTACTTGGAATCACTGGATGCAAGGCAGGGACCCAACCTCGACACATTCAGTCCATCACAGGACATCACACACTCAGGCATTCACTCACAACTAAGAAAAGGAAACCCACACAGACACGGGGAGAACACATCAAACCCCACAGAGATCACCCGACCGGGCTGCATGGTGGTGCTACTGGTAGTGTTGCTGCCTGGGTTCGAGCCCTGCTTAAGGTCAATGTGGGTAGCATGGTGGCACAGCAAGTAATTTTGCTGTCACACAGCTCCAGGGTCCTGGGGTTGTGAGTTTGAGCCCTATTCTAGGTGACTGTCTGGGAGGAGTTTTTGGTTGTTCCTCGTGTCTGCGTGGGTTTCCTCTGGGTTCATCGCCTAGTCCAAAAGCACATGTTGGTAGGTGAATTGGTTTCTCAAAAGTGTCCAAAGGTGTGAGTGAATGTGGTGAGTGTGTGTCGCGCTGCGAAGGACTGGCGCCACCTCCAGGGTGTATTCCTACCTTGTGCCCAATGATTCCGGGTATGCTTCGGACCCACTGCAACACTAAATTGAATAAGTAGTTACAGGCAATGAATGAACGAACATATACTGGAAGATTATGAAAAACATACCGTTAATCGGGTGTGACCAGTGTTTTGATTGGTGTGGTTATTCCATAGGCATTACATTCTGAGATCAAGTATAAGAGGCTAGAGAGAACATTCTGCTGTGTCTGCACTACTGAGTGTGCATTGTGTCTGGTATGTGGCTAATGGTATTGATTTAGGTGAAAATAAAGTAAGGAGAAAGCATTGCTATAGAACACACACACACACACACACACACACACACACACACACACACTGAGGACTGATAATGAACTTCTGTCATTCACTCCTCTTCTGATAGGCTATTTAATTTTTACATTAAGAAAACAGTCACTCGAGAACATCCTCCCACTCCTTCCCACATAGTCATTTGTCTTTTTTTTGTCACTGGAACCGTATGGTTATTGATTTATGGCCTTTGTCATTACCAAAAATAGAGGACATGAAATGATTCCTAGATTAGACATACCGTTTTTCTAAATCTTTAATTGACCTGTCTACTCTCTCACAACAAATGTGTTCTTTACTGCATTCCTCTTATGGCAAGGTCAGTTAATTATACGACATTTTAATTAACATAAACTGAAACAATAGCACACAGCTGCAGTATTTTATTGTTTTTAAATGTTTTTTAATTTAATTGTAATTTTGTGGAACTGCTTGTTAAGAATTTGTTAATTTGTTAAATAATCTTAACAATAATTGCATAATTGCAAATGGGAAAGGAGGAGGAGCTTAGGCAATTTAATTATATGTGGTTGTAAAAATGTTTTAAAAATACATTATGCTTGCTGCGCTCCATCTGCTGCCTTTGGATTGATTTTGTTGAGAGGATTTTTCTCCTTGTAAAGTACTGAATCAAGAAATGCTGGGTTTAAATTGAAGATGTTTAATTGGAAAGGTATTAACACTCTGCCTTCCAGTACTTATAGGGACTGTAATGGAAATCATTTTGTTGTTGTTTTTATTATATTGTTATGATTTTTCTATGTGTTTTATATCATGGCATGTCTCCTCTAAATGGATGAATAACATTTTGAATTAAAAATATGAAATGGTTGAAGAAATTCAATGAACATAAAATAAATCAGATGACTCCAGGGTACGTTTACTAATGTTCTGAAATTGACTAAACCTTTGAATGGTGGCAAGTTCTGCTGCTGTTTCCAATTGCCATATAAATTTAAATAGCTTTTTAAACTAGGGAAACAACAATAAGGACACACTTATCACACTCATAACCCATTTGACAAAAAGTCTTTCATGCGTCTCAGGCATTTTTTTAGCTAACCTTTTTAACATATTTTCTTAAGTGTATGTCATCATAAAGGATGTGCCATAAGAGCTTGAATAAGTAGTGTTAGTGGGTTTGGTAGCGTTTCTTTATGTGGGTGGCGTTGTTTGGATGGGGTGGGGTCGGGTACAGCATGTTTTGATGCTTCAGACAGACGCTAGATTTGACCTCCCACTAGCAATATGTAAATAATTCTACAAACAAGAAAGAGCAAAATGAGAGAGAGAGAGAGAGAGAGAGAGAGAGAGAGAGAGAGGGAGAGAGGGGGTTGGTTGGTGTGGGGGAATAACTCTCTGGAGATGCTTAGTGTCTTGCCCTGAAGTTCCATTCCTGCAGTCTCTCTCTCTCTCTCTCTCTCTCTCTCTCTCTCTCTCTCTCTCTCTCTCTCTCTCACACACACACACACACACTCTCTCTCTCACCTGCTGTGGGCAGTGTGTGTGGGTAACATTAGTAAGGAGAGAGCATTGCGAGGTGCTCTTGCTCGCTCGCTCGCTCTCTCTCTCTCTCTCTCTCACCCGCGCCAGCAGCTGCTGATGCTAGCGACTGCACTAGGCTGTTTACTCATAATTCATACGGTGGGATTGTGCTCGGATCCGCTATGCTCGCCTCCATCTGGTATGCCAAGAAGCTGGGGCGCAGGCTCGTGCAGAACGCCAGGAAAGCCAAAATGCAGAAGGTAAGGTCAGCGCTGATGATGCTCTTTACTTTACATATAGACTAGGTATTTATATGACCTTATTTGTAAAGGCTGTTTTGAATAATTCATTGCCAAGACTCTTGCTTTGAATACTTGAATTTCAAGGCTTTGAACACATGTTGCTGTCACAATGACAGTGAAGCTAAGATCCTATATGTGGAGCTGTGAGTTATTATTGTGGATTTTGAGTTTGAGTCTTGTAGATAAGGAGAGGGATTTCCAGACTCTGGGAGTTCTGCGAGCTGTTTAAATGGGTTGGTTAACGTCTTACAAAGCGAGAGGGAGTGTATAATGACAGCTGATCCTCATTGACCTCATTGCTCGAAGAGAGGTTTGTAAGGATCTTTTTCTTAAACCACAGCAAATCCTCTTATGCTGTTTAATTTTCTCTATCTCTTCTCTTTCTTTTTTCCTATTCTTCTCTCACTCTCTCATCTTCTTTTCCTCCATTTATGTCTCACTAAAAGTTTACTAGCCCTGACTACCAGCCTTATGATACAGTCTGTTGCATCCTGTAATTCTTTATAGAAGGGTGGGAGAGATACAAAAAGAAAAAAAAGATAGGAAACAATTTAAGGACAAAATGTATGTCAGGAGATCAGTCACATAAGTCCACATATTGGTTTATGTTCATCTCTTTATGCTGAGCTTGAACATTTTTATGGTGCTAACAGGCTGAACTGCATAATGAACCTTTTTACTGCTGTAGAACTGAATAGTTACCACATCCTCCTTCAGTGCAGACACAGTTCCAGACCCAAACTCAGACCCATGAACACTTTGGTTTTGTACTCACGTTGCACTTGTAAATCAGGACTAGGACTTATCTAAAGCACCATTTGGATTTGATTAATCTTTTCATTTTACTGCAGATCACCTCAGGTGTTCCCAATTCATACAGGTTAGGATGTGTTACATTTATGTATTTCCTTAATAGATCCATATGTGATAGGTTCAGTTGTACAGGAGTAGAAAGTGTGTCTGATTTTATATAATCATTTTGTTATTTCATCCATTTATGTAACTGTATTAAATTAATCCATTCCCATTAGCAGTATCAATTTTTGTGTGTTTTTTTTTTTTTTATTGTTATTGCTAGAATGGTTATTAGTACCGAAGAACTTGCCCAAGACTGTGTCCCATAGGCTGATGCATGGTTACGTCAGAAATTTAACTCTGGAGAACATTTTAAATAATAAAAAAGAAGCATAATTGTGGGTCAGTTTTGTGGTCTGTCAAGACATAGCTTCTATTTGCAGGGCTGAAATGAATTGTGTAATGAGAATACAAATCTGGGAACTTGTTCAACTTTCAGCATTGGACTGAAAGGAAATCTGTCACTAACAAACTCTACTCTAAAACCCGAAGCCATACTCTTCCTCTTCATCCTGTTCCAACATCTGGAGTACCACAAGGACTCCTACTGGTATAGTAGTGCATCCTTCCCAAACTGAGGACCACAATCTGCTGTGTGAAGTTCAGCATTGTTACGCACTATGATAAAGCAACTGTTTTTAGCCGTGCTAACTTACATCCACGGGCTTACAACGTAAAACACATTTATTTTATTGTCACACTAAAATATCCACCTTCTCAACATTTATTACAAACATTCTTCTGTTTTTCCCAGATGTTCTTCTCACAAAATTTCACCTCTTCCCATGATATAAGTTATCATTCTTGTTGAAATCAAAGAGGAGAGATGCATGTTTGCTATCTGTGCTCACACTGAACACTAACAGTGTTAAATATGTTTACATTTTACCAGTACCTAAACTCATGTCCATGACAGGTTCAAATTAAAGTACACTGCATGGTGCACTCTATATGCAGGTTGTTTATATGTGTGCTGTCACAATGAATATGGCTATGCCAAGAGACACTAGGCTTTGTTGATTTTGAGGACTTCCCGGCTGCACATATTACATTCAATGCCAAGGAACAGTGGAATCATCTGTGCCATTTTGGACTTAATAAGCTTTGTATTTAAGGAATTCTATATGTATTGATACGTGTCAAAGGTGGTCCCTGGTCCTCATGACAATGTTGGACTGAGGTTTACATGAAATACCTTGTGTGATCCACAGCATGTGTGAAAATGATGTGATCAAATGTATTTTGTCTTATAGCTTTTTCCGGATTTGTAATGGCTGGGGAAAACTGAAAATTTTAGTGTTTCCACTGGTAGTGTGTCTTAAATAACTTTTATTTGTTAGTAGAGTGCCATCTTTAATGACTTCCTAAAATCTCCCTGAAAGAGACCACAATGTCCTTTAAAGATTCTACCAAAGGATACATAACAATGTGAAATACATGAGTGGTTTTTCAGCTACTCTCCCTGTGTTGTCAGTTAATAAGCCAAAAAATAAACCTACAGTGAGAATCACGACTGTTGGATGCAGATTCAAATGTTCAGTATGAAGTATAAAAATTGGCCTGCAACTTGAATTACTCTGTCGTACATGATCTAACATTTCTCTTTGCACCAATGCTTTTGAATATATAACCTTTTTTGTCCTGGTGTTTATTTACTTTTGTCTGTTTTACTTACTGGCTGAATGGAGCTTACTGAATGCCTAAGACTGTCTCTTGGGTCTAATGTTGTGCCTCCTGCTTTGTATATTTTTGGTCCATTTTGTCCATATAGCACATTTCCAGTAGCTGTTACAACAAAGCAGCAGTTTTGCTCTTCAGCTAAAATTGAATCTGAAAATGGAAATGTCAGTGGCGCTTGGACTAAATGGATACTTGATTGCACACGGTGTGTGTGTATGTGTAGGTCTGAGTGTGATTTGCTGCCTGCCATATTGTTCTGATGTACAAAACCACAGACAAGCAGTGGATGTTCACATGCATAGTGAGTGTGTAGGAGTATGTGTGTGTGTGTGCTTGCATATTTGTGAGTGTGTATATGAGTGGGTGTATGTGTTTGTGTGTGTGTGTGTCTGTGTGTGGTTGTGTGTGTGTGTGTGGTAGTGTGTGTATGTGTGTAAGGGCTGCTGTTGTGTGATTGAGCATGTGTCAGTGTTTCGCTACAGCTGACAGCATTCAGGGTTTAGGAGGTTTATCAATTTCTACAGCAACAGGCTAAACACACACACATACACACACACAGATTTATCATGTGAATGTGCCTGTAATCCAGAGGTCTTCTATCTCTTTTTTTTTCTTTCTGTATATAAGTCTTTCTTTTACTCACTGTCCTTCCGTCAGTTTCTCTCTCTCTCTCTCTCTCTCTCTCTCTCTCTCTCTCACACACACACACACACACTCACTCACACACACTTTCTTTTTTTCTTTCTCTCTCTTTCACTCTGACTTAAAACTTAAGAACTCCATTCATACGCACACAGTGGAATGGCAGGAATGATTGACAGGATGAAGGACACATCTTATGGCTCATATACTAATGTAGGTTCTAACTGCTGATTCATACTCCATAGGCTCACACAGGAAAGCGCCGCTCTAGTCCTATAATAAAATAAAGCAGTATTAGCAGAAATAACAATAAAATTACTTTTCTTTTTTAATTAGTGCTTTCACAGATGCAGTGTTGCAGTACAGTAGCTGTCAGACCTGATTCTTTTAATTAGTGTGAGGAATCAGTAATTGAGCACCCAGTGAAATATCACTTCAATACTCAAGAGCAAATGTGTTAAAAGTGTACAAGTTAAAAGTTAGTACAAGTTAGGGGTGTTACAATTATTCTGATGCTGACTGCCCATTGATTTAGGTGAGAACTGTGGGTTTTAATATGGAGATTGTCCTTGCAATCACCAGCATTGTTTTATTTCTAGGTCTAAGTCTTGCTGACTGGACGCAGAAGCTTCTGGATCTTTGTTTAGTGTGTGGGCAGCCGCAAAGCTTTGCTGACCGCTCTGTGTGCAGTTACTGTGTAGGAGACAGTTTTGGAGTGTGGTCATGTCAGGGAGAGGGAGACAGATTGGCAGTAATGGCTGCTCTTTGATTAGGCAACCTGTCGCCATGGCTCTGGTGAGGGAGCACTGTGGGTAAGTGTGTGTGTGTGTGTGGGAGAGAGAGGCTTAATGTGAGAGTTTGTAAGGTTTAGAACTTTTTTGACCAGTGAATGTACTAATTGGCCTATAGCATTTATGCCCAACTGTGGCACTGGAATAGCCTGCGGTTTAGACATTTCAGTGTATTTAATATTCTAAACATATCCTTAAGCACTGTAATTACTTTTTACTTCAATGAATTCCCTTTACATCTTAAATCAGTGTTATAAAGACAGAAAAATACATTTATAGCATGATAATGTTACAACGTTTGATTTGTAATCTTCTTGGATGGTTTCTGTTTGAACAAAAGTTATAGAAAAGATAAATTAAAAATGTGTATAATGAATAAGGTCATGTTTAATGTATTAGGACTGTTTGATTTTTCATATATAAACAGCATGCTATATGTACAAACCTTATAGTACAAATGTAGAATATGGGCCCTTTAATACAACAGTTACAGTATCCAGTTGGGAAACCCCAAGAGCAGGATTAAGAAGCACTGGCCCTAAAGTGCCTATAGCTAGCAATCATAAGATGTCTGCTTTGGTAATATGTGCTGTTGTTAAATGACTGTGGCTCCATTAGCCAGGGCTGTACGCCCTATCCAGCTCTATTCTGCAGCAGATTTCTGAGTGAGGGTTAGCCTGGACTCACATCTTGTGTTTAAACATGCCACGGATGTGCACTACACTATTCCTGCCTACAGTGGTCCCCTCGCCATTTAAATTTGCTTTTAGAAATAAATATAGAAGCAGTGCCATAGTGCCAAAAGAACTACTTGGTTTCCTTAAAACAAATGATACTCAATCAGAGCACAGACTTAACTAACATTAGTCAGAATTTTAATCAGAAAAAATGTTTTCTTAATTCATCCTGGTTGTGTACTATAAAATATTTTTTTCATATGATTTATTTTACTTTATTTTCATTTATTTTATCCTTTAAACAAAATTTTGGAAATGTGTTACAGAATTCAATCCTAGGTTACAATGTTATGAAGCTTGTAATAAAACATTGCCTAAGTGACAGTAAGAGTTAGTCAGGCTGAAGTACAGCCTCCAAACGATAGGTTAAAAGCACTGAATACAATAGGAGAAGTATACCTTTTAAGCAACTATTAGCTTGGACTTGGAAGATGTTTTTCAGAACAGGCAGCATGGAAGCATAGCAGATAGTTTTGCTGTCACACTGCTCCAGGGTCCTGGGGTTGTGGGTTCGAGCCCCGCTCTGGGTGATTGTCAGTGAGGGGTTTGGTGTGTTCTCCCTGTGTCTGCATGGGTTTCCTCTGGGTGCTCAGATTTTCTCCCACAGTCCAAAAAAAACACATTGGTAGGTGGATTGGCGACTCAAAAGTGTCCATAGGTGTGAGTGTGTGTCACCCAGTGAAAGACTGGTGCCCCCTCCAGGATGTGTTCCCACCCTGTGCCCAGTGATTCTGGGTAGGCTCGGTTATAGATAATGCATACATTAATTTTTCATAAATTGTAACATTTTTATTTCTTGAATTAACTGTGTTTGGCACTCATTTACTAATCACTGTTTAAACTGTTATTCATAAACTAAACACACTGGAAACAAAGTTGTTTTCATCTGTTGTAGAGATATGCAGGTCCTTTTACAAGAATATACTTAGCACCTGTATCACCCTGAATGAATTAATTTTTTCATTCATTCCTCTCTCTTCTATAGTTGGGTCGTTCTTCTCTTCTATTGTTAGGTCAAACTTATTTGGCTGTGTCTCATCAATACACAATGCAGCATACAGCACACAATGGCATATTTTTGCCAAAGATTGATGGTTCTTTTTACGGCATTATGAGAAATGCCACCCCAGTCATGTTCCCTGTATGCCAAGTGGTTCCTGAGGGAATTCAATTAATTTGTTAGACTTGTTTAGTTTCTTTGCTTTTGTCGTGGAGCAAATCCATATTATCTGGCCTATCAGCAGAGCTGCATTGACATCCACTTCCTAACAAGACTGTTTAAACAGACTCTCTATAGGATTTCTGTCTCTTTCGATATTGATTTTAATTCCTAGGACATATTTATAGAAGGAATTTTCTGTGTTGACATTGCCAAGATATCTTCAAAAAGTACTCGCAAAAAAAAAAAGTCCAATTCACCTGACCTTTGCAGGGTTAAAGTAGGGAGATGCCTAAAGAAAACAATTACTGCCCCTTTCTCTCTCTCTCTCTCTCTCTCTCTCTCTCTCTCTCTCTCTCTCTCTCTCTCTATCTCTCTTTCCCGTTCTCCTCCTTGACCTGTGCTTCCCTGCAGCTGCTCCTTGTACGTGCTTTGTGTTCCAAAACTTTCCTCAGTCTTTTTATTAAGCAGCAATGGCTACACTTAAAGATGAGAGGATGTCGCCGTATGTGTGATCATGAATAAATCTGATAAATTGAGGCCTGCGCTTCAAAAGATATATATTAATAGTGTGAAAAAGTGGTGTCCTACACTCAGGCACAAGTAAAAACACGTCAGTTAATTGTCAAGTTACTTGCGAGTTCTGCTTAATGTGGGTGAGAATGTAGACTAGAAGAAATGTGAAACTGCTTGTGAAATTTCTAAACCAATTTGTTGTCTTGTGAAAGTGCAACTGCAAGTAGAGTCACAGTGGCACTTGTCAACATTGTTTGTTTGACAGCAAGCATATTGTTAGCAAAGAGATATTACCCAAGTTAGCATAAGTATGAAAGGCATACTTATTTTACTTTCAGGTAAAAATGTTAATATGTTCAATACATGCATTAAGCAGAATTGTTATAGTTACTAAGGCAAAAAGGAGGATACTTCCTCATTTTCAGTTAATTAAACACTCCACTGCTGCCAAACCTTATACCAAAATAATGTAGCATAGTTTTGCTTGACAAATAGTCACCTTAGTTTTAATGTAGAACAAAAATGTATCACAGGAGAACACTTCTTATAGTGTTTTGATAGTGTTTTATAGTGTTTGATCCGTGTTAAACTGCATATAATTAGTTTGAATAAAGTATCAGGGATATTAGTGTCTGTTGGATATTTGCTCTAAGGAAAGCTATAAATGTAATTTTGTGATATTAGAACAAGCAGAAAATGGTGGAATCCTCTAAACCAAATGCAAATTTACCTAAGGAAGTAATTCCATGTTAATCAAACTGTCTCATTCAGTCATTTAGTAAAATGGAACCTTGCTAGGGATAGCATGTGCCAAATGCAGCCAAGTATATTTGATTTTATGAAAGGTAAGGGTTGACATATCAGCTACCATATTTTCTGAAAAGGAGGCTGTTTATATAATTTCCTACGCAATACTTTTATTGCTGCAGAAAGTCCTATGATTTGGTGAAAGAAAGCTAAACCATGCAATATTTTTCAGTTTTTCTGTTAGCATATCTTGCCTTTAATGCTGTAAGTTCAGATGATGTCATGAATTCAGATTTGCATGGCCCTTGCCTTCAGGGTTTAGCATGTAGAAATCATTAACCAGTCTATCTTTATGTCAAACACCATCCCCGAGGCTTTGCATGTCAATGTTGTTTGGTCGTTAACCCTGAGCCCTTCATGAATATTAGAGTACATTAATGCCAGTATGTTATGCTACTGTTGCTGATTTGCATGTAGGTTAGCTCTGAATAGCAAGGCAAATAAGGCTGTGGAATTACAGCATTAAGGCATTTTTATGAAGGAAGGTGTTACACATGATTACTCCTCAACTCACCCTGTGTGTACACATTTTACCTGCTTTAAATAAAACTGTAGGTATTTTTCTACCTTTAATGTTTTACATTTTTCAAGATCTATTTCTCCATATTCCAAATTTTCTTTGTCTAAAGGGGACATATTATGAAAAAAAAGCCTATTTGTATATTAAACTGTGAAATAAAACTATCAAGTCAATTTTTGTTGTTGAGGAAACATGGCATAATGTTCTGAGAGGTTCTGATTTTGTTCACCTTCTGACATCAGTAGCGAAGAATGTAGAATTTGACCACCCCTTCACCCGAGTCTCTCCAAGCATGACATACCCTTTTCTGTGAGAGAGTAAACATGAGGTTTACAAACATGAGAGAAACAGCAAAAATGAGAGTGGAGCAACACTCAGCTGAAAGGCAAATACAAGAACGGAGAATAAGCAGAAAGCATTTTCTCACTGGTTTCTGACGGCTGTGCACTCTGGTTGGGGTAAAGTGTGGGTCATTGTCATTTAAAGGAATGTGCATTCAAAGCAGTCATTCTGAACAGGGCTGATTTATACACTGCTTGATTCTCATATTTTGACCAAAGCATGTAACATATGTTTTAATAAGAGCAATTAAGATCTGTATTAACTTACGGAAAACAGGAAGGATTTGTTGCCTTTTATTTTATATTTTTTAATAATATCATTTGTCCCTTTTAGAGTGCCTTTAGAGTACCTCACCAGTGTGTCCGTGGATTAACTGTTGCATGGAATGGCGTTTGAGCGGTGTTGATTGTATCGCATCCTTGGGCATCTAGAAAGGTGCTATATAAGTGTAAGTGTAACTTTAAGACTCATATGATCCCTGCTCTGATCGCCTACCCTGTATTTAACCTTTTTTTCCCCCCAGAAAGCAGGGCATGCAATAGCCAATGTAGTTTTTGCGGAATAAATGAATATATGAAAAAATGAAAAGTGAAGTAAATATTTTTCAATACTTCAAATACAAACCAGGATAATTTTGCTTTTTTTTGTTTCAAAATAAAGACAGAAATGTTGAATCATCAACATTGCTCTGTACCGATTCTAGCTCATTAAAAAATAATAATAATACAAATAAAAAGGGTGTAAATTATGGGCCTTGTAGCAAGGCATGGAGCTGTAGTGTAAATTCTCAGGCTTTGAATGTGAGCTATAGGTCTTAACCTGGCAGCTCTCCTGTGAGGACAAACGTTATTAAAGTGAGCTGTGCTGAAAGCCTCTCACCACTTCTCCTGCCCATATTCGCTTCCATCAGGTTTCATCGCACAGCGCTGACTTCTTAAATTGGTTTTGTGGAAAAGGATCCTATCTCCCTGATTTATTTAACAGAGCCGTGCCGGGCTGCATTGTTCTCTGCATTCATATTAGAATACAGACCGCTCCTTTGTGCCTGTAAAATGAGAGTTCCACATTAACTAAATGATGAAAGCTCTTTATTCTCTCTCGTTTGATATATGCTTGCATTTAGTGATTCGGTGGCAGACACCAATCCAAAGTTGTGCTCCGGACACTGAAAGCCAGGCCAGCTGTTATTGGACCAGTGTGCTTTAATGTTATTACAGTGGAGACAGAAAGATGGAAGGACATTTTTCAAACATTACCTCATGACAGATTTTCCAAATTAATTATTATAATGGTGCAGGAGAACGTCTATCCGTATTCCTCCATTATTGATTTTCTTAATTAAATGTGAGATAAATGAAAGAATTGGAATGCTTTATTATTATGTGGACTTATGTTGACATTAAGTTTATGTGCATAATATTAGCAAGAGGCAGTTACGTCGCAGTATAGAGCTGGTGTAGAACTGTGGCAACTATTAAAAGGAAGCTTGGCAGGTTCCCCTTGATATTTCACACACAATCTTATCCTGCAGTGTGATCTGGCATTAAAATAATTTATCTGAAGAAACACAGCTCAACTGCGAAGATTAACATCTGTGATATGGCTTCTCTAATCCTATTTATGAGTCGTTCCATTTGTAACATCTTGTGTGTGTTTCTTTCCTATTTAGCTGCAGCTATAGTAATAAATGTTGACAGTCTGGAAAGCTTAAGGCTAGGACATGGTTTTTTTCCAAAAGCCCATGCAGCCTTCCACCTTTTTCGCACCTCTACTGCCTGACCAGTATATTATCTGGCCCTCAGGAGAACTCTTAAGTGTCAGATGCAGCCGCGTGATTAAGGACACTCCTGACTGGCCACTATAGCTCTTAGCCCAGAAAAATGTCCTCATGTCTCAACAAGAACACAACCCACTGTACTCTTGCAGATCCCTGGCCACGATGGGCATATGGCACAGCTGTGACTCAAATCTGAATTCTCTCACCTCAAGCAGAGTCACTCAGGGCTATTTGTAAAGGTAATATAGTGCTGGATCTCTCTGCTATTTGACAAGGGTTGACAGCAGTGACTGAACCCTTGCTTTATAACAACCCAAGAACATCGACAAGGAGTGAGCAATGGAGCATATTCTTAGACATACTCCTCTTAAAGGTCTTTCTCTCAGTCTTTTTCAGGATCTCTCATTCTGCCCCACCTTCCTCTCTCACTCTTTGTCTCTCACAGACTCACACTAATAGAATGACCTTATCAAATTGAGTTGTTTAACCGTGGTGCTCTGCTCACATGAATCTCATTTTAGAGTGTAGGTGTCTCAGCATGATCGATACTCCAGCGTCTGTGTCTTGAGGGCATTTGGTTTACAGCCAGAGTGCCACAGTCAAAGCAGAGACACAACTCATGTTGAGCTTTAAAACTTTCAAATATGTTTAGTTACAAATCAATTAGAAACTTTCCAGTTAGTTTACTAGGTTTGGGACCTAAGTGGGTTCCTTCTCCTTTTAAAAGTTTTGTTTAAAATATTAGTGGATATACATTATTAAAAACACATGAATCAAATTAATTTAGAACATAATTTATTGCCAAAATTGCTAAGAATTCACCAGTCATATCTATGGGATACATATTTACTTTTAGCTCTGTGATTATCTATAGCAGTTCCTATTCAGTGTTCTTGCCATAAAAGATATATATTTATTATAAAACTAAAATATAGTACAGAGCAAACATTTCAGCTACTTGCTTTCATCAGTTCTTTTGAAACAACTCTCTCAACCTTCTCCTGAACTAACTTTCTTCTGTCTTTGTTTTGTTGTTTTTTTTATAAATCCATTTTTTCACTTGCAGCACCCTCAGAACCACTCCAAAAACATGCATAACAGCATAGTACAGCTGAGTAGAACTGTAAACTAAATCATTAGCCTGTGCTGTAATTATCTGATGCGAATGATTTAGAGTCACAGATTCTCATTAGAATGTTCTAGAATGTCTGCTATCACTACAGCTTGTAGGTGGAGCATGAGCACATCTGTTATGTGACTATGATTCTGTTGGCTGTGGAACACAAAGTGAAATTACTGCAGAACTCTACTGTGAGCTTTGTGAGTAGAGCATGTGCAGATCAGTCGTGTGATTCTAAGGCCATGCTGGCTATAGAACATTAGGTGAAAACACTGTGTACTCAGCTTATTTATTTATTATGTATTTAATTTTTTTTACATTTTTGTTCTCTCCCTGATCCATGAGAAGGTAGGTGTCAGATTAGTCATAAATAGCTCAACCCCATTTGACTTTGTCTTTAAAAAAATAATAAATCACCCTGATTATGTATTCCATGTTGCACAAGTAATAAAACAAAAGAGGTCAAATGTTTTTAAACAGAGTGACTAAAGCAGGTGTTAGGTCTTTGTGATGTGTAGTTTGTGTTGCTGGAGGCTACATGGGGTTAGAGGAAATGAGCAATGCACTATGTACAGGAGATGCTGTTCTGTATTATTTAATACAGTGTGTGTGTGTGTGTGTGTGTGTGTGCAGACCTTGTAGTGAAGCCAGTGTGACAGTGAGTGGGTGCTTTAGAACCCTGGACAGAGCTGCCTCAAACAAGACTGAAGGGCAGAACTTTGTCAGCTTGTGTCTTAGAACACTGTGTCCAGAGATATCACATATTTTCATGTATAAAAATGTTTTAAAATTACTTAATACTGTAATAATACAGGGTGGCACGGTGGCGCAGCAGGTAGTGTCGCAGTCACACAGCTCCAGGGGCCTGGAGGTTGTGGGTTCGATTCCTGCTCCGGGTGACTGTCTGTGAGGAGTTGGTGTGTTCTCCCCGTGTCCACGTGGGTTTCCTCCGGGTGCTCCGGTTTCCTCCCACAGTCCAAAAAAAAACACACGTTGCAGGTGGATTGGCGACTCGAAAGTGTCCGTAGGTGTGAGTGAATGTGTGTGTGTCTGTGTTGCCCTGTGAAGGACTGGCGTCCCCTCCAGGGTGTATTCCTGCTTTGCGCCCGATGATTCCAGGTAGGCTCTGGACCCCCGCGACCCTAAATTGGATAAGCGGTTACAGATAAAAAAATGAATGTAATAATACAATATATTTTTGAATACCAGTGTTGCATAAATGCAGTAATTGTAATCCATTACATTGTCATCCATTGTTCTAAAGAATCAAATGCATCAGATTTTAAGGCATTCCTACTAATTATTTCAAACGCCATGTTAAAGAATTATTAAAGTGTATTCATTTACATAATCAAAGGCATTGATTAAAATTAAAAATTGATTCAAATCAATGTGGAATTTTAGAGTTCATTATGCATTGAATAATATTTTAAAATCATAGTTGAATGTAACTGATGTGAGGTCAGCCTTGACATATTTACTTTCTTGTATATACAAAAGTAAACTATAATTCGAAATAAAAGGTGAACATTGTACATATAAATGAGTATAAGTGGGTAGTCACAGTAATGTACACAAAGGGCTGGGATTATGACTTAGCAACATTTTCAGTGAGCTAAGGATGCATAGAGGCTTCGTTACTGATATTTTAATGAACATCCTGGCTGCGGCTCCCTGTAACCACAATTATAACTGTACCATCAGGAGGGAGGAAACTAATAACACACCCTGCTTCTCTTCTTTTCCCTCTTATTTTCTTTCATCTCACTCTATCTTTTATTTCTTTCGGTTTAGGGATGTGGTTAGTGGGATTAGTATGGACTTTGGCTCATTTCCCCATGTCTGATTACCTACAGTCTTTCCTAACAATCTTTTGTCTAGTAATTAGCTTTGGACTTGACCATAATGAAAAGTTTTGCTTTGATGTCTTGCTGGGTCAGAAAATCAATTGACTTATTTTCATCTCCCATTTTTGGCCCACGCTCTCACTAAAAATAAACCCGACCTGTGCCAGTATAAATTAATTATTTGGAAACCTGTTTGGTTGACTGCTTTGATTACCTCGTAATTGGCTGAACAAATTGTGGGGAGGGATTAGTAATTCAGGAGAGATGTGCTGTCTGCTTTGACAGGTGACTCTGAGGGCTGGAATGAAAGGTGGGTTGCGTGTTGAGCGGGGACTGATTCCCCCCCGAGCCCTCGCCTCACTCATGACCCTGTCTGCTCCTAGACAAGCTGCCAAACCTCACACACACACACACACACACACACACACACACACACACACACACACACACACACAGATACAGAGACACATACAAAGGTCCCACCACTGGCTTGCGTCTAACAGTATGCTGACAACTAGTGACACAGGCCAGTGAGGACACAGATCTCTCTCTCTCACACACACACGCACACACATACCGCTGCAGATTGAACTCAGCAGTATTTACCAAGCAGTACAGTACTGAATGGTGTGGAATGGCAGCTTAAGAAATGCCTGCTTTATTTCCTCTTCACAGTTTATATCGTTTTGTTATGTTTCTATGAGACTGTAATGCACATAGAAACATAACAAACACACTTTTACATTATTTCATGTCTCTATCTCTGTTTCTCCCTGTATTTCCCTAAATGTGGCAATGGCTGATCTTTTCATACCACATTTCACATTTGGGTAAACATCTCATTTATAGTTTTTGTTCCATTTTTTCTAAACATTGTAAATAGTAATATAAACAAAAGCAATGTAAATGAAACATTTTTTGTCTGCAATTGTGTGCATTGTCTCACAGTGTTTCCACATAACCCTCATAAGCAAGTGTATTTGAAATTACTATTCAGCAAGGCTTGAGGGAAGTGTGGGGATTAGGTGTGCAGTTTGCATGATGCTAATTGGCTTTATATAAGCTTCCATTACTCCTTAGCTACATTTGGCTGGTTGTGCCAGTGCAAGGCTAAAAGCATCAAACCTGTTTTGGCTGATAGAGGATATATGAGCATTGTGTTAACTGGAATTTTATTTATTTATTTATTTTGGGGGGTGCAAACTATTCATTTAATTGGTTTACTGCCATGGATTATATAAAAATTAGTATATAATATAAGATATATAAAGACGGAAAAGTCTGATGGTTTATACATTTTTATTTGAATGCTTTAAAGCTTTTTTTTTTCTTGCTCTCTTATCTGTCTCCTGCCATGCGTATCACAAAAACAGTGTCACATATCTCTGGTCCACCTCAGCCTCCCCTTGTGTTGTGGACCCGGAGAAGAGCAGCTGGGAGATGGAGAGTCATTTGGTCTTAAGTGGGTTCACAGAAAGAGATTAGAAAGACGGGGGCTGAGTGGAAACGTCCTGCACCTGCTCTGCTGCACCTGTTCCCCCCCCAGCCCCTCTCTCATACTCTCTCTCTCTCTTGCTCACTTGTGCTCTCCTCTCTCTCTCTCTCTCTCTCTCTCTCTCTCTCTCTCTCTCTCTCTCTCTCTCTCTCCTCATTCCATCTTATGCCCCACACTCTCATTCCCTCTTTGTCTTACAAATGGCTGTTACTAACCTGCACCATGTAGGAGAATGCACTTTGTGCACTTTGATGCTTTATCAAAGCTTTGTAATGTCTCATGTGATGTTCAAAGTTCTTTTGATCGTCATAGGTGTATGCAAAGTGATGCCTTGATGATTGTGTACCGGTCTGAATATTCTTCTTTTATTAACCCTTAGAAGTTGTGGTGATAACAGAACAGAACAGAAATCATAAGCCTGTGTAACTGAAACAAGTACAGACATTTTTTAGGAAATTCTGTCAATCACAGGTCTCTATATGTACATAGAGGAGATTATATTTTGTTATGATTTGAAATGGATGAAGATGTTGCTGTTGTGTCTACAGTCACGATTAGCAAAGAGAGAAAATAGTTCTTATAATTTGCTATGTGTTTGTCATTGCTTTTGAAAGCTGATAGAGAATTGAGTGTGTTCGTAGTTCATTGTCTAATCTGCTGTGTAATATGCATTTACACAGTTATATTTGAACAGCATAATGTATTAAATGCAATTTCGTTTTTTTTTTTTTGTAGCATAAATAGATTATGTGATCATTTCCTTCCAGTCACAAGTACTGCTATCATTTTACATGAGCTGTATTATGTGAATAATACTGCAGTTAACAAGCAGGCCTCAGTGGGCCATGGTTCAGCTATCACATTTAACATACTCTAACAACTCTTTCTCACCCTGTCCTTCTTCTTCTTCTACTTATTTTTTCATCTCTCTCTCTCTCTCTCTCTTTGGGACATGTGACTGTGATGTTAGTGTTTTTGTGTGGAGTGGAAGTTGAGCTCGTCTATAATAGATGAAGCCCCACGCTGCAGACAGATGTGTGTGTGCTGGTGTCAGTGGGCTGATGAAAGCAGAGGGGCTGCTGTAAGCACTGGTGTACAGGGAGAATGCTATCGTGTGTAAGCTGTGAGCTAACTTGGATTAGGACCGGAAATCCCTTTTCTGAGTGTATCATGGCCTTCATGAGCACTTCTAGAACAATGAGCAGCTGCATGTATCATAAACACTTTGGGTCATTTACGAAGAGCCATCTAGCATTTAACTGCACTGTTAATAAAGTGCACTGTTACTATATTAACTGTTATTGTGTAAGTTAACAGTAAACCTTACACACATTGCACTGTGCTTTGGCTTAATGATACTTACTGATACAGATAATCACTCCCTCCTCAATGTATAGAACAGCTTACTGCAGTAAAAAAAAACATGTCATAACTTACAATAAAATACATATAATAACATGAGCCACAGAATGCTTTTATTAGTTAACTTTTCTTTAATTAGCTTTTATTATTGGTACTTCTGTTTGCCCACAGAAGCTGTGTTATAAGTTGAACTTTAATCACCCCTAATTTTACTATGGAGTCATTCAGTTTAGTCAAATCTAGGCATGTTTCTGTGCAACTCTGAAGAACTGGGTCCATTGTATAGTGCAAAACTGGCTACAAGTTTTTATAAGATTTATTACCATATCATCCACTCTTGTGTGGACTGTGCTCTGATCAGTGTGGGCAGCTGGACAATGCCACATGACTCCTTCTCCCACTCTCTGTACACCCGTAGCCTTCTCCACCTCCTCATCCTTACTGCCCCCACTCATTCATGGTGAGGGTAAGGAAGTAAGTATGAGAGAGAGAGAGAGAGAGAGAGAGAGAGAGAGTGTTATCTGTGGCTGACCAGGGGCAGGATAATCCCATCGTACACAATGGAGCTGAACAGGACAGATTTCATCCAATCAGAGCCCTCAACTGAGTCTGGCAGGGAGTTCACTCACATACACAGCAGTACTGCACCAGCACAAGCTGTTTCATACAAAACTTACAGAATCACACCGAAAATAGGACATCAGGAATGCCACACGCAGCACACACTTACTTGCTGACATATCAGATCATACCAGTAACTTTCCTGTTTGTTTAAGCAGCTCCAGCTTTCTTTTACTTTGTGTGAACCCTTCAAGAAGAATAGATTAATAGAAATGATTGAAAATGCTTTTTGTTGTTTTTTAATTTATTATAATCTTTTAAAAGAAAATTTCAAAGCAGATCCAACACCGTAAATGATCCATTTTTTAACAAACAAAGCATCTATAACTTTTTACTTTGTGTGAACATTTCATGAAGAATGGATTGAGGAATCCCAGATATTGTTGATGTTGACAGATAACCATTTTTTGCCAGATCTTACGTTGGCGTAAGCGGACCCACTTTGTCTATTTTAATTTTTGTTTTCAGAAAACTTGTGTGTTTTCTCCTGTTATTGTTATTATTATTATTGTTTTTTTTTTTTTTTTTTTTTTTTTTTTTTTTTTATTATTTCCTTTCCTTAGGGAAGTGGACAAAATGTAATATATTATTTCTCAGAAATGTGTCTTGAAAAATGAGTAACTTTTAACTGGAAATGTAATAAATGTATGTGGTCTGACTTTTGTGCAGAACTGTAAAATAGAACTTTTCCCTCTCCTCTAGCGTTAATATTTCACAGGTAAGATTTATTTATTTATTTTTAATAACAGTGGCATAATTTATGCCAAACTGCAGTGAAGCTGTAAACTGTTCAGCCATTCAGCACTTTCATTAACACGAGGTTGTGTGCACATACGCATGTCTATAATATGTGTAGCGAGGCAGCAACTACTGAAATGAATTGGCAGCCCTTTCTGTTTCTCTGCCAGACTGATTGGGCGCTAGTTGTGGTTTGTTATTCTGAATACTGTAATCACTTGGCTAGCATCTTTAGATAAGCTATTCTTAGCTTGGGCCTGTACCTTTTTGTCTTTGGCTGATCTTTAAGATGGATCTGCTGTTCTTTTTTGAGCTCTCTCTCTCTCTCTCTCTCTCTCTCTCTCTCTCTCACTCTCAATGCGTGTGTGTGGTCCATCAGCTCATTGATTGGCTGTAATCTGGTGGTGGCCACACAGCCCAACGCCGCTCCCCGCGGCTCTAATTATGTGCAGAGTGATTTACATCACAGCCCTGCCCCATTCTAATCTAATCTGATTTAGCCCTGTCACTCTGGCCATCTCTAGCAAGCATGTATTGAGTTTGTGTCACTCCTAGTCTCCTGTTTGGCTCGGCAGCACACTGGATTGTGCAGCCTAGCCTAGCATAGCCTAGCATAGCTTCAGCATTCATCCTGCCCAGACCATCCAGCCATTGGGGTTGCATGGTGGAGGGACACACAATGTTGCCTGTAATGAGGAGTCATTCGAGAAGAGGAAGCTCTGGATTTGTTAGCATTACAGCAGTGGAGTAGTCCTCTCTTACTAAATTGTGCCTAAACCCTGGGATTTTGGCTATCACTTCCTTCTGTGTTGCTTTACAGGTTGGATTTTTTGTCTAATGAAGTTGTGGATTTGTTTACTTACTTGCTGGATATTAGCTGACAAACTCTACCTTTTACCCCTAGAGTGGAGTAGTTTCTTGTGCTAATTTGTGTCAAATCCTTGGAATATCTGCCTCCTGCTGTTTTGCTTGTACGAGCAGGATTAGTTGCCTACCCAATCTGGAGATTTCTTTGTATGTTTCTTCATCATCCAGATGTAAGCTGCCAAACAATATCTGTATTCTTGCAGTTGTGGAGTAGTTTGCTTTTGCTAACTTTGGATTTTGGACATAGCCTCCTCCTGTTTTGTCACAAGAGCTGAGTTAATCCAATGAAGTTGATCAAACTATGTGTTCTTCATCTTCAGAGCATCTGTGAAGTATACACTTCCTACCCGTCTGTTGTGGTGGATTTTAAGTTATTTTAGACTGTTTAATTAACACTACTGGGCAGAGCTTGGGCTATACACTATGAGCTACAAACTGGTGAGCAATGGCTCCTTCAGGGACAAGTTCCACCGGGGCAGTGCCCCTAACCTGGTACCCCCACATCAATTTGAGAACCTTGAACCGCGGTCCATGCGGAAGCGCCTCAGCATAGACGTCCTGAGGAACAGAGCTCCTGAACTGGGCCCCATCAAATGGCCATCGTTGGTCACCATCTGCAAATGGAAGCATAATCTAACAGAGAGACTGCTAAACCGGCGCCATGGCAGCTGCGATCAGGTCAGCACCAGCATGGGCTTTGGCCTGTGGTAACCTCCAAGCTAAGTTTTAAACAATATCTTATAACGTCAAAGTATGAATTTAAATATCATGAGCTTGTTCAACTAAATACTGTCTACTGGTTGTAAGTGTGAAGAAGCACTACTTTCACAGATATGTTCCCTGATTTAATTTGTCAGAGTATCTCTGTTTAGTCCAGCTAGATTATGTAGGTTTTTTACTGTGGACAACAGACTGGGCATGATGGGAATGTTGTAATTAAGATATCAGAGACACCACACAAGAGTCCTTAAGCTTCTCATTCCTGCTAATATTGTATTATTAACCTTTTGAGCAGTCTCAAATACGGCTGCGTGATATCAGCACTTTCTGTCCCACTTTCATTAGGTAATGCCTCTCTCCCTGCCTCTCTAACCCTGTCTCTCTATCTCACTCTTTGCAGGCTGCTGGCACTCTCTGAGAGGTTTTATTGAACCATTGAACCCGTTTCATAATTTCAGAAGTTGCTTACGCTGCCTGGCCCTCTCCCAAAAGCACACAGTGCATTAGATTTAGAGCATGGCTCACGGAAAAGGGGAGCCTGG
This sequence comes from Hoplias malabaricus, assembly GCF_029633855.1. NCBI lineage: Eukaryota > Metazoa > Chordata > Actinopteri > Characiformes > Erythrinidae > Hoplias > Hoplias malabaricus. The sequence continues at coordinate 12,721,285 of NC_089817.1, forward strand.
AGAGTAAAGCCTGGTGACTTGAAGTAGAGTGTGTGGAACTGTCTGCTATCTAAAGGATGACTCACATTATCCAAAATGTTATGTTTTATTTATTTTGAACCTCTTTATTAATTTTGGAAATGTACCACTGTTCTACACTAATGTGACTCAGAAACATATCATTCATTTTGCAGCTATATTGTCATATAATTACATCTGAAAATTACAGGCAAAATATAATAACATTAAAATGTAATTTTAGGACCTACTGTTAATTTGCAAGAAAGAGGATAAGTCAAGGAGGGTTTGAACAGTTGGAGCAAAGACACACTGACAGTTGCTCGAAATCTGATGGAGAATTTGCTGCTGTAGTGGAAATGAAAAGTTTGATAGCAGACTTTTTGAACCTATTGGATGATTAATAGCGTACCTGAGCTCTTTTTTTCTTGTCTGCTTTTTTTTTTCTTTTATCTCTTGTGTCTTTTACAGCTCTCCAATCAGTGCTACACCAGTGCAGCCTCCAGCTGTTCACCTCTGCCTCCTGTCATTAAATTATAATCAGCTCTCGGTTTCACATGCCGATCTGTGAAACCTCAACACACTACACAGCTCCTTGCGTGGTGTGCGTAATCTAATTACCCACACCCTGCAGGAAGAGCTCCTCTGGCCCTGCATTATTTAACCATAATTCAGAGGGGCTCCCGGCCAGGGTCAGGTCACCTGCGCTGTCAAAATACTGCTCCACACTGTCATTATCAGGTCACAGTTCAGCTGCTTAGAAAACCTCTATGCATCTCTGAGCGTAGACAAACTGTTAACTTTGTATTACAGCTCAGAGCTAAATTAATGGGGACACATCATACCCCTTTTCACAAATTAACACTCTGTGTCTTAATGAAATGTATGTGACTGGTTTCAGCACCAGTTCTTTAAATGAAAATGAGTCACTGTTCACTCCAACCTGAGGGCTCTAGACCGAGAAGCGAATAAGTGAAAGGTCTACTTTTATCCCATGTTTTTTAGACTTAGATGGACCACATAAAATAGTTTGTTTGTTTTATTTCTTTTTTGAGTCTTGGCAGGCATTCCAGTTTCACAAGTTAATGTCGCAATGCACAGATTTTTTTTTGTACTTGTCCTCTTTAAAACTGATATTTATTACTCGTACATTTTAGATATAGACCAAAAAAAAAAGAAACCTAGAATATACATTTTTCTGTAAAATGAATATTTTAAAGAGGATTGCTCCAGTTATGTTTAAAGTCATTATGAATAACTGCCAACCATTCACAATGACTGAATTAAAAAAAAAAATAATAATACTGTGGTGTGGATGGCATGGTGGTGCAGCAGGTAGTGTCGCAGTCACACAGCTCCAGGGGCCTGGAGGTTGTGGGTTTGATTCCTGCTCCGGGTGACTGTCTGTGAGGAGTGTGGTGTATTCTCTCTGTGTCTGCGTGGGTTTCCTCCCACAGTCCAAAAACACACGTTGGTAGGTGGATTGGCGACTCAAAAGTGTCCGTAGGTATGAGTGAGTGAATGTGTGAGTGTGTGTGTGTGTGTGTGTGTGTGTCTGTGTTGCCCTGTGAAGGACTGGCGCCTCCTCCAGGGTGTATTCCCACCTTGCGCCCAATGATTCCAGGTAGGCTCTGGACCCACTGCGACCATGAACTGAATGAATGAATGAATGTGGTGTGAATGGGCTGTTATGTGGCTCATGTGAAATAGCTGAATTAAAATATATGAGGCTAAACAGGCTGAAACATAAATGGCTTAACAGCTTCTCCAATAAAATGTATTGTTAGGTTTGAACTGAGGATTAAGTAAAGGGTTTCTTGTAAAACTCTGAAATACAAAAGTAAAGCATATTTTAATCTGTGTGCCTTATAGTTACACCTGTCTCTTTATTAAACCCATTGTGAGAAAATGAATGAAAGCTTGATTCTAACATTACACAGGAAATCACATGAAAACATTAGAATTCAGTTGGTATTTTATTGTTTTAATATTTTTTAGGTATAAATAATAAAAACACATGTATATTTAATTATGTCATCATGGTGCTGGCTAAATTAAGGAACAGTAGTACTTAAAAGTGGACTGAAATAGGACTCAAAGAGATTTGATGAATTGGTTTTAGTTAATTTTCTACGCTATTAGGTGGGTCTCTTTAGATGTGTGTCCTGGCATGTAAACATTTGCATTAGAGCAACGTTTATGAGTGCTATCATATAGTAAAGTGTAGGATATAAACGCAGCACACATAGACACACACGCACGCTTTATTGCCTTTAAAGGGCACTGTGAAGCAGAATGTGTTTTCTGCACCAGGCAACGGCACTGCCACTCTTCACATGGAGATGAGAGAAACTCCACTGTGTTGAAAAGTTGCATCCTTTACTTTAAACAAGCCTATCACAAATGACATTCTCCTTTTCTTTTCTCACACTCTTTTGTCCCCCCACCTCCTCTCTCTCACGCCTTGTCTCCAAGCAGCATACACACTTTTCATCACTGAGTAGTTTTCTGCGGAGAGAATCTCTTTGGTGTGAAGTGTGTGATGAAATAAATCACCGTCTATATTCCTTTTTGAAGGGTTCATATTCCTTAGAGAGATGGAGTTACACTTCTGTATGTGTTTGGTTGCAGAAGTGGTAAGCTGCAGATGCCACCTTGTGGTAAACTGTGGTAATGACCTTTAGTGGACTTTGCTGATAGGGTAGATGACATATGAACTAGTAACGATTGTATGACAACACTCTGATGCTCCAGCTGAGGTTCTGTGGATGTTCTGAATGCAATAAGTCTTTTATATGTCTTGTAAAAATTGTGTCCTAAATGATGCAAGCCGTATGTTTACTAATCGTATCATATTAAGGATTCATCAGTGACGTTGTATTCAGTGTTATCGCATATGTTTGTGTCACATTAAAGCGGCTGTACTGTGATCATTTTAGAGTTCAATGGTTTGTCTATAAATGCAGCGTTAGTGGAAAGAAGGAGGTAGCATCATGTCATAGAAATTTGAAATAGGACAGGCACCAGCATGAGTGAAATAATGCAGAGAGGCTCATTCTGAGGCTGAGAGAGAGAGCACCAATCAGCCAGTTAGCCTTTGGCTTATTTTGCTTATATGTGTAAATGTTGTATATGTGTGTGAGATACATACATACATATATATGTAGAGAGAGAGAGAGAGAGAGAGAGAGAAATGGACACTGCTAAGCTTACAATAAATATGTGTAAACATTCCTATATATGTACGTTTATATTACATCTCCCTGTTACACTGAGAGCCATTTTTTCTGACATTTTAAATAGAATGATGGATAGATAATTAATATATCGGAATTTAAGTCTCATTCTCCAAGGTAGTGTGGCCTTTAAACACTGGGGGTTTTTTGCTTCAAATTCTGTAGGTTGTGATTACTTGGTTTTGTTGTGTTTGTAGATGGCAGAGCAGGCAGTGAAATGTAATAATGGACCTTTTTTTTAATTAATAAAAAAAATGGATGTTTCAAGAAGTTTATTTTGCATTATATGTTAAAATTAATATTGGGTGTTGTTTTTATTTTAAATGTGTGGTGGTTTAGAGCTATTCCATGACATTTGGTGACATTTTCATGTTTTCTTCAGAATGTTTGTGTTGATGATGTGGCATCACATTTTGCTGGCATCTATGTCTACAAGTTGGCATCAACACTTTATGACACATTCACACACGTGTGTGCACGTAGGCACACACACACACACACACACAGGCAAAGAGAATAAAACACATAAATATCTTTGAAAGCTTTGTAATGCTCATTGCTTTTTAAAAATAATTTACACAGTAGGTTTGTATACAAAGTGTTCAGAAGTGTTCGTAGATGTGTAATTTTTTACCAAGTTCTTGTCAAATACAAAGACGTATAAGAGCACTTTGATTTAAAAAATGGCATGATGCTGAGAGTTCACTAGTGATGGGAGTTCATTATGTAATTAATGAAAAGAAATGGAACATGGCCTTCAAAGTCAACCCAGTCAAAAAAGGGCATTTATTTGGCATCTTTATATCTTATACACAGAGAATACACTCCTGAAGGATGAACACTGTACTTGTGGCTGGCCTTCTAGCTGACGAAAGAATCAAATGAAGACACAACGGCTCTTCATTTCTCATTAAAATTATTACCTTTTCAAGTTCTTGTATGCATTGCCATGGTAACCACTTGGGGGCAGGAAGCTGTGTGTTTGGAGCGTGTATGCACATATGGGTTTGTGTTGCGCACGTACAAAACGCATTCACCTAATCTAATGTCAGCTACAGTTCAGTGGATGATAAGAGCTTGCAGCATTTGCTGATTACTCAGACTGTGTTCTCAGCACAGCACCAGCTCCCATTGGCTGTAAGTTCTACACCAAAAAAAAAGAAGTAATCTCTTTAATTTACTTTATTCAAATACGAACACAATGTACACATGAATAAAGCATGAAAAATCCGTGAATGCGTTTATTGCTAAAAGTAAGAAAACTGGAAGGCGTAATTATGTTGCTTTTATTATATTCTTTTGGAAATGGTGTTTTCATTAGAAATAAGTTGAACACATTACATTTTCCAGTCTATGTCTCTGATGAAAACAGATTTATGGAACTTTTTGGTTACTTAGCTTTACACCTTCAGAAGCATTTTGATTATAGCAGACAGTACATGAAATCTGCAGTATAGTCTTTGAAATACAAAACAACAGAAACGGCTCGAAAATTGCAGAGGCAGAGAACACCCCCTGGAAAGTCAGATTTTGAAAAACTGTCATTTTGATGTAATTTATTTCAAAGATGTTATTTAAATAAATTATATTTATTTTAAAGTGAAGTAACCTAGTAGTGTGGCTCTGGTTTTGATTTGAATGAAAAATATAGTGATCTGTGTAGAATGTTCCTACACAGTTTACAAGCTGTAGTCATAAATTAAACCTGATGTCAGAATGTACACTTTTCCCCTCTGAAATCATGCAGGTGAAAGCAATGGTCATATTAAGGCAAATTATTTGGCGTTTGCAGCTCAGTCACGCTAGAGAAATGTGTTTCTCTGCTCCACAATTCAAACCTGAGGGACATTTAACCCATTTTATGCCCATGTTTGGCATTGGGCATTTTTCTAGCTATATAATGTGGGTATACAGTCTGCAATGGGTGCACATTACAGAATCTGAACTCATAAACCTTTGGACAAATTCCTTACCTTACAGAACATCACAGATAGAATTAATATTGATGTATTTGATTATTTAATACATTTGTTAGAGATTCCTAATCTGTGTTTACTTTATCTTTGAAATGTCACATGCTTTCATACAAAGACTCTGTTTGAGTCTGGAACAAAAGGGTTACAAAGTTTCTTTTGAAGAAACCTGTGTATATATTAAGATATTTATTTGTATTCTGATATCTGCAGCCAGACATCAGAATACTCTCATATCTCCAAAGACAACTTTGGAGATAAGAGAAAAACAAAGTTTTTGCATAAAAATGTTTGCATTTACCTGAAAATCGGATGTTACCTTATAAATCTCTCAGTATCATTCTGAGTCTTAAACCCAGAATAACAACTGCAGTTGAATGTGAGGGGCAGAAACTGAACTAATGACGGGCCTAAATTTCCTCAGCCTTTACAGCCATTCATGTCAATGAGCTTCATTCAGTTGAATCTAAATTGGTGTCCATATATAAAGAAATAATTGTGAGTTAGTTGCACAGTGGGGCTATGGCCAGTAGGAGGAGCAATGTTGTATGAGTTCTCTGTGTGGAGTGATTGTAATGTAGCTGGATGGTTTATCTTGTGTGGCTTAGCATTAGTTACTATGTGTATAGCCCCTTGTTTTGATGAAAAGTGACTGAGGGAATTATAAATAGACCTGTTAATGAATGGGAGTGTTGAAGTGGGCTGTGGGCCTAGTGTGTTTCTATGCTCCAGCCATGAGCTGGTTATATTTAGGCCACACTGGCATCCAGAAAGCGTTACTGGATTAATTCAAGCTTGCGTTCAGACTTCATTTAGAGCACAGTGCTTAAATCAGTTTTTTCAGTCTTGCCCTGTTTTTTAGACGATTAGCTCATACTGTTTAGACCGGTTTTTTGTGATGTCATTAGCTGTAAGATTAATGAGTGTAGTATCGTAAAATATAGATGATGCCATATTAGTTGAAAAAGTAGTAAAACATTGAGACTGAAGTTACAAAAAATAGATGTCAAATGTACTTTTAAAGCAATATGGTCGATAGTTAAACGTGTAAAGAATGTTTTGAAGAAAATGTAAAGAAAAGCATTTATATGAAGAGTGGGTGAAATATGCACAACTATTTTTGAAAATATTTAACCCTCTGGGGCCTAAGGGAATGTTCTTAGTTTGTGCATGTTTTTTTCTTAGTTATTGTTTTAAATTCACCCTTAAATTCCATTGATTATAATATGTTACCCATGTCATGAGTCCACCTCCGAAATATTTTCCAGAAATGCTGCAGAAACATTATATAAAAGTCCTAATATAAATAATAATAAAACGTAATAGGCACAATCAAATTATAGAGACATATTTAAAAATCACTCATAAAAATGTGTTCAAATATTTTCCCTCAATATTTAAAGTTTTGTTGGTTCTTGAGATCCATGGTGTAGCACAGGACAGCTACTCATTTTACTGGAACTACATTAAATGCACAGGTGCCAACAAATACACCAAAGAAATGTCAGATGATGTTACAGAAAAAATATTTCTTCATGGATCCCTTACAAAATTGTCCGGTACGTCTCGTCTGTGCAGTGGTGATGTATTAGAAACAATAATCCTGATCTGATAATTCTGAAAAATGTCCCCAGCAAAATGAGTGAATGTTTGTACAGAGGAAACAGGGCTTGGTCCCCAGCTGTGCGTGGATAGATTACTTCTGCCTGGAGCAGGGGATGCTGTCAAGTTCCACTGCCAGCTGAATCATCTACTGACAAAGAGCTCAGCTCTTTCTTGCTTGCTCTACTCTCTCCCCCTCTCTCTCAAACACTTTCCCTCTCTCTCCCTCTCTCTCTCTCTCACACACGCTTTCACTCTCTCTTGCTCAGTGCAGAGAGTGCAGGCGCTCGCGGCAGCTGTGCATCCACGGCTACCACTGCTGCACATAAACGACCAGAGAGAGGGAGATCATAAAAGAGAGAGAGAGAGAGAGGGAGAGAGAGAATGACTGCTCACCTGAGTAAGCAGCAGAGCTGTTGTTTGGAGATGCACGGTGCTCCTTGCTCGTGTGGCTGGCAGCAGGACGTCCAGCATGGATACAGCTGCCATTCCTCTTCATCACCGGCCGTGTCCATGTCCACTCTGCCACGTCAGCGGGCCAAGCTGACGTCCTCTCGCTCCGAGAGCTCTTGGAGGAGCCCGAGCCGGGGGGCCGCTCTCCGGGCCAAGGGGGGCAGCTGCGAGCTGTGGGCTGATTGCAGCTGTGTCCAGCATGGCTGGAGAGAACCCTATCAGGTAAAACCCTCCTTACCAGAGTGAAAGAGAGTCAGAGTTAGTATTGGCATTAGTTTGCCAGGGGTGTTGCAAATGTAAGTTTTACGTTTATGTACGGTTAATATGTTGTCAAATGTATTATGCATATAAACATGTATTATAACTGTGTATTATCTCCAGCAGATAGACAGCAGTTGCTTAAAATTGAAACCGAAATTTGTTGATGACAGGTACTTTTTTAGAAAACCTTTTGGCCAAGATTCTTTTAATTGTGATTTTAGCAAGAGAACATCACACAGGGTTCTGTTTCACATTTCAATTTCCTGTAAATGTTTCTGTGAAGAAACAGTAGTGAAGCCTTGGCAATGTAAGTTCTGTTTTGAATGCACTTGCATTTTTGTCAAGAATTTGTCAGAGTACATTTAATTGTTATAGGATCATTGAGCTTTAGTTGTGTTGAAAACATGGCAGATTTGAATGAACTGATTGAGAGAAATCCAAAATCACTGCAATCAAAAAGAGCCATCACACAAAATTGGTGTTTATATAATGGGCATGTGAATTTAAAAGTTTAACATGTGTCTCACGCATCTAACCTCCACACACTAATGATTCTTTAGTAGCAGCTGTTGCCAGGTTTGAGAAACATCACCGGATGTGATCAAAATATTTACTAAATAAGGCCTAACTTCACTACGTAACAGAGTGCCTGGTATGGACTACACTGGTTATACCACACTGAAATTGTTCAAGTTGGAAAGAGTGATGAGTGTAATAATGTATTTTTCTAAAGTTTCCCATTAGCTTAAATGAGGTTTTGGCTAATGTTGTATGAAATATGGAGTATATGGTCTATAAAAGTAATAGAGTGGAAGTTATAAAATATTTGCAAGGTCTGAAATGACAAATACGAGCAGAGGAGAGGAGAATGGGCAGGAGGAGCAGACTGGAAAAGAGATGGGAGGAGAAAGACGGAAACTTGGACTGAGTTCAAATTTAATGTGTCTGCACTGAGATGGCTTTGCTGTACATTAAGGCTATGTCAGCCCTTGCAGTACAACGAGGCAATCAACATAATGGCAGTATTTAGAGAGATGTTGGAGAGTGGGGTAAAATCGATAAGGTGGAGTTGTGTATTGTATGCTCTGTAGAAGCTTAGAGGAGTGCTCACGGTGCTGTGTTTTATACAGTGCTTGGGATGCAGTGATGGAACCTCTGGTGTGTTGTGTAATAGATGGCAGTGTGATGAAGGCTATAGGCAGGCTGTTGTATGCATGACTACATCAGCCAAGGGCAGAGAAGTGGTGTGTGTGTGTTTGTGTTTGAGTGTCTGTGTCTATGTTCATATTCGTACAGCTCTGAGCATTGCATCCTCTGTTCAGTGAGCAGTGCGCTCAGCTATATGATATCTGAATAACTCTTAGATGTAGTTATTATTGTCATATTCTATACTAGTTAAATAAATAGGTTGGTTACATAATTACAGTTAGTTATATAATTCATATGTACATACATTTGTGAATGTGGATGATAACCTTTGAATGCCCAGCAGATCCAATATTTACACTTGTCCTTTCTGAATGGGGCTGTCTCGTAAGGGGTTAAATAATGAAGAACAGTCTGCACGTCTTTATGGCTTTGCGGCTAAATTCACTCTGACACTCCTTAAGAATGCTCATCCTAGTGCAGCCAACTGTATCCACATTAACATAGCCTTTGAATATTAGAGTGGCTGTCATAAATTCACACATCAGCAGTGAAGTTTGCTGCCTGCCGTATATCGGCTGCCGTTCCCACTGTTTGAAATGGCTGTGTGCCTTGGAACTTGTGCTGTGTGATTTGGAAGACCGCAGTGAGCTGAGCCTTTGGGACAGAGCCTCAGGTGTGGACTGACCAGAGGGCTTTTGAATTTACAACGCACATTGTCAGATACAGAATTCTGACACACTTGACTTGAAAACATTGGGCATTGGGCTCTATGTCTATTATCGTCAGGTCATGGCATCATAGGTTCTACCTCCATCACCTCAGCTGTACTGGAAACAAAGCCATTGTTCAAGACTTCTTTTATGCTGATTGTGTAGTCTTTGATTTGCTAACATGATCAACAATCGTGCAGTTTGCGACATAAAGCCTGCATAACATTTTTTCTATTATTTCACAACTATAGTGTTGTGTCACAGAGTTTGTGTTAAAAAACTGTATTGATACTTTCCTCCTTCTGTATGGGGTAGAGGGAAGGTGGCTATATTTATATAAGGGTGCTGCTGTCAGTGGGATTTCAGCACCCTGGACAGCGCCCGTTTGTACTGTAGTTATGGCTGTTCCCAAAGCAGAAAATGGAGCTCCTACCTATCCACATGTTCTGACAGAGTAGTAAAAAAATGAAGATATATCCAGGTTTGCTGTGCCCAGGTCCATACTGATGAACTATATGAACACCCTGATTAATGAGGGTCCATTCGCCCTGTTTTTGCTTACCTCTGGGCAGAACATGCAATGCTCCAGGGTGTGGTATGATGTAAGGCTGCTGCCTGGAGATTGCTGGTGATGCCAGGCATTCGTCTTGTTCTGAAAGCCAGACAGGAATTACAATGAGACTCATATAGCAGCATGCAGTGATGTATGGGGCTGGTCACAGAATCATGGACTGCTGTTCGTGGGTCGAATGCTGCTTCAGCTTGGGCGATGGGGCGGCTTTTAAATCCCAACACCATTCTGTCTGGCCTCTAATTGGTGTTCACCAGGGAAAGCTAGTTCTTTTTTCTGAACTGCAGTTAATCAGGGTCCCCATGTGCAGGTACATTGATTAGCAAGTCATCTGAATGAGAACCCTCTATTATTCTTTTTTTTTTCCTTTCCTTTTAAGAGTCTAAAACCATGAATAAAAGGCTCTTCTCCAGTGACATTAAATTTGAAGGGGTCAGACTGAGTTTTCCTGCATTTAAACCGCACAATAATAGGCAAAATCTTTTGAATTTCATGGGGATAAAATAAGATTTATTATGACACGGTTAATAATAATTAGCAATTTGTGAATACAATGTTTGTAGTATTTGTAATTGAGACTAATTAACCCACAGGAATGTGCTTTGTGGCAGTGATTTATTTTGGCGTTTGATTGAGAGAGCATGTTTATCTGTGAAAGAACCTGTTTTCATGATTCTTATTTAGGGAAAAACCTGTAGATAAAAAAAAAAATGAGTTTGTAGGTGGTATCCCTCAGATGGACAGACTGTATGTCAGTGCTGAATATCCTCTGGTGACTTAGAGATACGCATGGTACAGTCCTTACAAAGACTGTAGAGACTGTTAGGTGATCGAGATGATTTGTCTGAAAGTTGTCACCAAGCAGCTTTCAGATCTTCAAGTCCTAGCCCCAAGTAAGCGACACTAATGGCAGTGGCAAGGAAAACTCCCTCAGAGAATAAAAAGGAAACATTGAGAGGTGTCAAGGATCAGGAACCTATCCTCTACTGGTTGATACCGAAGCAAAATAAATTGTGTAGTATGTAATTATGTATATAGAGTACAGTGTTTTCTGAGAGTGTCTCTGTTTTTGATGTTTGTTGTTTGATAGCTATGTTTATATATGGGGTATATACTGGGATTTTTTTTGGTCCAGGACACAGTGAATTCAATGGAAAATACTCACTTATCAAGTATCAAAAGCTATTTCTGTGCTAATAGCTCCCACTTATTGAGAATGCTCAGTTTGCTAAATGTAAGTTGGTTACAACTGACTTCCTTGAGGTGCTAAACACTTAAAGGACCTTCAAGGATTTTCTAACATGGAAAAAAAAGTAAGAAGTCATACTCTTTATGGAATGATTAATTAATAAAGATACACAGTATCGCTCATGAAATTTGACTCTACAGTGGCTGCGATCTCATTATGAAGACCCTGCAGTACACTGTGACTTTTGGAATTATGGCTGACTTTTAGTTTCCTCCTTAACTGAGCAGTACTTTAGCAGGTAGTATATCCTTGTACCCCTCTCTCCCCTACACCCTCAAAAAAGGTACATTATTGGTCACTAAAGGTGTGTAAATGTACCTTTTTAAAGCTACAACAGTGGTTTTAGAGTCCAATTGTGTTCCCTAAAGGTACATTACATTCTCTTCTCCAGAAAGAGAGGGGAAATTGTGTAACTTTTCATTATAGAACTGTGTAAAACAAGAGAACATAATAGAAGTTGTTGAGAGGAAATGAGGCGTATGAAATCAACACAATTTTACAGTTATAATAGGGCGGCGCGGTGGCGCGGTGGCGCAGCAGGTAGGGGTGACTGTCTGTGAGGAGTTGGTGTGCTCTGGTTTCCTCCCACAGTCCAAAAACACGTTGGTAGGTGGATTGGTGACTCAAAAGTGTCCGTAGGTGTGAGTGTGTGCGTGAATGTGTGTGTGTGTGTCTGTGTTGCCCTGTGAAGGACTGGCGCCCCCTCCAGGGTGTATTCCCGCCTTGCGCCCATTGATTCCAGGTAGGCTCTGGACCCACCGCGACCCTGAACTGGATATGCAGTTACAGATAATGAATGAATGAATGAACAATTATAATAGAATAAGGTACAATTATGTTCCCTAAGAACATGTACCCTTGATTGTACCACCACAGTGACAGTATTTCTAACAGTGTACTCTTCGCTTGCTCAGCTGTTGTTGATGGTTTTTAACATGTGAGCACGTGCTCATGCATTATTGAGGCTGGTGCGGTGGCTCTATGTATAGAGCCTCTTTGGCCTAAATTATTGAGAGAGGTAAACTAGAACAAGCGCTGCAGCTGCAGCTTGTCTTTAAGTCACCCAAAATCTACATGAACTTAATCTGAGAGCCCTTTGAACTTGGGCTCATTTTGAACTTGGGCTTAACTTTTTTGTTTTTGATAATAATCAGCTGGCATTAGATTTTAAATCTGATCAAAGCTGGATTTACACTGCAATGTATCCACTAACGTAGGTGTGTCTGTTAAACACTAAACAGTGAGCTTAAATGCCATGTCTCTTAAACACAGGTTTTTCTGTTTTAGACTGTTGATGAGTTTACAACCACTCTCCACCATTTTTGTTTACTTGTTTGTCTAGAAATTTCCACAGAAATTAATTTTCTTCACAGTTAATAACGCCCACAGGTCTCGCTTGTGTTGTTTTGATTGTGGGCGGTTGCTGCCAGTGCAATCATACGTCTTAGAAACTTTTCGCAGTAAGAATTATTTGGTCTCTATCATAAGAAAACCTGCTTATTTTTAAAATGGCAATTTAAATTTAGATTGGGAAAAAAACCTTAATACTAATGTACTTTAATGTAAGAAGATCAGATTCCTGGTCATTTTGGGTTATTTTTGTTTGGATTATTTATATCTGTCTTGCCTCTGACATGCCGCCCTACCCTGCAGTACATATACGTGAAGAATACAGGACTGACACGTGTATTAGAGAACCAGTACCTGCCATAAATTCCCCCTGCCCCTTTAATGTTACTGCAGGCCTCTTGGCAGCATTTCAGACAAGATTTCTTCTTGGATTTTCTTCAGTTTTGGAGGAATGTACAGTTCTTGTTTTTTATATATGCAGTATAATATAAAGTATTTCTCTCTCTCTCTCTCTCTCTCTTTCTTTCTCTCTCTCTCTCTGTAAAGTAGTCCATGGTGCAGAAGGGCTGCAGGTTTTTCTGAGGGAGTTCTGCCCCTGTTTCGTCACTTTTGTAAGCCCTGTGGGACTTCTTCACAGTGTTTCCAATGTCTTTATCCATACACTGCAGAGGTGCCACTGAATACATGTTTAATTCTATGCTACTCTTGCTCTTCTTGGAAGCCATTCCCCTCCCCCACATTCCTCACACACATTGTGGCCCTACATTGCAAAAATAAAGCGATCTACATCAACTTTCCTGCACATGTCCTACACCATGGCTGTGCTCTTGGTGTAAAAGTTATTTCAAATCAAATCAAATCAAATCAAATTTATTTATATAGCGCTTTTCACAACTGATGTTGTCACAAAGCAGCTTCACAGAATTCCAGTAAGACAAGATTTGACATGAAATGTAAAGACAAATGTAAAACCCTCAAGTGAGCAAGCCAGGGGCGACAGTGGCAAGGAAAAACTCCCCCAGCTGAGGAAGAAACCTTGGGAGGAACCAAGGCTCACAAGGGGTGACCCATCCTCCTCTGGTCAATCTACTGGTGATGATAGTTAGTAGTCCATGAGAACTTCAGTGTAGGGACAGCTTCAAGGCACTTGGTGGTTGCTGGAGCGTGGGCAGCTCGTCTGAAGCGTGGAGGAGGATCTCGACAGTCATCCATCAGTGTCCAGACAGACAGGTGGGCAGTCGTTTACTCGGAAAGATGTAAAGGGATGGAATTAGTTTTGAACTGTTTTGTGTTTGTAAAGTAGAAAATATGAAAACTTCCAGAGTGTGGCTAATGACTCCGGCAGATCTGACTATGACAGCATTAACTAAAAGGAGAGAACCAGAAGGACACACAGACACGGGAGCATCCTGAAACACTGGCATCCCTCCGCTCCACCGTCAACAAACCTGAGTGATCGCGAGAAGCGGCGGGACGACAGCACCAGCGTCTCAGTATACTATAATTCCCTGTGTCCATGGACCCCCCGGATCTGCCGCCTTTATCTATGGGGGAGCATTAGCTACCAAATGATAAACTAAACAAATGAGTTTTTAGCCTACATTTGAAGATTGCGACTGTGTCTGAGTCCCGAACATTTTTTGGAAGATCATTCCAGAGTTGGGGGGCTTTATAAGAAAAGGCTCTTCCCCCAGCTGAGGCCTTCTGAATTCTGGGAACATTTAAAATTCCAGTATTCTGTGATCTGAGTGAACGTGGAGGCTCATAATAGGAAATTGTATCTTGAAGATATTCAGGAGCAAGCCCATGTAGAGCTTTATATGTTAATAACAAAATTTTGTAGTCAATGCGGAATTTAACAGGCAGCCAATGAAGTGATGATAAAACTGGGCTGATATGTTCAAATTTTCTAGTTTTAGTGAGGACCCTAGCTGCAGCATTTTGAACTAGTTGAAGTTTTCTTAAATTGCTGCTGGTGCATCCTGACAGTAGTGCGTTACAGTAGTCAAGCCTTGAAGTAATAAAGGCATGTACTAATGTTTCTGCGTCCTGGAGGGATAAGGCATTTCTAATCTTAGCAATATTGCGAAGATGTAAAAAAGCTGTCCTAGTGATACTACCTATGTGTTGATCAAATGATAAATCCGGGTCAATTATGACACCAAGATTTTTTGCTGCTGAACCAGGTTTAACTGGAAAGTTAGCTAGATCTAAAATTAAATCTGATAATTTATTTCTTGTCACTTTTGGACCCAAAAGCAGGACCTCTGTTTTGTTGCTGTTTAGAAGGAGGAAGTTACGCAACATCCAGCCTTTCACGTCTTTTACACAGTCCTCTATTTTCTTTAATCTGTGTTTGTCATCGGGCTTGGCTGAAATATACAATTGTGTGTCGTCTGCGTAACAGTGAAAGTTAATGTCATGGTTTCTTATAACTGTGCCTAGCGGTAACATGTATAATGTAAATAATAATGGTCCTAAAATAGAGCCTTGTGGAATTCCAAATCTTACTTTAGAATAATTTGAATTTAGATTGTTTACTTTTACGAATTGATAACGTTCCGTTAAGTAAGATTTGAACCATAATAGGGCTGTCCCTGTGATTCCAACCATGTTTTCTAACCTTTCTATGAGAATATTGTGGTCTATTGTATCGAAGGCTGCGCTTAGGTCAAGAAGCACCAACAGGGATACGTGGCCTTGATCAGAGGCAAGAAGAAGATCATTTGTTATCTTGACTAGAGCTGTCTCTGTACTATGATGTTGCCTGAATCCAGATTGGAATTTTTCATATATATGATTCTTCTGTAGATATGAACTAAGTTGTTGGGCCACAGCTCTTTCTAAGATCTTAGACAGAAATGGCAAATTAGAAATAGGCCTGTAATTAGACAGTGTACTAGCATCAAGATTTGGTTTCTTGATCATAGGTTTAATAACTGCTAGTTTAAAAGTTTTGGGTACATGGCCCAGACTAAGCGATGAGTTTACTATAGTTAAAAGAGGATCAATAATAGCTGGTAGTACTTCTTTGAGCAACTTGGTGGGAATTGCGTCAAGTGTGCAAGTTGTACAGTTTGCGGAGGTGATAATCTTCTCTAGTTCTAATTGTGGGAGTGGGTAAAAGGTTTCAAGTCTTTCTTTTACAGTTATATTATGTTTTATTTCATTCACATCAGGTGGCAGCCAGGATGGATTTGATCCTGTGGCTAGAGTTTGTTGTCTAATATTCTCAATTTTATTATTAAAAAAGTCCATAAAATCTTTACTGGTGAGAGTTGCTGGAATTAGTTGTTCAGAACCTGCTTGATTTTTTGTAATTCTAGAAAACACACTAAACAGTGCTCTCGGATTATTTTTATTATTGGAGATCAGCGAGGCCAGATATGCTGAGCGAGCTTTAGTGAGGGCATTTCTATACTCTATAAGGCTGTCCTTCCAGGCAGAATGAAACACTTCAAGCTTGGTTGATCGCCATTTCCGCTCTAGTTTTCGTAATGTTTGTTTTAAAGTACGGGTCTTATCATTATACCATGGTGCGAGCTTTTTCTGTCTTATACTTTTATGTTTAAGTGGTGCTACCTTTTCTAAAGTAGATCGACAGGTATTTTCTAGGTAGTCAGTTAGTACATCTAGGTCCATTGGGTCTGATGGAGTTGGAACTGGGGTCGATAGTTCTGGTAGGTTTTCTATAAATTGTAGGGCGGTAGATGGTTTTATTATACGCCTTGTAGAATAGCGAGGGTTCTTACATAGATTATGGATAAAACGTAGCTCATATGAAATTAAGTAATGATCAGAGATTGCTGAGGATTGCGGTAAGATATTAATTTTGTCAATGTTAAGACCTAGTGTCAGAACTAAGTCTAAAGTGTGGCTGCAGTAGTGTGTAGGCCCTGTTACATTTTGAGTAATACCAATAGAGTCTAAGATTGAGGTAAATGCCTTTTTTAGTGGGTCACTTTCCTTCTCGAAATGGATATTGAAATCTCCTACAATTATAACTTTATGATTGCACACCGCTAGGTTTGTAGCAAAATCGCTGAATTCTTTCAGAAATTCTAAGTAAGGCCCTGGTGGTCTGTAAATGTTGCATAATAAAAATGCGTCCTTTTTTGTGACCGGATTTGTAATAATAGTGGAGAGAACCTCAAAAGAAGAAAAGGTGTCACATTGTTTAAGACTAATTTCTAGGGTATTTTGGTAAATTACACATACTCCACCTCCTTTGCCTGATATTCTTGGGCTATGTGCATAATTATAGCCTAGGGGGGTGGCTTCATTTAGTGCTAAATATTCATTTGGTTTAACCCACGTTTCCGTGAGACAGAAAACATTGAATTTATGATCACTTATAATATCATTTACGATGAGTGCTTTTGAGTTTAGCGATCTTATGTTGAGTAACCCAAATTTTAGTTCTGAGGTGTTGCTGCTAGGTGTTGTGTATGATTTAATATTGATTAGGTTGCTGAAACAGGCTGATTTTGTTTTTCTACTTTTACATTTAGTTCGGGGGAAAGACACAGTCTCAATACAGTTGAACCTGGGTGACGCCTCAAGACAGTTCGCAGACGGTCGGTTTAGCCTGTCTGTCTGCGGCCTGGTCCCGGCTCTGGATTGTCAGCAGCTATCTACACTACTCTGCCGACTAACTAAAAGACTATGTGCTATACTGCAAGAATGTAAGGCAGCACCCTCCCGCGTGGGGTGGATACCATCCCTACCTATAAGACCAGGCTTGCCCTCAAAACGTAACCAATTGTCTATAAAGCCCACTTGATTTTCGGAACACCACTTGGACATCCAGCAGTTTAACGCCCAAAGTCTGCTGTAAGCTTCGTCGCCACGCCGCATTGGTATGGGACCAGAGCAGATTACGGCATCGGACATCGTCTGGGCCAGTTTAATCACCTCTGTAATATTACCCTTAGTTACCTCAGACTGCCGCAGACGAATATCATTGGCCCCTACATGAATGACTACCCTCGAATATCTCCTATTAGCTAACAGTCTAAGGTTGCCACTAATATCCGGCGCTCTGGCTCCCGATAAACAGCTAACTGTTACTGCCGGCGCCCCTAAAGGAGTAGCTAATTTCACGTGCCGAACAATAGAGTCTCCTATAACCAGAGCACTCTTAACAGGCTCCTCAGCGGGTGCTTCGCTGAGCGGGGCAAACCTGTTTGACACGCGAATCGGAGGAGCGTGGTGTCCCGGTGGGCTAGCTTTGGCCTCAGCGTTAGCATCAGCCTTAGCTTTCCGGCTATGACGCCGAGACGTCACCCATTCACCCCGCTGTGAGGGCTCTAACGCCGGAGTCGTGGGGGTGCTAACTCTCCCTAAGGCACCCGGAGTTGCTAACACTGAATCTCGCTGTTTATCCCTCAACAATAATAAGCTCCGGATGCGCACTTCTAGCTGGTCCACTTTATCCACCAGAGAGCTAACTAGCTGACACTTAGTACAAATACAACCACTATCTTTATCGCTAGAGGTGGAAAAGGGCGTTAAACTAAACATGCCACACTCTGAACAGGCAAAACAGCCAGTAGTAGCCATGGAATTGCAGGTACTTACCGCTTTTAGTGAATTTTAGTAACTTACACCAAGAACGTTACTCCAGGGTCCGGTGGCAGTTTTAGTGCCTCTGTAATGAATATTCCTGCGGAGACAATCTAAAAGATAGATCTATGGATGGTTAGTAGGTTATAAAAACAGATATAAATATAGAAATAACAATGGAAACGATTAAACAGGAAAACCCGAGCGATCAAAACAGCTTCCAAACGGGTACAGAAACAGCCAAACGGGTTCAAACACACTTTCTTTTCTGTGCATTGATTTTGTCCGAATCACACAGAAACAAAAGTAATGTAACATGAGCAGAATGCTTTTTGTGAGGGTCATGTTTGTAATGGTGATGGGAGGGTCCAGTGTATTAGATTATGTCTGTTAGAATGACATATGAGGTCTGAGGAGGAAATGCATTGAGAAGCAAAAAGTGTATTATCTTCTTCTGATAGGTTGGGCACTTTATCTGTTTATCCTGCTTTGTATTAGATTGTCTTTTGCATCAGCCATGGAAATAAACAATGTTGTTTATAGAGATAGAGCTGTGCTTCTGTCTGTGAGAGCTGGTCAGCTGACTACAACTGAGTTAATGCAGGTTCAGAAATTGTTCTGAATGTCCTGAAGGTGGAGTCTTTTTTTTCCACCATTGAAAGGCCTAGAGGACAAATATTGGGACATGCCTTGCTACATTTAGCATATTTTTTTTAGTGTTTGTTCATTTGACTGGCTTTTTTATTTATAGTTCTGTCATTGCTGCAATTGTAGAAAATGTGGTAATACCTCATATGAGTCCTGCAATCATAAGTGGTGTAGTTACAAGAGT
Organism: Hoplias malabaricus; assembly: GCF_029633855.1. Taxonomy (NCBI): domain Eukaryota; kingdom Metazoa; phylum Chordata; class Actinopteri; order Characiformes; family Erythrinidae; genus Hoplias; species Hoplias malabaricus. The sequence goes on from NC_089817.1 coordinate 12,740,233, forward strand.
TACTGACTTTAAAAAGGCAGAATTAATAATGTATATTACATCAGTTTATAGGGCGGCACGGTGGTGCAGCAGGTAGTGTCACAGTCACACAGCTCCAGGGGCCTGGAGGTTGTGGGTTCGATTCCCGCTCCGGGTGACTGTCTGTGAGGAGTTGGTGTGTTCTCCCTGTGTCCGCGTGGGTTTCCTCTGGGTGCTCCGGTTTCCTCCCACAGTCCAAAAAACACACGTTGGTAGGTGGATTGGCGACTCAAAAGTGTCCGTAGGTGTGTGTGTGTGTGTTGCCCTGTGAAGGACAGGCGCCCCCTCCAGGGTGTATTCCTGCCTTGAGCCCAATGATTCCAGGTAGGCTCTGGACCCACCGTGACCCTAAATTGGATAAGCGGTTACAGATAATGAATGAATGAATGAACATCAGTTTATAAAAACATTGTGAACATTATAATGCACTATTTTTATCTTCTGTTCTACAGTCTTTTTTTGAACATTTATTATAATGGACTGACTTTAATTATAATTAAGCAGTAAAGAGCAATTTGGCGGACTTGTGCTTTATTACAATACTGTATTATGAAGACTTATGAATACAGAACAAAAAATTATGGTCTGTGTACAAGATTTTCTAATATTCACCAAAATGCTCTGACTTGCAGCTGGTTTCTAAGTCTCCTCCATGATTTGTTCACAAAACATGATTACATTGTACAAGTCCTCGCTGTGAAAAAGGATTCGTCTCTCCTTTGAAGTCGACTAAAGTGACAGGCAGAGGCGTGACGTGTTTCTTCTTGTGTGTAACTTAAAGAACACTTGTATCACCCCACACACACAGCAGCCCAGTGAGTTAAGTTACTTCTAAGCATATCAGATACGGCCCCATATGATTGCTAGCCGCTTTGTAACATAGACATTCTTCTGTCTATGTTTTTGCACCCCCAGCGGTGTGAGTTTATGATTAGGCACTTGAGATGCTCTTAAGAAGAACACTTATGTGCGTCCTTTCAAGAGACCTGCTGCTGTGCTGTGTAATGTTGAGCTGCTTGACTTGATCTCCAGGAGTCCCAGGAGGCTTCGTTCAACAAGCATTCTACATTTAATCTGCTGGTTTATTCTCTTCGGAGGATGCTCTAAAGTCCAAACTACACTTAGAGAGCTCCCAAAGGCATCTGGTTCAATCAGCTTCAGCCTGCAGTATTTTTCATTCTACTAGCTGGATAACTCTTGATGTTGCGATGAAGCCTAGTGTATGTCTTTCAATGTGAAAGTCGGTGTTATTGGTCCCAATGGAGACCAGACTTACTGGGCATGCTTTCCTACTTGTGTTTTGTTCATATATTTATTCACTTATTGTGCATCAAGGTTTTAACCTTGGTTTTGAACTTTCACATTTCATCAAGGTTCTTTCTTTTTCCTTGACATGTTGCATTTGCAGAAAGAAAGCTTTCATTTAAAGTCACTTTAAGGAGTCCAATTTGACACCTCTATGCCATGGTTCTCGGTGAGAGATTTCAGACACCCAGGGGTTCTCGGCATATAAACCAAGGTGCTGTTAATGTTTGGCTCGAGCTCTGTGTCAGTGTACAGATTAAACCTCGGTAGCTTAGTGTGGCTACTTGATTGTGTGAAAATGTAACTTTGCTGTTGAATTGGTACCTTGAGAGTAACCAGCGAAAAACATTTCAAATAACTGACCTATCATTTAATGAGAAGAATGATGTGGTTAGAACGATATCAACAAAGTAGTGTATGAAGCTGTTTTGGGAACAGTAACAAAAGAAAAGGTCTCAAGGTTCTAGCAAACAGGAACCTGGTACGAGCAGTGCTAATTTCTGCTTACAAAGCACTTTATGCCAGAAAACCAAAAGAAATAATGACAGACTAAAATGAAGAATGAAATGTTCTGTGAAAACAGTCAAGTACAATGTCAAAAGCAACTGCAGATCTTTCCTTTCCATCATTTAAATATGTTATACATTTTAACACAACACAACTAACATTTTTACTAGTTGTACTCACAAAGTTCTATGATTGCATTAATATAATAAAATTAAGTTTTATAAAATAAGGCGACGATAGAAGACCTTCATGGTGTGTATAGGGCTTTATGCCGTGGTTATTCTGACTGTTCTGATGCATTGTTTTCTCTCCATTAGAGAAAATAATGCTGAAGTGTTACATGAAAGGCTTTTTCTTTTTGCATACAACCCTTTAAAATGAAGTGTTTTAGTGTGAGCGTGAGTGTTCCTCAGACCACATCGATGGAACAAGAGCTCTTAATTAATTTCTCTCTGTTCTCTCTCTCTCTCCCTCTGCAGTAACTCTTGAGACTGTAGATTCATTAATGCAGTTGGAGTGGTGTTCAAAAAGCAGGGAAAGCCTTGGCCTCTGTCATTGATTGCTTTCTCAACAGCACCAGCCTGTATCCCACCTGAGCCTTGTGGGACATACTATCTCTAACTCTCTCTGTCTGAAGCTTTAGGGGTGTTTTGTGTGTGTGTGTGTGTGTGTGTGTGTGTGTGTGTTCAATATTTCTAGCAGCAAACCAGAGTTATGCTGTTTCTGCTCTAAACCAAGCCAGTTTTCATTTGGCCTGGGATCAGTTTATATATGATGAGGATGATGAAGCTGTTGCTAAATCAACTTTTAAAGGAAAGCCTTCATCCGTTGCTTTCACTGTACTGGAATTGATATATGTGATAGTTTGTGTTTGCCTTGTGAAAATACTCTCGCTACTTATGAAATATTAATGTCTGAAATGAATTGGTTTCATAGACAGTCCTGGGCTTTTTACTCTTAAATTTTAAATCTAGGGGCAGCATGGTGGTGCAGCAGGTAGCGTCGTAGTCACACACCTCCAGGGATCTGGAGGTTGTGGGTTCGAGTCCCGCTCTGGTGACTGTCTGTGAGGAGTTTGGTGTGTTTTCTTCATGTCCATGTGGGTTTCCTCTGGGTGCTCCCATTTCCGCCCACAGTCCAAAAACACACATTGGCAGCTAAACAAAAATGTCCCTAGGTGTGTGAGTGTGTGTCACCCTGTGAAGCACTGGCGCCCCCATTCAGGGTGTGTTCCTGCCTTGCACTCAATGATTCTGGGTAGGCTCCAGACCCACCACAACCTTGAACTGGATAAGCGTTTACAGACAATTAATTAATTAATTAATTAATTTTAAATTTTAAGTCTTCTTCATATTTTTTTTATTATGTTCTCGCTACAATTTACACCAACTTACATACAACTACTAACATAATTCTGCATTTATGTCAAAATCCTGTTTAAGTTTAGCTTGCTCAGAAAAGAAGAGTAAATGCCATCTTATATGCTGGTATATTGCTGGAGTTGTAAAGTGGTGCTGTACAGATGAGTGGTGGTATAATCATGACTTGTAGTCATGAACTGGAGCATCCTTTGTAATCAGCCTCTGAAATACTTTTTGTATTTGCAAAATATTTGGGGGAAAAAATGGAAATTTAATATTGTAACTAAATACCTTTTGCTATTTGTTGATCAGATTTTCAATATAAAGCAATCATCCTGTATTCTCTGTCATCATTCATCTCATGTGTAATCCTGCGATTCTGTGTATGTTTTCTGTTCTTTTTTTGTGTGTGTGTGTGCTAGAGCATTGTTTGTCAATATGGCATCGTTGAGCTGGGACCCAGTGCTAACCGTCACAGCTCCATACAAAAGCAGCAGTGACCATTAATAGAATATAGGACAGTTCACACATTGCCAACACACTCTGATCTCTCTCTCTCCCTCTCTCTCTCTTTCTCTCTCTCACACACTCACTCTCTTCCTCTTTCCATCTTTTTGTTTTCTTACAGGCAAGCCCTGCACCAATCATAGTCAACACGGACACTTTGGAGTCGGTACCTTACGTGAGTTTCATTGTTTTCCATTTGTTTTCTTTCTTTCTTTTTTTGTTATGCATTTGTATTGTTTCTAGTAGTACAGTGACAGTTCAACCACCTCATCAGAATCGGTATCCCTGCTGTGTGCAGCATAGTAATGTGTGAGATCTTCAAAAACCCACTCTGAGTGGTGAGTTATGAAGTGGAGTGAGTTGTGGCTTATTTAGCAGCATTTATCTGGCATCTTGTGGTATGAGACAGGTCTCTTGGCTAAATTATAGATGAGTGTTCATAAATAAAACAACCACACTGGGATGCTTACTAAAGCGGAATAAAGGCAGGGGCTTTTCTGCGGCCACGGGGGTGTTTTTTTTTTTTTTTTTTCAATCGGCTTCAAACATGAATGCCTGTTTTCTGTGGGGTTTGGCAGCAGCGAGAGGTCGGCTGAACTTGGATGAATAAATTCAGATGGAGACAGACAGGTCTGAGATCAGTGGGCGTGATGGGTAAGTGAAGGAGAAAGCACAGAGGGAGAGACAGATGATGGCCAAGGCAAATCCCAATATGTGTGACATGTTGGGGTTTGAAATAGCACAAAGGGGGAGGATATATTTGGCATCAGCAGATATTTGATTAGGGGTTCCTCAAAGTGTTAGGTCAGGTGCCATACATTTTTCAATTTGCTATACATTTATTACATTGTATTACAGTGTTATTATTGGTTGGGTACAGTTTAAATTAGAGTACAGTAGTGCAGTACACCAGTGTGAGAATGTTATCATCATCTCAAATGGGGAAATGAATCAGAAAATTTGACACATCAGCTCAAATGAAATGCATTTAGAATTGTTAGCTCCATCTGCATAAGCGAACACAGACAGAGAAACGTCATCTAGCCTGGAGTGCCTGCAGCTGCAGAAAGTGAATGTTCACAAGGCTGAGTTCATGTGGTTCCTCTGCTTGTCTTTGTTCAGCATGGATCAAACGTGTACTTGTGTGAACTCTGAAACAGCTGGAGACTGAACATTATTGAGCACAATTCTTACAACATCAAAGTCCAGTGTTCTGACGTACTGAGAAATGTTGAGCAAAGTGGCTGGAAATGTTAATGCAGGTATAATGACTTTCTGCCATTATATCAGGCAGGTAGTCTGAATATTGGTGCTCTGTTCTGTAGAGAATGGAGCTGGAGCTGGCGAGTGTGATTGAATGGAAGGAGCCTTAAACAGCAACTTCAGCATTAAGTGCTCAGCCGTTCTATAAATCAATCTCCAGATAGACTTCTGAGAACTGTCTAACTTTTTTTTCCTATTCACTTGCTGAAAGAAAGGGGCTGCAAGGTTGATAGAGAAGGCCAAACCGAGTATGATGATGGAGTGTTTGAGCAATCGAGGTGTTCACTCATGCATTTATCTTGGACAGAGAGAAGATGCTGGTCTTTAGAGTGACACTCTGTGAGGTGGAACACATTCATTCTCTTCTACACGTCACATCTGATACTGTAGAGCTGCGAAAGAGTGCAAGGTGCATTATGAAACTCTTTCTGCGCAGGAGAAAGCACCTACTGCTACTTTAATAATGAATTGAAATACAGTGCTGATATGGGCCTTACTTCTGTCTCTAACTTTATGTATATATAACTATTACTTATGTATATTTTACATAATTATAGCCCCTCTTAAAGTTAATATAGTGCTGTTTATTATAAGCAGACACAACTGTGACTGCTTAATTCCCATCGCAAAGCTATACAGCAATATAATTTTGCAGACTACGTTCAGAGTGAGGGAAAACGTTTTATCCAGACTTTGCTGTATTTAACTACATTTCAGACAGTTTGGTTTAGGTGATTAAAGTTATAGGTGAGCAATTTAAAACAGAAGAGCAACAGGAGAGCCGAAATCAGCAGACGAACCTCAGAAGGCTCATCAGTGTGAGTAAAGATAAGCAATTAAAATTCACAGTGACGTCTCTCTTTGGCCATGGAAGCCGCAGTCCTAAATAAATGGTGATGATGCTGAGAATCTGAAGGCGGTGAGGATAGCAGAGCAGTAATCAAAGCCCTGAGACCAGGCTGAGCTGGTGTTTAACTGTTCCGCTCTAAAATGTGCCCAGAGTCTGGCACTGGACCCGCGGGAGGTCTCAGTGCTGTCAGGAAATCCACCACTTCCCTTTCACAGCTGATTACTGCATGCTGCTCTATATTAAGGAGGGTTTTTTATGTATGGTAACCCGAGGAGTGCTGGATGTTTAGTGATGATGACGGGTATAAAGATGTCCTATGCCTTGGGCAGGGAGTTTCACAGGGCAGCGTGAGATTAGCTTCTAACAGGGCTTCATCTCTGCCCAGCTGTAGACCACATTTTAAGGTGCATTCACATTAACGTGGCAGGAAATAGCTAGCCTGCATGTAACGTATATACATGTTTGTGTGCTTTATTTTGTACATTATACATCATACTGGCACTTAAACATAGTATCGGTATCGGCTACAGAGAGTGTACCATAAGTGTGTTGGAAATGGCCCACTACTCACTATTCCATACACGTAGTACACAGGGCAGTTTTCGGGTCACAGCCCATGAAGCAGATACTATACGCTGCTATATGCGGCTCAATTTAAAGTTGGGCAGATTATAAACAGACTGCGTATTTCACAGTAAACGACTGTTTTTGTCGATTTTTGTCGGGAATAACACACTACACGAGCTAAATATGCAACTCGCGTTTCCTTAGAGACACAAATACGGATGCACAACTTGCTGCGGTTATTGTTTGTGCTGCTATTTATGTAAAAGAAAATATGTATAAATGTTTTTGGGCCGTGAATGAGAAAACATAATCAGCATGGTCTCTAAACACTGCAGCGGAAGCTGGAGATTAGTCGAATAGCACATAGCTACGTTCCCACGTTAAATGGTTCAGAAACAGCGCCGTAGCGCGCGCCAGTGTTGCGTAATTGAGGGTTTAATGGAGTTAGAATTCGGTTGGAATAAAAGCTGTAACAGTGCGCTGTGTGGTGCACCATGTACTCCTACAGGTAATACTTGTTATTTGAGGACGTGCATCCAGCACTATGTACTATATTGTAGTTTTTCATAGTTTTACCGTTTAATCCGTACTCCGCTGTAGAGCTCCACTGCACGCACCTGTGTTTACTTTCTGTGCTCTGTTCTCATTGGTTGTTGAAGGGACTCGTTCAACTTAGAGTTGGTCTAGAGTTTACACTACGTGACTACGTCCAAATTCGGGTCGAAAAAATCAAACATTTGATATGCTGCGACTGGTCTGAACGCGCTTTTGAGGCAAAAGTATTTTTTTCTTTATTATTTTTCTTCATTAGTTCAAGAAATTGCAAATAACAAAAATGAATGCAACTTTAAATCAGATTATTATTATTATTATTATTATTATTATTATTTATTACTATATATTACTATTATTTAGGAAAGTGGGGCTGTACAGATGAGTGGTGGTATAATTATTGACTTGTAGTCATGAACTGGAGCATCCTTCTTAATCAGCCTCTTTTTCTCAGTTCTTTCACGTTGGCCAAGCAACTATGAGTCTGAAAGAATGAACTGATAAAAAAATGAAAAGATAATTCAACCAACTTCTAAACCAGAACTTTTAAGTTTGGAAAATATTTCTGTATGCTGGTTAAAAAAAATAATAAGATGATTTTAAGATAATAAAAATGTAATGGGGTAATGTGTCTGTATAATAGATTTTCCTGACACCTAAAATCACTCAAATTTACTTAATGTTCATTTTATTTTAATGGAAATGAAATAAATGAAGTGTGCTCTCTGGGTTTTGCCCAGTGCTGCATTTAAGAGGTGTTTGAACGTGCATTAAGACACTGTATCTGTGAATTAATGCACATGAGCTCGCCTTTGTGTGTCTGTATGTGCATGCCTATTTGTAAGTGTGAATGCTGGCACATTGATGGTGACTCACCGGTTTAATATGAGCCTGTGTGAGCCTGCAGTGTGGATGGAGGACTGCTGTCCCCTCCCCCCTGCAGCTGCAGCCTCCTCAGCCTCTACTTACTCCTGCCTCCAGTCTACAGCCTTACCATCCCCTCTCCCTGAGGACATGCCCAGCTAAAGCAGCACTTAGCAATGCAGATGTGAGCCCTGCTGCTGGGCTTTAGATCCGAGTCAGAGCAGAGCCATGTGAGTACAGGACTGGCTTCGAATGCTAATGCCACTTGGAGCACTCTAATTGGGCCACTTCTGGAGCGGGACAGACAGAAGGGGCCATGTTTTCCTGACATTAAAGAAAACAACTTTCAATTCTGAATCTCCTGAATAATGAAGGACTCTGTTTGTGTGTGTGTGTGTGTGTGTGTGTGTGTGTGTGCGTGTTGTTTATCAGTGTCCTCTGATCTGCTCCTGAGCTGCCTTGTTGTTGTTCATGATGATGAGGACTGTTGTCATTAATGAGTTCATTTAGTCTGTAACATTATTGGAATCTGGGTTCCATCCATCAGTGTGCAGTGCCTTTCTGCTGATGATGTTGGCAACTGTATTTAGCAGTGTGTGCTGATGATGGATCAGTACGTGTGCCCACAGAGACAGCAGGAGGCTTTGGAGAGTGCTTCTTCTTCCTTCTCATCTGGCCTGATTAGCTGGTGCCAAAGCTGGGTGCCTGCAGGGTCCTCCAATAAGAAAACAAGACAGCCCCTGCAGTCATCACAAACAGTCAATGCACAAAATGGCTTCCATAGGGTTATCATGCTGTCCCCCAAAGCTTAAACGCTACAGTCATTCCATAGCCTCACAGAGGGAAAGTTTTGTTGGCATTGCATCACGTCAGCATGAGAGTAAATGTGCTCCTGCTCTCCACTGACAACAGAGGATTGGTATTGTGTATCATGACGTATATGTCTCTGGTGATCAGTGAATGATTATGAATATTGGAGCTGTGCCTGCAGTATGAAATATAAGTGGCTAAAAACATCTCTATTATAATTCTGAGTTCTGCCGCCACCCCTGAAATATTGTTAAATAAATAAGTTTTATGTTAGTTCCAAGCTCTCAGCAATGCAGTTACACAATTATGTGCTGTTCTGTATTAAACATAAACATATAAAGATGGGTAAAGACCTTCCATAGGTTTTAGCCTGACATGATTGGTGGAGTTATAGTTTTTTTCTTATTATTTCCTCAAAACAATTAATTCAGGACGAGGCGACATTGTGGCACAAGAGTTAGTGTCACTGTCACACAGCTCCAAGGTCCTGAGGTTGTGGGTTGGGCCCAACTCTGGTGAGGTGTTTAGTTTGTTCTTCCTGTGTCCGTGTGGGTTTCCTCCGGGTGCTCCAGTTTCCTCCCACGGTCCAAAAACACACATTGGTAGGAGGAGTAGGCTACTAGGCGTGAGTGTGTGAGTGAATGTGCAAGTGTGTTTTGCCCAGCAAAGGACTGGTGCCTTATTGGGAAATATACAGCTGAACTGCTTCACATCAAATTACTGATTAAAGCTAGGTGTCTCTCTTTTTTCACTGGAATGATTCCCACAACCTTCATTAGTAGTGAACAAAAGAAAAAGAAAAATCATTACATTTTTGGTACCCTACATTTACCCAGTAGTTCTAAATATTGCACTTCCCAGTTAAAAGCATTTGTACATGACTTCTTTCAAGTCAGCATGTGTATAAATCTGTAAAAGAGAGGGATAGAGAGTGACAGAGAGACAACTGAGAGAGTGTAAAGATCATTGCTTTTGGCTGGTTTATTTAAACCTGACTCCTGAGAGAACATTTTAATCAAACACACGAGTGACACAGATGACCCTCATTAAAATTTCACCTCTAAAGTTGACCATTTCATAATCATTCCTCATTGTGATCTCATAGTAATTATATTCCCCCTTTGCCTATCAGTATGTGCCTGTGCAGGTGTGTGTGTGTGTGTGTGTGTGTAGATGTGTGTGTGTGTGTGTGTTTATAAGGGACTGCAGGGTTCAATAAGTGACATACAGGGAGCAGGAGTTTTGCAGGAGACAGAACAGCCGTAGGGATGAGGCTCTTTTAAAGTATAAGGTGAATGGATATGGATTTGTGTGTCTGAGATCAGATTGAAGCCATTAATGTCTGAGCACTTTCTGGCTGCCCGGCACTGCAGAGGAAAGAAAGCTCCTCCATTCTGATTCCACAAAAACCAGCAGCAGACCAGCCCAGTGCTGTCAAGTATGTCTTGGAGACATATTGATTTAAAATGAATATTCATCATGTTAGACTATGTCACATACATTTTAAATGCACCAACCAAAGAGAAACCTTCAATGTATTTTATGTTGTTTTTAGTCCTCTTATCACTCTAGGAAACAACACTCTAGGCTACAAATTTGTATTACTTTTTATTTAAGTTTTATTGTATTGTAAACAAATTGTGTGTTTTAGACTGTATATTTATTGCATGTTATTGTATGTTGTATGTTTATTGGATTTTCTACCAGGCAGAATTATGAGTCAGGAGAAAGTGGGTTTTAAACAGAGGATGTTTTTTTAAGCGCTAATCAATGCCTGATTTTTTTTATTTTGAATACAGACTACAATACTGTAGGACACAATGCAACAATGCTTTATTGTCTGAGTTATTTTTTATGTGTGCTAGGTTGTTTTGTTGTATAATTGTACAAATACATAGCCAACAACATTAGCACAAGCTCAGAAATCCCTCCTTAGAAGCTTAATGACAATGTTATTCTTGGTTCTCTGCTGACCAGTGGACAACACTCTGATGTGAATGGTAATTCCTAGGTATTACAAGTGCCTAATGATTACTTTGCTTTGGTTATTGTTGCAGGTCAACGGGACAGAAATTGAATATGAATTTGAAGAAATTACGCTAGAGCGGGTAAGTCAAAGCTGGGATCTGTTCACTTATATAGTTACGCTAATGGAGACTTACACGCAGATACTTACGCCTAGGGCATATCCTATAGGAGTGCCATGCATTGTTTTACACTCATGTGGAATATTCTGCATGCATTTTGCTCCTGAATCTCACTTGTGCAGACACATGGGCGTTAAGCATGGCAGGGCAGAGCAATGGGTTGCAACATCATGGATTAGATTCTGCTGCTAGATTCTTAGCAATGCACAAATAACTGTGCATAAAATTCATTTAATTAACACATTGGTTATCAAAATTAGTAGTATAGCTAAGGGCTCATTATGCATAACAAAGATCAGCACAAGCAGCTGTTCAAAAAGCTGTCACTGATATATGCTGTCCAGCTAGTAAATTTAGATGGGTATTTACAAATAAGCAACATTATTTGTTAAGCTTTCTGAAAGACAATAATTGCTGTTATAACTGACGTATGGGTTTTCTTGTACCCTAAATCCTCTACATCTGCTTATTTACAATGTTCATCATCTATTATTTTTAACCCAGGAAATGACAGCTGCATTAGTTTTATGTATATTGAAAATATATTCTGTCAACTCTAATTTGTATTGTCAGCTTGACATTCTACAGCTCATGTTCACTGAAAACATTTTGAGGCATTGGATTCTTACTAACACAGTTGCTCCATCTTTCTGCCTGAAAGGTCTTGTAATAAACATTGTGTTCCACAGGCTACATTAAGGCTAATTGATCTCCGAGGATTGCTGGCCCTAGCAGAGGCTTTGCAGGGATGGTGGTGTTGTGTGTGTGTGGTGATTCAGCAGTGTTTTTAATTGGGTCGCAATGTTTGCATGTAAAGACTGGTTTGCACTCTCTAGGCAGTGGGTGTATGTATGTGTGTGTGTGTTCATGTATGTTTAATAGAGAGGGGATTCCAGCTGCAGGTGACATTTTGACAGCTGTAATCGGATCGGCAGGACTGAAGACGATGCAGGGACAATTGTAAAGGTCAACAGCACCAAGGGGAGCACCGATTTGTCAAAGACTGGCGCCTGGAATCTCAGAGTGTCTGCCCACTACTCCCTGTGGGAGACACTGAGATAAACTGCTCTTAAACTGGAAACAGTCTCTCTTTCTCTCTCTCTCTCTCTGTGAATGGAAATTGGAAATGTTTTGCAGTCCAATAATAGAAGTTTAAAGTAAAGGACGATGATATATTACCTTGTTTTGTAAAACTAGGCGTCTTTTATGGGCAGTGTTTATATGCTATTAGTCAAATAATTAAAATGATAAATTGCCAGATGGTGTGTAGTTCATTTCAATTCATTGCATTCACCTTATTTGCCTTTTATTGGTTTGTGCTGTGTTGGTACGAGTGGATCAGACACAGCAGTGCCGCTGAAGTTTGTAACACTGTGCCCACTCACTGTCTGCTCTAATGCACACTTCTGCATTCATTACTATGTGAATATAAAATACATACAGTCTGTGTCATATTCATGCAATGACGAGAACATTTGCTGCATCCCCTTGTGCTCTATCTCGTCACAGAGCTACGTTGGCCTTGGAGAACACTAATGTGTTTTCTCTGTCTCTTCAACCTTTGGAGACCAATCTCTTTTAATCACAAGAGCCCTCTTCATTCCCCTCAAATGCAATTAATCAAAAGCTCCAAGAAAATGACAATTTACTTTATGCCGACGCATCTCAAGCCTCACCACTCGATTTGCAGTGCGCACATAAACACAGCCTGTCTGGACGAGTATAATTAGTTCTATTCTGTTGCTCTCTGGGGCTGTTTGTCTGTTTATCAGCCTGAGAATCAATTAAAGTGCATTAGTCTCATGCTCATCCCTCGCAGGAACAGCACTGTGCTTGGGTGAGAACCAGATAAAGTTAGTTTCAGCAATAGTTCACAGTTACTTTTCAGAGATGTATCCTTCTCTGTTTTGTGAGAGCTCTTGGAGACTCTGATTTCAATTCTGGATTTTTGCCGTGTGTGGTTATAAGGTACTGCAGGGAGGGCATAGAGCAAAGCAAATGAAAACATGTACAATGCATAACACTTGTAATAATCCCTCTGTAAAGGGGATTTGTCATTTTATTTTGTTTAAGATAAATTCCAGTGGAGGTTGGAAGCCAGACTTGTACCTGTGTCAGAGTGTGGGGCTTGAAAATATTCTTGTCAACAAAAGAAGGGCAACAGCAGATAATGTTTGGAAACTACTGCTGTAGTGTATTACATTGCATTTGTTGATTTGTTCTTACGCATGAATATATCTTCTCTGTCCACAGGGTAACTCAGGGTTGGGGTTCAGTATAGCAGGTGGGACAGATAACCCACACATCGGAGACGACCCCGGAATCTTCATCACCAAAATTATTCCCGGAGGAGCAGCCGCTGAGGACGGCAGGTTACGGTGAGTGTGAAAGAGTGTGGAATTTTTTGGGACACAGCATTCGTTTAGAATGTTCATAAGGGCTTAATTAATGAGAATGAAATATTAAATCTACTCTGTGACTTTAAATGGGACAAATATCTTGCTGTTCCTTGCTGACATATTTTGCCTGCAGTTCAGCTCTAATAGTTCATGTCTCTCTTTCTCTCTCTCTATCTCTCTCTCTCTCTCTCTCTCTCTCTCTCTCTCTCTCTCTCTGTGTGTGTGTGGTGTGTGTGTGTGTGATTAACTCTGAGCTCTGTATCTCACTTCTAATGACACTCCTGAGACAGGAGAGTCTTCAGTAGGCACACACACATACACACACACACTCTTCTCACTGATTGTGTTAGGAAATGGATAAGACCATTAGAGCTGATTCAGGAGATGAGTGCTGGGCTATAGAGGAAGTGTTTTTTTTTTCTTATTGCAGCATGATGATTGTCTCTGTGAGATGCCCCTCTTGATGATCAGAAGCTGATTGAGAGGGCTGATTTTTTACAGACAGCCGTAATTGTAAGCCAGAGAGATGAAGAGAGCAGAACTGTTTGGGTGTATGTGAGTGTTTGGGGTATGTGTGGAGGTGTTTTCTATGAACAGCAGGTGTGTATGACAGTCCTGTCTGTGTGAGTGTTGGGCTGTTCTTTCTGATTGGTGGTCTGTCTTTTTGCCCTTACCCACCTCTTACACTCTCCCTGTTATTCTTCTGTTAGTGTCCTGTTAGTACAATGAAAAAATTAACACTTTGGGTTTTCTTAATTTTTTTTATGTCAAACGACAGCATGTAATTAAATCAACTACCTCCAGATTTATCATTTTAGCAACATGTATTCATTCTAATTTTTTTTATTATTTTTATAAGAAATTGACTATGCAATAGTCAGACCATACTTAATTTATTTCATTTACATTCAAATAATAGTTACGTATTTGGCATTTGCTTTTAAGGGTTTGTTTCTGGGGAAATTGAAGATGAGGTAGTTACCCTCTGCTGAAGTGTTCTCTGTGTGTGTGCCAATGACCCTGAAACAACACTAAGGAGGGTTCTGGAACCAGGAACATGTCAGTCCTCAGGCTATTTGTTAATATTCATGAATATTTAAACTGAAATGCCACAATGCCACCAGGTAGTCAGCCGAACTAGAGTGAGGGAGAAGCGTGGCAGCACAGTCTGATGGCTTGGCTCTAGTGATGGCTTGGCTCTAGTGATGGCTTGGCTCTAGTGATGGCTTGGCTCTAGAGTAACTTTAGACTAGAGTTAAATACACTCCCAGTCACACCCAGTATAATGCTCAGGTACATTAAAACAAGTGTTTGCTTGACTTATTCGGAAAGTAAAACTCTACAAAGGACTTCTTAAAAAAGGTGCTATTCAGTTGTATACCTTTAACCAAACCCTGAGGAACTCTGATGGGTCAGAGGTCAACATTTGTTCAGTGAATTCAGTGAACAAAACAAGTACAACATTTTAAATAAAAAATTGTTATTATATATTTATATTTTATTATATATTATATTGCTTTCCACATCATAATTTTCATTTAAATACACTCTCTACACTGCAAGATTTGTCAGTGAAACAGGGGCAGTGCAACATGTACTCTGTTGCCATGTGTAAAAGTGTGTGTGTGTGCGGTGTGTCCCAGCTGCTTTCTGTGAGCAAGCCTCAGGAGATAGTTGTCCTTGTACCAGAGGCTGCCACAATCTGGAACTCTCCACAGGGGTGGCTAACCATACAGCAGGGTTTTACACAACTCTAACTTTGTGTTTGTGTTTGTGTGTGTGTGTGTGTGTGTGTGTGTGTGTGTGTGTGTGTGTGTGTGTGTGTGCGTGTCTGTAGAGTCAATGACTGTATCCTGCGTGTGAATGAAGTGGATGTTTCTGAGGTTTCCCACAGCCGTGCTGTAGAGGCGCTGAAGGTTGCTGGCTCCATTGTCCGACTGTACGTGCGCAGAAGAAGACCCATGCTGGAGACTGTGGTGGAGATCAAACTCATCAAAGGACCAAAAGGTTTCAGACTCAAACAAAAAACTTCAAACACATTCCTATTCAGATTATGGCATCAGCCTAGTCCTGGACTACACAGCATTTTCAAATGTAATTGGCCATTGAAAGGAAGATATAGTCCAGGACTAAACTTAATCCCTCTCTGGGAAACCACCCAAAAAGTCTAGAGTTATTACTTTCTTTTTGGTATGGTATCATAAAAATGATTACATCATAACATATACTGGTGTATATCTTATAGTTATATAACAGATTACCACTTTATGCCAATGTACAAAGTTTTTTAATGTTAAATAATGTTTAATGTAATATATATATAAAATGTATTAAATGTACAGGCTAAAGCACTAAGGTACAAAGAAAAAATAAAGTGAGGGTCGTTGTGGACAACAAACATTTTAATTAATAATAATAGTATGTTTAAAAATATGTCGTAAGTACTAATTTATCATAATGATTTAAAATTTGATTAACGTGATTTTAATTATGAGGCCAATAAGGTTAATAAGCAATCATCTACAGTGTTCATCATTCTGGACGTATCTTTAAAAAAACAACAGCTAGAGTATTAGCATCAGAGCAGAATTATTTAATACAAGTTCAAGTCATAATAATGCATCCATTTTGGTTCAGCAGGATGTCTCTACACAAGTAATGACCTGCAGAATTATTGTAATATTAAAAAATTACTTTTGTTATTATTCTTAATAGATGCAACTTCTAAGTTGTACATCTTGCTAGGAAATATGACCTATTTTTACCTTTCACAAATCTCTTAAAAAAATTGTTTTCCACACCAGAGTCATGTTCTTGGCAGAAAGTTAGAGTTAAACAAAACAGTAAATACTGTGCTTATGTGCAAGCAGTTTTTTATTTGTTATATGTTGTTTATGCAAGTTGTTGTTATGGTCAGAGTGGTAAACAGAGCACTTTTCTAAGAAAGGCACAAGCTGCTTTGATGCATTATTTAGAAATCTGAGAGGAACACGCATTATACACACACACACACACACACACACACACACACGCACACTCACACACACACACGGCAAATGCAGAGGAAGAGCTGCAGGCAACACACACAAATTATCATCAGTGCACAGTCTTTCCAAAACACCAATGTTGCAAACTCCAAAAGCTGTCAAAACTTAACAGCACTTCCCTGTATCTGCAGCTCTGCACAGGGCAAAGCAATGACTTTTAATCAAGCTGCACACTGTGGTAGATTTAAAAGAGTGGGTCTCATTGGAAGTCCCTTAATAAAAGCTGAAGCTTCTCAAGAAGCCTGGAAAGAGCAGCTGTTCCATTTGAAAGTTGTCATTGTATTAATTTCAGAGAGCTGCCTGGGCCCTGAATGCTATAGAATACTATGTTTAAAAGAGTAGCTACTGAAATATGAAGTAAAAAGCATATCTGATTCCTTTTCTTTATGCCTTTCTCTCTCTCTCTCTTCTTTATTCAGGGCTGGGGTTCAGTATTGCGGGTGGTGTGGGGAACCAACACATCCCAGGGGATAACAGTATCTATGTCACAAAAATCATTGATGGTGGGGCAGCACAGAAGGATGGCAGGTTACAGGTTGGCGACAGACTGCTTATGGTGAGTTATAAACGTCACAAAGGCATTGAGAACTAGCTGCTGTTTGGGATTTGGGCATCATTTAGAAAACTTTATCAAAAATCCCATTCAGTTCAATGATTTGTTTAGGTTTATGTTTCTTTTTGAAACATAATCTATACTCCAGGTTTGAAAAGAGCTATGTTGTTGTAACTAATTTGAATTAGACACTTACTAGACTTTATGTGATTTAAAAATTTCTTGTTGCCACCACCTTGTTAAACTTTTGCCCAATCAGTTCTTATGGAAAAAATGAATGAAATAAAACAAACACATTTGAGGGTAGAGCATGGATAGAACAGCTGTATCTATCAAAAGTAGATTGTATAGATCCTAGAGTAAAGCCTGAATGTGTTGCCTGTTTTGCAAGAAATCCCCCAAGTATAACAGTCACATGTAATTTCGAGGAATAAGAGGAGATCCAAAGATTTTTAAGTAACTCAGAGCACTCAGAGTAAAATCTGATGAAATCAAATGCAATAATGGTACATCTAAACTTTTAATTGCCTTAGTGAAACCACAGTTAATCAACTTTCTTGTTCTGCATCATCATTTAGCACTGTGTACTGTACAGACCTAATTTCACTGAAAATGTAGAGAGATAATTGCTCTAAAGGGCGGCACGGTGGCGCAGCAGGTAGTGTCGCAGTCACACATCTCCAGAGACCTGGAGGTTGTGGGTTCGATTCCCGCTCCGAGTGACTGTCTGGATGGTGTGTTCTCCCCGTGTCCATGTGGGTTTCCTCTGGGTGCTCCGGTTTCCTCCCACAGTCCAAAAACACACGTTGGTAGGTGGATTGGCGACTCAAAATTGTCCGTAGGTGTGAGTGAGTGAATGTGTGTGTGTTGCCCTGTGAAGGACTGGCGTCCCCTCCAGGGTGTATTCATGCCTTGCGCCCGATGATTCCAGGTAGGCTCTGGACCCACTGCGACCCTGAACTGGATAAGCGGTTACAGATGAATTAATGAATGAATTGCTCTGCAAGTGAATTTATGATATGACTTAACCTTATGCTTAGTTATAGTCATTTGAAAGTGGGCTTTGTACAAATTGCTTTACCTTTTAATATTAAAAAGACTTTTATTAAAAGTTTACCTATATGCGTTATTTCTCCACTTACATTCATTCAGTTTTTTTGTTGTGTAATGGGGAGTAAGAGAAAGATGATCCATTACAACAGTTTTCAGTGTGTATAAACAGGGAGGTGTGACTCGCTACACAAAAAATGATGTAATTCACAGACTGTATTGCAGCCTAATTAAAAAAAAAATACTGTCTTACGTGTAGCTCTGCAATCGTCTGGCTAAGGAGACAGCAAAATTTGATGTGCTACACACTCTCCCAGTACATTATACAAAAATTGGACAACTTGTAATCAATAAGTGTTTGTAAGTGGGTGCGATCTCTAAGAAGCACTCTCAAGGAGCTACTGTTGATTCAGCACCAAAATCTGGCCTGATGCTTAGCGTAATTCCTGCTTGTAGCTTTTAGATGTGCAGAACAGTGAGAGCTCAGCTAAAATGTAGTGTAACTTGTTTCCCTCTCTCCTTGCAGTAGTTTAAGACTCAGGCTCTGCTAGAACTGAGGGTCATTAAAGTCATTAAAGCTGAGTTTGATTCAATTAACAGGATCAGTGCTGTGTGTAATCCTGTGTGTGCAGGGCACATTTGGCTGCACTGATTCGCTATTGACTACTGAAGCATGTTGAATACTGCAAATATACTCAGTCTCTCTCTCTCTCTCTCTCTCTCTCTCTCTCTCCATCTCTCTCTCACACATACACATTCTCTCACACACACACACATCCCACCACACACTCTCTCAGGTAAATAACTACACTCTGGAAGAGGTCACCCATGAGGAGGCAGTAGTCATTCTGAAGAACACGTCGGATGTTGTATATTTGAAAGTGGGGAAGCCCACTAGTGTTTACCTTTCAGATCCCTATGGGCCTCCAGATATTACCCACTGTGAGTAGCTTTTTCATACACTACAGAAATACAGTATCACATTAATAATGATGGTGGATGCAGTTTAAAATGATAATGATCAGTTTACTAGTTGTATTCATTATGTTTGTTTGTTTGTTTATGTATTTATTTGTTTGTTTGTTTATTTGATGATTGGTTGAATAAATATTTTGGTAGCACTGGTATCAACTACTCCTTGATTATTTCACTCTTTTACAAATCTGCACCAACTGTAATGTACAAGGCAAATCTGCGAGTAAATTATTTGCTTTCGAACTGATTTGCTGTTTTGATTTGCTCATGTGATTTTGAGGAAATAGAGCTTTATTATTTAATTGGTTGCTGTCTTTCTCTACTGTTTCTCTCTCTCACTCTTAACTCTCTGCAGCCTTTTCCCCTGCTATGGATAATCATATCTCTTCCGCTGGTAATAACGGGACTCTGGAGTATAAGTCCAGTCTTCCTCCCATCTCCCCCAGCCGCTATTCGCCCCTGCCTCGCCACCTGCTAGGGGAGGAGGATATTAACAGGTTGGATGGCTTTTCATTTTTACGGTAATTCCCTCCCTCTCTCCGCCAGACAACAAAGTCCACAGGTAGAATCTGTGTAGACCCACCCCTAGTGTGTCACTGTGTGGAAATCCCAAAGGCAGGGTGGGCAGGATCATCACAGCTCGTGATGGGATTGCTTTGGGATTTTAAAGCCCCTTCTGTCCCACTCTGTCCACCCCTGTTAGTCCACCACCCTGTCCCTGGTGTTGTTCTGCTTATTGAAACATCCAGTATGAATGTGACTGTGCTGTGTCGTTGTTTTATTGGAATGAATAGAGCGACAAATTCTGCGTGCTGCCCAAAGCTATTGATAATTGCCAAATACACCATTTAGTTTACAGATATTCCCACATATATCTATCGTATATGTATTTACTGTTTTGGAGTCAGACTGAATATATTGTTTTAATCATGTATTCAAACTAATGTTATCATAGTGTCAGAGAACTCTCACTCTAAACAGGGAACTCTGCAGTTTCCCCATTAGCAGAAAAGAGTATGGACATGTCAGTTCCTGATCCTATCACTCTATAGAACCTTTAGAAGAATTGATATTCTAACTTTCAGAAACTATTATTTATGTTTTGAGTGTGCTGCCCCTTATATGACACTACCATATTAAACTCTGTGTGCTATCTCTGTGAGGAGAGCAGATGGCGTCCAGGCTTGTTTGTCTGTTTGTGTGCTGAGTTGTTTTGGGGGTTATTTTAAGAGGCATATGGTTCCTGCAGGGCAGGAGATATTTCTGACTGGCTGCTCAGTGTATAAACCTGAGACGATACGACTGGAAGAGGCCTACATACAGGACATCTATAAACTTTAGATAAAGAAATATTAGACCTACACTTACACAGTCTCACTATGTAGAACACTGCCTTATTCTGTTGTGCTTAAAAGAGTTTATCTAGCAAAAGTACCCTATTAAATATATTGAGAGGGTCATCAGTGATTTATTCAGTTCTTAGGGTTTGTACTTAAAAGCAAACATAGTTTAATTGTAACTAAGTCATTGCACAACACTGAACTTTGGTAGAAAGCTTAGATTCTAAACCTTTAATTAATAACACATTTGTTTTGTCTCTGAGATGTTTTCTCTACATTACCCAGAGAACAGTGAACCAGTAGGTAAGGGATATGTAGGGGGTGGTGCTCCTGATACCATCTGTCACTTATCCCTTAGCTAAATTCTCAGCTAGCTTAGAGATCTCTATACTGTGTTTCACTCATACAGACATACCACGTGGATGCATTAAGTGTTATGATATCAAGTTAAAACGTGCAATTATGTAATTCCTCTCTGGACTTCTGAGGGTTAATGTCTAAATGATCTACATAGTTAATGAAAGACTACACACCATGAGCTTAATGTGCCTGCTTAATTACATGAGTTAATGACAGCTATATACAGTTAAGCTCTGGAATGTAGAGTGGGTCATCCATCTCTTCTCTGCCATGCAGACTTAGTTATAGAGGGCGTTAAGGTCAGATTGGGCTGTTGTTGCGTTAACAATAAGAGTGCTAAGCCTCTAGGGCTCTCAGTAGGGATATTATTGTTGGATAATTCAGCTAGAAAAGCAGCCATTGGGCAGGGAGTTATTTACAGCTGATATGGCTGTGCAGACAAGTGCCCTATGTGTGGAGCTGAGAGGGACCTTTGCAAGATCCCAGAATTCCTGTGGGCTTTTTGGCTTACAGCCACTTTACATGTTTAGAACTACATTATCTTAATGCAAGCAATAGAGAGAGGGTGGCAAAGAAGGGGAGCATGTAAAGTCACTCAGCATTTTAAATCCTGTTTCCCAATGTTAACCACGAATTAGTAATGAACTGTAGGAGTGACAGGAGGGACATTTCTTTGAACTCCAAGACTAGGATTAACATTGCATCCCTAAAAGCTTAGCTGACTCCAGGTGCCTCAGCTAGGCTTGGCTAATCTACTAGCTTAGCCCCTGTGATCCCCCTGGTGTCCTGTGATGGAGGAGCTCTCAAACATTTAAAGGGTCGCAAATAAACCTCCCACAAGTCATTGAGTGTAATAGCAGAGAGTAGAGTGCTGTGACTTTAAACCTGTCATTAAGTGATAGGAAGAATTGATACAGGCAGATAGGCTAAGGTGATTCACAAAGCTTTATGCAGTTTAGCATAATAAATACAAACCAATGCCATAGCTCTACTGATGAATAATGGATTGTCTGTGACAGAAGGCTGAGGACTGTGTGTTTATGCAGTGTATGTTCAGGAGGCTGGAGGCTAGGATGCAGTGTGGCGTATTGCGGGGAATGTAAGTAGGAGAATGGTGTGTGGGTGGTGAATTTTAGTAGTCAAGAACTCTTAAAAGCTCAAGTGTATGATAAAATATATGGGAGGTCATGCCCTACACTGCTTCATTAAAAGTATCACAAACACACAAACCCATGCACACATAAACATACCACTTTGGTCAAGGCCACTGCATTTTGTCACTCTAGGTAAAATGTAATTGTGCTGCTTTCAGCCATAAGCACAAATTAAATGCTGTAGCACTAGTGCACTCATGCTTTTCAACACTATCACAAAGTTGTTAAACAGTTAGTTATTCTCAAGGAAACACACAGTGGTCAGCTGCACTCCAACAAGAGCTGCAATTTCTTTTATTCAATAAACAATTGACACAAAACAACTGGCATTATAACCACAACCAGTTTCTCATTTTTGGATATAAATAGGATCCACCAGAAAAAAAGAGACTGCTCTCACTGCAATTCACAAACCTACATTTTTCCACATTATACTGCTGCTTATATGCTCTTCAGAGTGAAATGATTTCACATCCATCCCCAAACAAGTCTGCTGTACATGAATCATTCAGTTGCTTTAGTGGAGCTCACTACTTCTAGAGAGATACCTGTGATTGACGGTCATGTGTCAGTTTCTAGTATTTTCCATTGGTTTTTTTTATTTACAAATGAAATTTTTTGTGTTATATAATGCAATATTTTGATACACTTTTGATACCTTTTTATTGAGGACAGTGGTTTTAGAGCAGTTTAGAGAGAGAGAGAGAGAGAGAGAGAGAGGGCAATCTCACATTAAGGATGTGTGTGTGTGCGTGTGTGTATAACTCTTGGTGATCATCAGCACATGGCAGTTCTCCTGACAGGCTGCAAGTCAGCATGAAAAAGTGTGTATGTATGAATACATACATTTTTCTGGAAATGGCAGTACAGCGTTATCATTATCTTTGCATACATAGGTGTGTGTGTGTGTGTGTGTACTAATGCAAATTACAGATTCTGTTTGTTTGACAGGCAGTGTAAATGAAAGCAGTGCAGAGAGTGCAGAACACCTACGTTTTGGGAGCTCAAGGGATGGGCAGGGTGTTCTGGGATAGCAAAGGAGATGGCACAGAGATGGCAGTGTAATCACTGCTGCAGGCATTTGACCAGTGGCTTTAGGACTGTCCCAGTCATGAAACTGGAACTAACAATAAATTACCATATAAATAATTGTGATTAACTCTTTATATTTAAACTATTAAAATATAAACCAGACATTGTCACATTGGGTGGCTAACTATTTAGCTTCCTAACTGGCAATGCTTAGTAGCACTTAACTGACAGCAGTCAGAGTTCAAGCTCAGTTACTACTGATTTTATACCACCAGTCAGAAGACCTTTTCTGGACTTTGAAAGACACATGGCATATATCAGTAAATGTTTTTTTCTGCTTTCTCTTTTTACATGCGTTTGCTTTAATGTGGCCAATGAAAACACGCTCAGTTCCTGAATGCCCTTTCATGAATGTCCATGGAATAGGTGGAGGGCTCTTCTCAGGGCCATGGGTATTATGACTGTTCTGAGACTATGGACTGTGAAATTTAAGTGTGCTCTCAGACTTAAGGGGTTAAAACAAAAGGGAAGAAAAGGGAAGAAAAGGGAACAGATTGAAAAGCAAAGTGTAGGACAAAAGAACGGCGGAGAAAGAGAGAGATGGAGGGTGGTGGAGGAGAGCATGTCAGAGAAGATGAGTGGTGAGGTGGGAAAGCAGGAGAGGAAGAGAGAATGCTTCCTCAGGCTTTGTATCAAGGAGAACCATAAAGTGCAGAGAGAGAGTGGGGTGGGGGTGTAAGAAACTGGGCCAGTTTTAACAGCTACTCCTGTGTGGCACCATAATCTACACAAGGACCCAGCCATGTTAGGTACAGCTCCAGTTGACTAAAGCTTAACTAACTGCACTAACATTGTTACTGCATAAATATCATTACCTTTACTCTCTCTCTCTCTTTCTCTCTGTGTTCCTACAGTCTGGCTGCAACATATTCATTCTGCAACAAAACCTCCTGTTGTCTGAATCTTAACCAACTGTAACATAGGCTTAGAACGATAGGCCTCTAGATTAAAACTAGAACTTGATTAATTTATCACAGATCAGTCTCATTATGAAATTGTATGCAGCATCAAAAATGATCTAGATTGCACATGATCCCCACAGATCCATAAAAATGTAAAAATTAACTTTTTGATGCACTTCAATATTTTCCTAATCTTAAAATCCTGACTCATAAGTACTTATCATTGACTTTTTTCATCACAGTAATGATACCAGATGAGTTATATAGTGTTATTTTCCAAGTTATAAACCGATTAGCCTTGTTCTACATTCATTATACTTTTCATCAGCTCCAGCTGTAGTTTTACTATTGAAGACTGTCTGTATGTGGCTCTGTATAATTTGTGGACACCCTCTCAATTCAGGTGTCAAGACCCTCACAGGAAGATTGCAGATATCATTTGGGTGGGGGTGGAGTGTTAGTATGTGTTTCGCTCGTATGAGTGGATCAATCCCAGCAGTGCTTGAGTTTTTAAACACTGTGCCCACTCACTGGTCTCTCTATACTGGTCTTACACACATGAACTCTGGAAAATCTCTAGTGAAACCCAGGAGTATCAGGTCCAGATATGTCTGGGAGTGGTCCATTTACACATGCAGCACACAGCGGCAGGTTTTCTGCGTTAGATGGGCTCTTGCCGCAGGATGTATGCTTCGTTTTTGCTTGACTCTGATTTTACAGAGAGTCTTCACTAGGGGTTGATAGTGGGATAAAGTCAGGGATTAATGTTTCGCGTATTTTCTTTCACACATACAGCTCCTCCGATGAACTCCTGAACTTTTCTGGGTTACCGTGCATGTCTGAAAGGGGCTTATTAGACACGCACACTTCGTTGGTCCACCTTGTAGATGTAAAGTCGGAGACAGAGTTCATATGTTGCTGCACAGTTTGTGTTTGATCAAATAAACATAACATCTTCAAAGAGACAGCAATAGAGAAGAGTAATAGAAATGGTTATTTAAATGAATCTTAAAGTGTTGCCTCATGCACACGGTATTAGTTTTGTCGTATTGCTGCAGAGACACAAGACATGTTGAAGATGTTGAGTGTGTGTCTGTTGATTTTGTTTGTCCACACCTGTCTGAAGTCCGGCTGTCCCTTTCTGAAGGATGTGCTGAGTTGTGTCTGTGGATGTCCAGCTCCCTGTTACTGTCTCAGCGTCTGCATGCAGTGTCCAGACCTAAGCACCTTTTAGCACTTTCAAACAAAACACACCTCAGTAAATATAGAGTTGATTTGTGATTGTGTGTGTGTGTGCGTGTGTTGACTTGCTGTCTCTCTCTGATTAGAAATCCCTCCTTAGATGACGGGGAGGGCCACAGGTTTGATTCCCAGCACTTCCAGTTGAGGTGAGAGTCAGACGTTTGAGATCTGGGAGTCTTGTGTAGATTTGCACAGTATGTTGTTCTTATCATATTACTGTTTTCTGTGGTACTGATATCACAACAGTATGTGAATTTCTGTTTCTGACACACACACACACACACACACACACACACACACACACACACACACACACACACATACCTCAAATGTCTGCTGTCTGTGATAACTGCCTCCCTCACACACAACTCCAGTGAATCCTAACATAACCTACTCTTACATCAGCTGTTTTCATGCAAAACACTCATTTTCTCTTTGTGGACATGGTGTAATTTGGGTTTAGTTCTGAGTGTGAGGGATGGAAAGTGTGGTAATATAATACCAAAAGAAAGAAAAACAGGAGTGAATTAATGTGGAAGGAAGTGTGTGTATGTGTGTATGTGTGTGTGTGTGTGTGTGAGAGAGAGAGAGAGCGCTCAGAGTGTGTGGGTGAGTTTGAAATAAAAAGATGGGGGATCATTGAATGTCAGATAAAGCACCAGTGATGCAGAAAGCCCCTGAAGAGACACTTGTGTGTTGTTCAAACTGACCATAGCTTTGTTTCAGAGTAATGCAATCCCACTAGTGTGAATATTGAGGCTCTGATTAGTAGTATTACTAATAGAACTTATTTAAAATAGGATTACATGTTGAAGACTGCTATCTGAAAAGTCATGTGACAATGCATGTTGAAAATATGCACGCTGAATAGAGTTAATGATAAACTGTAAGTATGTATGGTTTCTGCAGTAAACTGTAATCATAAACTGTAAATACCAGCCTGTATAAAATATTTCCAGCAGGCCAAATGTAGGACATTTTTGGAATGTTCTGTCTTTATCATGCAGCCCTAATGATAAATTGCATTTACAGTTGACAAGACAACAAGTTAAAGCAGGTAAAGCTGAATCATTCTAGTAATGCGTCTAAAAGCTGTTCTGAGAACTGAAAATGCATGTACAAATTAAATGTCTGTGTTAAATTCTCAGCTGTATGTTCCCTGTGGATTGTGTAAGAGGGTCATGTTTACAGGTGCATAAGGTGTTTGAAGCCTTGAAGACTGTGTTTCACAGAATCTGAAATGGCTAAAGCTTAACTAACTGCACTAAAACCCTTAATGATCCTCTAACATTGTTACTACATAAATATCATAACCTTTATACTCTCTCTCTCTCTCCCTCTCGCTCTCACTTGCCTGCACACTAACACAAGGCTGTTGTACTTTCTGCTTTCTTTCTCTGTTTCTCTCCCTCCCCAGGCCTCCAGAGCCCGTTTACAGCACTGTGAATAAACTGTGTGATCGCGCCCCTTCTCCCCGTCACTACTCCCCTGTGGAGTTCGATAAAAGCCCAATGCACTCCATCCCTTTCCCTCACTACCACATAGGCCTGCTCCCTGACTCCGACATCACCAGGTACTGACCACACGACTCTTTGCATGCAAATGAGGCTCAACTGCATGCTCAACTCACTACCTCCTTACATGTGATACCCCTCTCCCTACCTCTCTAACTTTAACTCCTGCATGTCTCTACACACTAATATGTCATTTGATATGGTCTAGAACAGGGGTGCTCTAATTAATGACCACAATGCCCCTTGATCAATTGAACCTCTTTAAATAATGTGAATCAGCCCTTTTCCACAAGAAAACAAGTCTGAATATTGGTCTACACTCACTGATAATTACTTGGAAGCTTGTGATAACCTGTACTCTGGAAAAAAAAAATAGATCTCAAGCCAAAAAAGTGTGGGCACCCCTGGTCTTGAGTCTGCCTTTCTTATGGTTCTAGTGATTTGAGAGAGTGGTGTTGAATATTCCAGTGCCAGTCTTGAAACCTCACCCTTATTGTCATTCTTTCTCTTCATTATTAAATTGTTATTACATTAAAACCTGTTCATTTACACTGTATTACATATAATATACATTTCATTTTTTTTTCTTTTCTATACTTTTAAAAATAATTTTCAAATCATAATAAATTACTCCCTCTATGAAGCATTGTAAACATTTAGAATATTTAATTCCATCACAATTCCTTTGTTTGTTTCAGAAAATAATTATAAGAATAATAATTAAAACAATTAATAATAATATCATCCATCCATTTACCACTAAAATTGTACTTTCTAATGGTTATTTCCCTACACCTCTTTAATCATTTAAACTTGTGTTTTGTTAGTATTTAATCTGTTGTGGCTAGATTGGTTTAAATTATGAAAAGACTATAGAGGGCGTGACATATTAAAGAGCATTTAGACAGATGTTTCAGTTGCACACCATTTGAATGTTTCAACAATGTGAAGTGTCTCTCAGCCCTTGAATGCTTTATGCTGTTAAGCTTTATGAATCTGCATTGAGCACACATTAATTCATGCCATGCAGTCATGGAGAAAATTAAAAATCAAAGACACACGATGTAGACAAGATGTCATCCAGATAAAATGGTTTTCAGTTCAATTTGGAATATGAGTAAAAAGTCATTATATACCAACAGCAGTATGTGTCTGTCATAGAAGACATCTGCATCATAATGTTCTTCTTTGACTTTGGGTCCTGAGGTGTTTTATAGTGTTTCTGTTGGATGTTTCTTGTCCAGTATGAGTTTTGCATATTTCAAATAAATAGGTGTAGCCTCCTAAAAGCTAAAATTAATAAACATACTCAAAATGTGAGAGAGAAGCCAAAAGCCTGGCACTATGTGAAGAATATAACAATAATGTAATCAGACTAAATACAGTCTGTATGTGGATAGATATTATGTTATGTGTAAAACTGAATAAAGCCCAAACAGTATAGAATTGGATTAATTGTGTATATTATCTGATAGCATGGCCTCCTATACATTGTTTAGTTCTTGTGTCTCCATTGAGGCTTAAAGCTGCTTTATAAATAAAGCACAGTCAATTCCCTTACTTTGAGTACATTTAAAAGAATGTATTGATCCATGCTGTTTGGTGTATTTGCTTTATTTAGTTTTTTTTTCATCCACATCCTTCACATTTATGATGATTCATGGTACAAGAGTGTCTGACCCCAATCCCTACTCTGACTCTCTCTACTCCCTCCAGCTTTTTGGTTTTTCTCTGGATTTATCTGTTGTGTGTAGGAGTTATTGACACATAGTCAGAGTCTGGAAGCTTGCAGGATGTAGAGAGGGCATGTCTGCAGCAGTTAAGTTAAGCACCATTACGACTGCATCCAGTCAATTTGTTCTCCTTTATTCACTGTGTAGCTGTTTTCATTATTGTCTTTTTGAAAGGTTTGATTTTAAATGACTATAGAGCTTGTATGTAGAGTGTGTTTTTTTAGCTTGTACTGCTGATTAAATGAAGATGCATATAAAGTTTATAGTTGGGAGAATAATGGCATTAATGCAAGGGGTTTTATATCATAAATATAGTGTGTGTGGTAGTCTCTGCCTTTTTTAATGCTACAGATGGCTGTGGAGCATTCTGGCTCTTGCTGCTGCACCTAGTGCAGTGTATCAATGTGGGAGGACTTTGTTTACTGATTTGTTTAGGATTTCAGTGATCAGGGCATGACAAAGTAAATATTAAAGCATACACTAATTGGCTTCAGAGGGAATTGGAATTATTTTTATGTTAAATTGTTACAGAGACAACAGCTAATGCATTAGTTAAAAGCTTGGCACGTGCTGCTTCATAAGAACTTTAACCTGAATGTGGTGCAGTCTTTGATAATTGAGGGTGTATGTTATTTAAGGGGGGCGGCACGGTGGCGCAGCAGGTAGTGTCGCAGTCACACAGCTCCAGGGGCCTGGAGGTTGTGGGTTCGATTCCCGCTCCGGGTGACTGTCTGTGAGGAGTTGGTGTGTTCTCCCCGTGTCCGCGTGGGTTTCCTCCGGGTGCTCCGGTTTCCTCCCACAGTCCAAAAACACACATTGCAGGTGGATTGGCGACTCGAAAGTGTCCGTAGGTGTGAGTGTATGAGTGAATGTGTGTGTGTCTGTGTTGCCCTGTGAAGGACTGGCGTCCCCTCCAGGGTGTATTCCCGCCTTGCGCCCAATGATTCCAGGTAGGCTCTGGACCCCCCGCGACCCTAAAATTGGATAAGCGGTTACAGATAATGGATGGATGGATGTTATTTAAGGGGATAGTCAAGGGTTTTTTTTTGTTGTTGTTGTTATTATTATCATTTTTTTTTAAATTGGCAGTGTGTAGCATGAATGTTGGTGTTTGTTATATTACTGCATTATTTTTATTCCAAGCCAGCAATTTTTTTAAAACTCTCATCAAGAGAGAGAGAGAGAGAGATCAAGTCTGTTTCAGGTAAAGCTACCTCTTAATTAAAGCCACTTCCAAATATAATAGATTTACATAACTCCGTTGAGACTCTTTAACACCAGTATTTTCTATTGTTTGATGGCACTGACCGTCTTTGGCCGTCTTTGATGAGGGCATTCCATGATGATGCCCTCAGTTTTGACTGTTTTTTATTTTTTTTATTTTTTATTTTTTTTGTAACTGAGGAAAAGGACTGCAACTGCCATTTAATAAAAAAACATCTTATGGATCACATTTTTACATTGTGTTATGAACATCCTGACCACAGGTTCTGGTAGATGTATCAATAAAAACTGTAAATCGTTAGATCAGTAGCCTATGCATTGGCCCTATCACCGCAAGATCGCAGGTTTGAATCCAGGTGATACTCCAGTCCTCTGAGGTCTAGAGCCATGGAAAGCACAATTGGCTTCATTCTCTGTGTGGTAGGACAGCCCCCCTCTCCCCTTCACTGTCAGTGGTGCTAGCTAGTTGAGACGTCTGGCAGCTGATGTGACAGATTTAGGCTCTTTGAGTTCTATTCTGATGTGCTAAACTCTTCATTGTCCAAGTATCAATGGCAGATTTTAAAAAAGGTGGTAATTGGATCATGTGTCTCAGAGGAAGCACATGTTCACTTCAACCCTCCTGAGGGTGTGCAGTTGGGGGAGATTCACTGAGAAAGTGGAACTGGAGATGACTAAAAGCTGCAGAGAATATTCTGCAAGAATTTGTAAGAAAAAGAAAAAAGAAAACTATATTATTTTGATCAAATGTGATTCACAAGGATATTTTATAATCCTGAAAACATCTTATATACCTTAGCAACAGGAAGAAACAAAAATTCTGAAAGACCATGTTCGACAGAACCAAATGAAGATCGCTAGTAGCACCTCATCTAAAATGATATTTAGCAAGTTTTTTAAATACAGAAAATATATTTAGACAAACTTTCATCTTCTTTCATTTAATTATACTTTTCTCAAAATCACCATCAGAGGATCCGCACATCAGAGGGAGAGTAACTCTGGGTTCACTGATTCATATTGATAGCTTCTGTGTGGCTGGAGAAGACATTAGCTTGACGCCACCTTGGAACAGGACAAGTTTAACCCCTCCTGCCCACTCCAGACGCTCCGGCATTCCCCCTCTCATCTCTCGTTGTGGGTCTATGCTGTGATTAATGGTTTGTTGTAAGCAGTGGAACAAGAGAGGCATGTTAATTTCGTTTCATTTATGGGGACAGTGCTTAAGAGAGACAGACCATAAATCACTATTCCCCTGGGCTGGATCTTATCACTGCTAATTGATATGCAATGTGTGATGACTGGAAAAAGGACAAAGTGGCTCAGTTCAGCACAAACACTGACAGGCTTGATGCCCTCATCTCTGCTAAACACCAATGTGGAACTCCTTATGTGGATCAAATGTGCTGAACTAGTTTGGACTGTAAAGGTGTATATTGCAAGGTGAGGGTTAAATGGTGGTTGAAAGTAAGTTGTTCAAATGATTTCCATTGTAATCATGGTCTGTAGTGCACAGTCTTATCGAAATATCAAAATTAAAACATTTATCACTGTAGGGTTTGTTTAGAGTCATTATCATCATCATCATCATCATTATCTTTTCCGCTTATCCATTTCAGGGTCGCGGTTAGAATAATTATGTAACATGACATTTATAGTTTAAAATGCTACACTAACGAGCTGGACTATGGAAGGTAGAAAAGTTATATGGAATATTTTTATAAATATTTTTCGTCACACAAATATTAGCTTGAAAAAATGTAGCATTTTTCCACGCACAAAAAAAATCCAGGCTCCAGGGTGTTATAAATCACTTGTTATTTGAACAGAAAATCATGAGTATGTTTCTGGCAATGATATAGCCATCTATAGCATAATTGTTTTCGCTCTCGATGAGTGGGATGGCAAATTTATACCCACGTTACTCAAGACATTAGCCAAGGAAGGCATCTGTTAGCTGATATTAGCTGAAGAGTTAGCATTTAGTAACCTCCTCCAAGTGTGTTGAGCTGTCCAAGGACATGAAAATAGTGGCAGTTTAAAATTATACTCTGGCTGGTTTCATATTACTTGGAGGGAGTACATGCTTGTCCTCACCCTCACAAAATATAAAAATTCTTTTTTGACAAAAAAAGTTATGTTTACACTACAATTTCTCATAATTAAACTAAATGGAGTTTTGTCCAAACTATGGAGAGCTGCAAAGGAACAACTCATTTCTGGGTTGAGTGTGAATAGCTCCATTGCAGTCTTTGAGTTTTAAGCTATTTTATGATACTTGTGACTAAATGAAATGTGTGGAAAATGTGTGTGGTCTATGTGTACTAACTGCAGTGGTATTCCCCAGCTTTCCTCTGCTCTCAGTGCAATGCATCTCCTCTCCGTCTCTTCTAAATCCAATTACAGTATGGGAACTGTGCTATTGTGAAGCATCTGCTCCACTGAACCGGCAAATAATCAATCTCTCTCTCTCTCTCTCTCTCTCTCTCTCTCTCTCTCTCTCTCTCTCTCTCTCTCTCTATCATTCTCACACACACACACTCTCTCTTTCTCTCTCTCTCTCTCTCTATCATTCTCACACACACACACTCTCTCTTTCTCTCTCTCTCTCTCTCTCTCTCTCTCTCACACACACACACACACACACACACACACACACACACACACACTCTCTCCCAACGAGTATACTGGTCTTTTGCACTCAAATCTCAAAAGGTTAAAGCCGCATTATATCACTGCAAGTGGAGCAGGCAGTGTTCATGCTGGCTTGTCTTGCCCTCTCCTCCAGGAAGGTGTTGCATGTGTGAAATTGAGATAAAGGGAGCGTGTGTAATGTTAGTGAGTATTATCCTTGCAGCTGTATCAGAGATACAGTATAATCCCCATCAGACCCCTGGCTGTCTAACAGCAGCACCGAATTAGAAACAGTATTGTGTTGATGGCCAGCTGAAATAGTTTGTCTCTTAGATGCAGAGAGTTTTTTATACTTATATATGTAATTTCAGTTTATAAATGATAATTTATATTCACCTGCATTTCTGCTTTATTTCAGTGAGATCTGAGTGACAGAATACATAATATGAAAGACACCTTAGTTATTTTTGGTTTCTAAGAAGTAAAAAAGAGAACTTTTGATGTCTTTCTTCAAGCCAGGGACAGGTTCCTGTCATTACACTGCTGGATGTCCTTTGGTGAAGTCGATCAGTTCTGCTGAGTGGATCTATAGGAGTGTTTCTTCTGCTCAGACCATTGAGATTCCATGTCTAGGAAGTGGCTGTATTGATCTGATCTTTGGAGATCACAGAGAGAGAAGAGAGATTGCTTAAACAGGGATCGTGCTGAGCTTATCGATATAAGGTGTGTCCGTCACAAACAGTAGTGTGCGTGTGTGTGGGTTTGCTATCTGTTCTAGAGACATTTTAGTTCTGAGGGCTATTACTGTTATTTGTAGGAGCTAATATGGTTGAATGGTTGAAGAGAATTGATATAGGTCAGGGGCATTGATAGAGATGGTCAGCTAACTTGTCTCAGCCTGAATAGACTGTCAGAACAAAAATGCGTGGATGAGTAGAGAGCAGTTTTACCATATATTTAGCTTGTACTAATACTCTGTGCATTGTACAATTTACACTAGCAGTTTGTTTATTATATAATAGTCTATTTTTCCCTGCAGTCATATACTTTTTTAGGTTTACTTTTCTGATTTGAAGGTGAGGGCTTATTTTGTGAGTTTGGCTGTTGAACTTCAAGAAGTTCTTAAAGATACTGAATATTCCTCTTTTATGTTGTGTTGTACTCATCAGCTGCACTTTTTAAGTATAAAACTCTGCACTATGCTTTTCTGCAACTTCTGAAATTAAACTGCATTTATTCAGTAGAGCTCTGTGCAATTCCTGTGTTGTAACTGTGTGATGTAAATGTGTGTATGAAATGCGTACAAATGGATATTAGCATTTCTAAAATACTTGTGCTGGGTGATAAATGAGTCTTTTCTTCAGTCTGATGCACTTTTTGGCAGTATCTGAGCACTGCAGGGCTTTGCTCCGGAGATCAATGACTGCATAATATATTTTGGATGAACTGTTTTTTTTTTTGTTTGTTTGTTTGTTTGTTTTCATTTTTAAAAAATTTGATCGCTGATAGAAAATATAGCTCTTTATATAGCGTTTGCAGCTCTTACATATAGCTCTTTGCAGTTTTTATTAACCCAGGAAGGCTGTTTTTGGCTCCGTCTCTCAAAAGTGAGTGTCTGAAACCAGAATGATGTTGTATATATTACACAGAACATGAGCTAAGAGAATTTGCACTGGTTGTATTGACTGTGTTTGTGGGCTCTAGTCTGTGCTTCATGGCCTTTGCTCTTTCAGTGAAACACCGAAGCTTCAGCCCACTCACAGACTCTATCCAGCTCCCACACACACTCAAGTACACACACTAACACACTGCCTAACTCTATGTGCATCCGAAGATTTTTGATGACCATATCAGCTGTCTAGCACTCAACAAGCACTTAAACCTACCATTAGGAGGTTTTTAGATGACTACAATGTCTAGTATAATGTAGTTAGTGCGTATATGTGAATGTGGAGAATAAATAGATATCAAAGTCACTTCCTTGGAAGTCTTTTTTTTATTATTTTCTTTCTTTTCAATGTTAAAAGCTACCATTCTGTGATTCTGTGACCCCGGAAGCAGTATGCAACACTTTTGATTGGCTTTTGTACATGGCAGTTGAGAATAATGCTTTTCTGAAATCTAAAATCCACAAAGATTAGCAACAAAAGGTCATCTAATATGAGAAAAAGATTAAAAAATGAAAAAATGTTATATGAAAAAAGGTCATATACTTTTAATCAATCCTGTATTGTGCAGAGCTGCTATATAATAAGCCCTCAGTGCATGTATGGCCATGTCATTCATACGGACAGTTCTTTACTGTGGGATTTCTGAGAGGTCTGAGAATTGCCAGCCATTATAACTGCAGGAAAAATAGGCCAAAAATGAGCACATCATTTAGTTTTAAACTACTAGCCAGTTCTACGGCTTTTCACCAGTCCAACCTCATGAAAAATACACAGTCTGATATCTTATTAAATGTGAGTCTGTCATAACCCATGTTAAATATCATTGTTCATGGGTTTTTCTTTACATTATTGCTTGCCAATCATAGCTTATTGTCTCCTAAGTTGTAAACCACTAGCCAATGCTAATGCTAAAACACTGTCATTGGTGCTTCTGTATTTAAACTGTATCCAGACATCTGGAGAAAATATACTGCTCATACGAATGTCTCATTTACACAAGGTTTTGTAGGTGAGCAGAATGACGTTTAGCAATTCTAGGAAAGAAATGCATAAGCAGTGATGGTAAATAAATAACTGGAGGGACAGAAGTGTGTGGGTCAGCATGTTTAATGACATGGGTGCATTGTAATCTGCACTACTCTTCAGCAGGCATTAGAACAAAAATGGGGGCTCTGGGAAAAGCGAGTGCAATTTCTTTTGTTTTCCCATTTGGAATTAAGTTTCACAGTGATAAAATGTGAGGAAATAGGAAGCGAGAGAGAGCAAGAGAGTGTAAGAGGGAGAAGCAGGTACATGGAGGCAGGTAGAAGTTCATTGAAATTCCTGTGGATGCTGGAGAGAGGAGACGTGTCTGGCTGTATCAGTGTCGTGTAGTAGGAGGGCAAGACAGTGGCCAGAGGGAAATAGAGTACCTCAATATATGTGTGTGTGTGTGTGTGTGTGTGTGTGTGTGTGTGCATGTGTGTGTGTGTGCACGTGTGTGTGTGAGATAGAGAGTAAAGAAAAGGTTAATGCCACTGTTTAGAGTTATCAAGGCATGTGAATGTGCAATCCTCATCTTGCCCAGTTTAACCCCCAGTCTTCAGAGAGGTCTTTCCAGGATTCCTTTTTTCTTTGTGCCTTCTTCAGCTGATGAATTCTTAATATAAGGGAGTTGTAACATAGTTCTGCATTCTAGTGTAATATCAAGACTGATGTATTTTTCTTTACTTGTTTGTGTATTTATCTGCTATTTTGCAACCAAAATGCATTTATGATGAGTTTATGATCCCATCAAGTGCCCAGATGTGTTTTTTTTTTATTTCTTTGGCCACTTTGTGATCAGTATTTCACAAGCTGTTTTAAGAATCCTAGAAACATATCTTCAGGATAGGATTTAAAACATATTTGTTTGAATATCATTATGTTTTTATTAGTTTCAGATACAGATGCTCTGCACACAAGTAGATGGGGGTCTGATACCTTCAGTGCATTAATCAGGCCACACAGTCGGGATTCTGCTAGTTGCATTCTGAATCATAAGACTGCCACCTACTACTCGTCTTGGCAAAATAGACTTGTGATTGGTCCTTTTGTGTGTCAGTCAAATTACTTTTCCTGCAGTAGTAGGTGGTTTTTGGCCGTGTTAGTCCGGAGTACCGGACTCTCCCTAGAGAGACTGGTGATGCAAGTTTGCATGTTTTTATTAACTCTGACATTATTGCCAAATTCCTCTTGATTTTACTATTTGTAAACTTAAAAAATGGCTTATTTTTAATTAGATAAAATTCACTTTAAGGGATTTGGTCCACAGTGGATTTTGTCCCTGTTGAGTGAATGTAGTGTTATTGCCACCTAGTGGTTAAGAGGATATAACAGACAGCCTTTGAGCTTTTTGATGACTCAGACATATACATGTTCTAGAATTGTGTGTGTGTGTGTGTATATATGAAAACATATGTGTATGAAAGTATGAAATTTTCATTAGATTTGGTCTTATCATGTGGTTAGTATATACAGATATATTCTTGATGTACTGAATTACTGCAAATGTCTGAACAGTGTTTATCTATGCTCTGTCAGACTAAGCTGCACACACTTCATGATCTGAAGACCCTGTATGATCTGAGAACTCTCCCAGTGGGCTTAACAGTCAGTGTAACTGGCCCAGATACAGAGTTGGGGCAACAGAAAAGTGACAATGAAAGAAATGTAGGTGTTGTCCCATTTCTCAAACATGCAAGAGCACAAAACACAACAAATGCACACATTGTCCACTTCACTTAATACAGTGATATTGGGCTAGATATCCATACCCAGTTATATTTATACCCAAACAAAACAGTATGCCAGTTTGGGTCAGGCCAATATAAAGAGGGAAGATATAAGAGAAAAGCATGTTTTTCAATAAGTAGGTCAGAGAGGAGTCAGCAGAGCTAGTGCCTTAGCATGTTGTACTTAAAAAAAAAAAAAAAAAACCCACATCTTGAGCATCATCACTTTGTGTTATCATCTGTAAACATCTGAGAGCAGATGTCGCCATGCTCCAATTGAAACTGTCTAAAGTGTCACATCAATGTTACACATTCATTTGCTAGGCTATGTTTGACAGTCCACCTCTTTATAACTT
Source organism: Hoplias malabaricus (assembly GCF_029633855.1). Classification (NCBI taxonomy): domain Eukaryota; kingdom Metazoa; phylum Chordata; class Actinopteri; order Characiformes; family Erythrinidae; genus Hoplias; species Hoplias malabaricus. The sequence goes on from NC_089817.1 coordinate 12,776,982, forward strand.
TACAACTTTCTCTCTGGCTCTGAATCTTAGTAACTTTAAGATTTGGGGCGTCAGAACCCACAGAAGCAAGTCTTTTTGCAATAGTTAGACATATCTAGAAAATTTTGTATAACATATTGATTATTTTAATATGTTTGTATACTCTTCTATTGTTACTGCTCCAGTACAAAAGGGAAGGGGTCAACTCTCAAAAACAATGTAAAAACACACTGGTCACTTAAATTTGAGCCTGTGCTTTATATTTAGCTGTTCTGCTGAGCTGAAAACATTTATGGTTCTCAACAGCTTTTTCATTATTTGTGCAACCCACGTTTTCAACAGATTCTCACAGCCCATTTCCCACTTTTAACAGGTTTTTCTACTGTATTTCCACCTGCTCAATGCTTCTTCCCAATTTATTAACTTAAAGCAATTTTTAAAAAAATTGGAATGCTGGAGTCAAAAATGAATGTATATAATACTAATAATGATAATGATTATGTGCAATGATTTGTCATTGTACGACATACAACAAAATGTGTCTTCCACATTTAACCCATCTGTGGCAGTGAACACATCCACATGCTAGTGCACTAGGGGCTGTAAACACACACCCAGAGCAGTGGGCAGCCACCCCCAGCGCGCAGGGCACAGTTGTGGGTTCAGTGCCTTGCTCAAGGGCACTTCAGCCATGTTCCCATTGGTCTTGGGGTTTCAACCAGCAACCTTCCAGTATCAAGCCTCTAACCATTAGGCCACAGCCCCCCACTATTTAATTTGTGTGCTAATTTAATTTGTTTTATTTATTTATTTATTAGGTTATAGGTTATTACGTGATATATTAATATGTTATAACAAATATTTTCAGTTTGTGTTGTCAGTGTTGCTAAGGATCACTTTGGGTTAAATAGGATAGGAAGATGAAAATGTATTGCACTTTTTCATGTTTTTCATTTTTTTCTGTTTGTGACTTTAAGTCTAGACTACTAGAGCTTTCCATGTCCCACTATCGGAGAGGTGTGTGATTGTGTGGATGTGCGTGGGTCTACGTGTGTGTGTGTGTGTGCGTGTGCGCGCGCTCCATCTCCGTCTCTAGGAAACCACTCAGAAATGGGACAAATGCTGTGTAAGTGGAGCAGTCCCCTATTGGGCATCAGCCTTCGTGCTGGAGTGTACTGTAGATTGTGAGCCAGTAAGCGACTGTGCATCCACCCGACCCAGGTGTTTGTGTGTGTGAGCACGCCTCCCATGCGTGTGTGTACAGTGTTGTAGGGTTGTGTATGTGTGTCAGGAGAGATGCTGAGCCCCACAGACTCTGAGCTAATGTACTATTGGACCTGCATGTACAGGGAACCGAGGAAGATTGTCCTACATAAAGGCTCCACAGGCCTGGGCTTCAACATCGTCGGCGGTGAGGATGGAGAGGGAATCTTCGTCTCCTTCATCCTGGCCGGGGGTCCTGCAGATCTCAGCGGAGAACTAAGGAGAGGAGACCAGATATTGTCTGTAAGTCTATTCCCCAAAACACCCACACAACATACTCAACACTCAAAATCAAAAGGGCACACGAACCCAAAACCTGTTGTTTTGACCTGTCAGAGAGTCCTACTATCTGCTTGATGACAAACACGTTGGCTAATATTAGCTGTCTGATATATTTATTATATTTATATACACTTTTACAAACATGTGTGTGAGGATGTGGGACCATACTTGTGTAAATGTAACTACATACATGTAACAAGTATTCACTATGCTTTACCCTAAAACTAATCTTAACCTTGACCTCAGTAACAAAGAAATAACCTCGTTAAAGCACTTTATAAAGTCAGTGCATTGTTGGTCAGTGTTGTTTTTCTCAGACATTCCTATGCAGTCAGAATTATATCACCCTAAAAATGTCTAATAACTAGTAGCCATACATTGTTTATAAAACAAATAAGGCATCCATCAATTTGTATTTGTATAATACATTTTTTTCATAGCATTGTAGAGCTCGTGTCCAACAGCAGAGGGCGACATTACACCTCGAAAATCAGCACATTCAAAAATAATAGGGAAGTTACTTTGTGTAAATACAAAGTTTTTCAGAAGGTCAAAAACAATTAAGATCACAAACATGAATATGAATTCCATAGCGGATGCACAAATGGCATCCCAGTGAGTGAGATCCAGTCAGAGAGCTAATTAACACATTATAATTTCTCAGTTTGAAACCGTAAGAACTTTGTACTGCTGCAACCACAACTCTTGTATCTGATATCCTGTGGCTTTTCTCATCATTAGTACTCATCAAGGCCTAATCAACAGGATCTCATGCCTAACTATAGGGAGTAAATCTAATTGTGGAATGTCACAAACTACCCCTAATCAGACAACTTCAGTTTTGTTTTACTAATAATCAGACACTCTGATTCCCCAGACCACTCCAAATCAGATGGGCTCAGTCATTACCCCACTCACAATCAATCTCTCAGTCTGCTGCCCTAATGAGATGCCCCCGGTCTATTCAGTGCCAATCACTAACACTGGTTCTAATACTTCAGCTCAGATCAGGGTTTAGTTCAACAAGATGCTGAAAAGAGAGAAAGTGGGACAGAAAAATAGAGAGAAGAACAAGAAGGAAAAAAGTGGAATGAGAAAAAGGCAAGAATGGGCAGGAAGAGAGGAAAATGGAGAATAAATAAAGGGAGGGACTGTGATGGAGAATGGGAGGCGGAAGTATGTAGAGAGAAAGATAATGGCGTGCTGGCCTGATTTGCAGTCTAAGAATAGCTCTGATCTGTCTCCTGAGTTCACACTGTCAAATGAGTACACAGGGCATTCTGCGATCATTCAAAAGAAATCTACATAAACCAGAATGCACAGTATTCTGCCACACACACTTACTCGCACACGCTTGAGCACACGCATGCCCACACACATACATATACACACACTCACACTTTGCCAGCCCTCCCTACCAAGCACTGAGTTAGATCTCTGTTGGATCCTATTATGAGTGCTTTATAGCAGCATGGCTCTATGACTGTGCAACATGACATGTGCCAAAACTAGTTGCATTTACATTCTCCAGCCTAAACCCACCACGTTCTCCAGCTCACAGCCCAGCACCACCACTACTCCGCACATAGCTGCTTCGTTTAATGCTTAGCCTTAAGGCATATAGGTTTATATTAATTAATTAGATAATAATAAACATAACACACACAAGCATTTTGTATCCACTGATTAAAATTTGCATTGGAATGTTACTTTTCAGGGTTAATTTTATTTATTTTAATAGTATGGTCATTTGACAAGATCTAAATGTATGATATTAACAATACATGGCTCTGTGGGTGTACAGCAGGTCATAGACTTTTACTGAGTTGATTCACTGTAATAATACAGTGTATGTGTGTTTTCTGTGCAGGTAAATGGCATTGATCTGCGAGGTGCCACTCATGAGCAGGCAGCAGCTGCACTCAAGGGGGCGGGTCAGACAGTCACCATCATCGCTCAGTACCGGCCAGAGGGTAAGTGTCTGACAGCTCCCTGACCATTCATAGTGGCCAGAAGTTACAGTGACTCTTAATTTACTGAGCCACTCAGAGGTCACCCTTAGCCCCAGGCAGTGCAGGAATGTGACTCAGACAGAGGTTTTTGGGGCAATCCCGGCCTTGTACAAGTTCAATCCCTACAGTCTAACACATGGCTCAAGGAGGTTTTTTTAGTCCAGTTTTTAGCTGCCATGTTTGATTAGTGTGGTTCTGGTTTGGCTGCCGGTCTGGACATTAGAGATACTGATTCATCTGTCTGGATGCTGATAAGGTCTAGGAAAACAGATGCTACAATTTTACTTCCCACTGTTTACCTTATGGTCTCAAAGATTTGGAGTCAATCCACAACTGTGACTATACATTAGTTTAATTCTGTGATACTGGAAAAAGATATTGAAAGGTTGTGTATCAGAAGATGCAGATACTTGTATAGCATCATGGTACATGGTAATTTTATTACCACATAGGAAACTACGGAGCTAACAACATAAAACATGATAGGAAGCCTCATGGATGACAAGATAACATGCTGTTCTTAATGCTAGATTGCCATTAATGCCATTCTTTTTGTTTTCAATTATATAATTCTGCATTTCGTCTGATATCGATCCAAATCTTCTTGATCTTGATATGATATTTTCAGTATTACTGACCTGATCATCTGTAGCCAGCCAAAGCATAGTATCATTTATTAGCATGAAAGGCAAGTCATTTTATTAAATGAGCAAATCTACCACACATCTGAATGGAGATTGTTCAAAGTATTGATTCATAATCACATAATTAATAAACTAGAGGTTCTGGAAAGTTTCTGCTGTTTTGGTGAGATATTGTATCTGTGTGGTCCTAAAATATCCCCTAATAACCTGACTATTTTCCTTCCATTTGGCAATGACTATGGTGTTGATGTGAGGTGTGAATATGAGGTGTGAGGGGAGAGAGAGAGAGAGAGATGAGCGTGAGATAGCAGAGGTGTTCTGATGTTTGCTCTCTTTCTTTACTCGTCAGAACTTGCGTTGTGCTCTCCGCGCCGGGCCCCACCTCCAGCTGCAGGTTTGTGCCATGCGATCAGCGCCTGGGCCAAGAGCAGCCCCTGCAGCCCAGCCCTTCTCACAAACCTACGTACACACATACACATGACTGGAAGCTTCAACAATCCAACACAACTGACCTTCTAGAATCCTTTGGCCACTGTGGTTAACCAATGCATTTATCTATGCTTCATCCACAAAAGAATAATTTTGTAACAGCTGTTACACATGATAAAACATTCTTAGAACCAAGTCAGTTTTTCTTCTTAGCTGATGTCACAGACTTTGCCGTTAGTAGTGTCCTTCAAGCATGTTGGGCTTTCCACTGATTTTGAAAAGCTTGGTTGATTTTAAATGTGTCAGAAAAAGCACTTGCTAGCCTTCACGCTTATATAACTATTTAAGTATTTTTTTCTCGTTTAGAAAAATCTCGTTTAGCTACCAATAAAAACAAATCTGTGGTTGAAGCATGGACAGTTCAGTATAACTAGACTGTCGTAAAATGTGCCAGGAGGATTCCAGAACTCTGGTTTGTGTTTGAGTCTGGCAGTTTTTCAGTCGGGCTTTGGGGCATGGGCTTGATCCTCTTGCCCAGAGGCTGTTCTGATCATGGGGCTCTCACACAGGGAGAGGGAGGGGGGCACAGAGAGAGAGAGAGATATGTCTCTCTGGTTTTGGACCACATTTCTCACCTGTGTGCACTTCTCCCCAGTACCTGTGCCTGCTTGTTCACCTGATACCCAGCCACAGTCCTCCTTCCTGTGCTTTCCCTTGCTCTAACACCCACGTCTTCCAGGAAACTACAAACACACACAGCCATGTAGCAGAGTGCAGACTCTACAAATACATACGCAGTAACATCACACTACTATATATATATATATTATACTTGCAAATCTATCAAAAATAACTAAACCGAAGCGTGTGTTCTGTGACCTAAGCTTAGTCTGATATTAGGCTAATATTGACTGGACGTCTTGAGATTTAAAAACTTAGATTGTTACACTTGCCTTTGACACAAGACCTTTGTGAGATTTTATCTTTATTTAAAAATAACACAGAGCAAAACCAACACAGCACCAAATAAAGCCCTGACCTTTGAAAAGAGGTGGATACCAATGATGACACAGTTATGTAGAAGGAAAAACAGGAAATAGAAACAAATATGTTTCAAGGCTAGAAATATTCACATGCTTCATGATTTACTTAACATTGTATATTCAGAAAAGGTTGGAGAGCATATACAGGACTATGGATGGACTAGTCTTTAACACATACAGGTCTTAGGTTCAGATTTTCGAGACCTTGGTCAGGTTATTTTATAAATGTAGAGTTAGCTACTGTAATAATCAGTTACTGAACTAGTTTATAGTCACTAAACATCTATTTGTTCCACAGAGGAAAGACAATGAGATGTTCAGAATAAATATTCTCCCACGTGGACACTGCACTCTGCTCTTTTCTTCTCCTTTATTCCCTCTGCCCGCTGTCCCCTAAATCAGCCTTAACAATCACACCACCTTACACACACACACAAAAATCCACAGCCAAAATCACACAGCCACAGAAAACCAAGCTGTAGTTATATAGTGATGCTTTATTTGCTGCAGAGTAATTGGATATGCATTAACTCCTCTGTGTGGGCCGGTGCATGTTTGTTAGGTGTAACACATTGTCTCCTGTAACAAATGGGTGTAAATTGCTGTGTTTGATATAATCTTATATATTCCATATAATTTCTAAGCTGTGCCAAATCTTTCTAACATTAAACCATGCTCTCATTTCCTGTTCTTCCTCAGTGTCTGTGTGAATCTCATGTTGTCCTTTGGCAGACAGCAGAGGTCATCTCTAATAGCAGTGAAGCTAAGCTGAAACTGAAGCTTGCTAATGCGGCACATTATTCACGATAAGCTTTTTGTTCTGCTGCAGTGCAAACACAGTAGTCGAGTATAACCCAGTCTGGCTAATCTCACAGGAACATCTGATACAGTAGCATCATTTGCCTATGGAAAGAGCTGCATTGCACACCCCTTATGTAGGGCAGGCATTGCCACACCTATTGGCCATTGTCTAACACTGGAGTAACTGTGAGGAAGAGATTTATACTTTTTATGTGAGCCCACTTTTAAATTCCTCCTTAAGTCTGTGAAATATTTGTATTAACCTAATAGCTATTGCTGCCTAAATTTAAGTCTTAAAATTCATAACAGGATTGAACCTTTAGTTTAAGATTTTAATAGGGATAGCATTAGTACCCAGAACAAAGGAACATCCAGGTGTGCACTTGGTGCATGGGAATAATACTTCTGGAACTGCGAATTAATTCCAAACCCCACTGCAAACAATGTATCTGGAGACTTGAATAGCAATTTCAGTGGGAAGGAATCTCTATAGTATTTGAATGGTTATCTGTTCTCACCTTACTGTGAACTTGCTGAATGCCAGGGCACCAGCAGCTGATATTTCATTTCCTATTATGCTAAAAGGTGACTGAATAGAGCTTATCCTCAGATGTCTCCAGGATATAATGAGAGGCATCTCTGATTTTATTTTTTTTAATAAACCACAACCAAATGCTTGTTATGCACACACAAACATGTGTCCATCTTTGAAATTTGTAACAATGAAATAACACTGTAGATCAATTTCATGAAGATAGCCAAAACACAATCAATCCTTCATACATATGAAATGATACATTTCTTTTAAAATGTATGAAAATTACCCTCTTTGATATTCATGGAAAGGATCCTCAGTGGGGTCATGTAGTTTGGTTTCATTATGACGATGTTCATAGTAGACTAAAAGAAATCAGAACCATCAAAACCAAACTTAACTTAAAACTTCCTGTGTCCAAAGACCATTCAAAATATTCCCCAATGCAATGTATACATAATAATGTATACATCTAAAAAAAAAGATGCACAGCTAACCCTACCTAAGGTTCTGGCGCAAATGCTTTCTATAATGATTTGGATTTGGAATCATACTCAAAATAAAAAGTTAAAATGAGGTCTCTGGCTAGCACATGGAAAGAAATGCCTCTCCACACCATTACTGACCCACTGCCAAACCGGTCATGCTGGAGGATGTTGCAGGCAGCAGAATGTTCTCCATGGTGTCTCCAGACTCTGTCACATCTGTCACATGTGCTCAGTGTGAACCTGCTCTCATCTATGAAGAGCACAGGGCACCAGTGGTGAGTCTGTCAGTCTTAGTGTTCTCTGCAAATGTCAGTCACAGTGCACGGTGTTGGGGTCTAAGCACAAGCCACAAGTTGTGGACGTCGGGCCCTCATACCACCCTCATGGAGTCTGTTTCTGACAGTTTGCGCAAAAACATGGATATTAGTGGCCTGCTAGAGGTCATTTTGCTGGGCTCTGGCACTGTTCCTCCTGTCCCTCCTTACACAAAGGAGGAGGTAGTGGTCCTACTGCTGAGTCGTCGCCCTCCTACCGCCCTTCTACGTCTCCTGGTGTACTAGTCTGTCTCCTGGTATCTCCTCCATGCTCTGGACACTGTGCTGACAGACACAGCAAACCTTCTTGCCACAGCTCGCATTGATGTACCATCCTGGATGAGCTGCACTACCTGAGTAACTTCTGTGGGTTGTAGACACTGCCTCATGCTACCTCTAGGGGTGAGAGCACTGACAAAATGCAAAAGTGACCAAAGCAACAGCCAGAAAGGATGAGAACAGAGAAATGGTCTGTGGTCACCACCTGCAGAACAGCTTGTTTTGCTAATTGCTACCTCATTCTTGTCTGTTCCATTTGCACAACAGCAGAAGTGTGATTGCCTTGGAGTTACATTGTGGTGTTTAAGTGGTCCCTTTATTTTCTTGAGCAGTGTATATTGGGATATCCAACATCTGTTTGTACAAAATGTGGAAATTGGTTTAAATCCAATTGCACAATTGCTTAATATTTTGTGCATAGGTTTCTTACCATATTTCCTACCATATTAACCTTTCTAATCAGGAGCAAAGTATCTATATGTGGATGCTTCTGTAATTTTCCTCTAGAAGGAAACACATTCTAGTATGGTAATTTATTCTATTGGCACCAGTTTGAGGTCCAAGGAGTACATTAGGTGAGGTTTAGGTACGAAGCTATATGCAAGCTTGCATTTTCAGTAGAGAGCCAGTGAGAATGCTGAGCTAGTCTCAGAAAGTTTCACGTTTCCCCTTTTAGATGCTCTGATTAACTTGAACAAATTAATTATCAAACCATATCATATAGGTCACATATGCTTCAGAGAGAAAAAACATGAAACGTCAAACAACGTCTGCAAGAGTTGTCCTGACAACTTGACCAAATTTTAACTCAGATGTGGAAACCCAGGTGTTTGTCATGCTGCATTGCATGAAGAATGCTATTTTAATCATTGCAGCCCAATGACTGTAGATAGAACAGAGATAGAACAACATCTCTCAAAGCTGAGCAAAGGTCTAGCACCTATGGCTCTTTGCAGTATGACAGGTACAAACATTCCGTGCCTTAAAGCAGCCCGTTTTTAGTAAAAAAAAAATGTTCTCTTCTATATTAAGTGACTTATTAGATCACCAGATTTTTGGCATAGTATTTTATATAGTGTTACATTGTTTTATGTACCTTATGCTAAATATGCAATATATCATAATATATATATATTGATATTTACATTTGTTTTTATTAATTTAGATATTTTGTTTTCAAGTTCATATATATGTATATATTTTTATAGTTTCTATTATAAATGTACCTCCATCCTTTTGTGCAAAGACTAGTTTTTTTTTATTAGTAGTGATATTTATCCTTAACCAAATATAGGCATTTCTGTGGCTGTCAGTTTTAGCAATCATCATGGATCCTACAGGAGAGAAAATCTATTAAAACATGTTGCATTATGATAAGCATATATTTTTTCATAGTAATAAGCCATGAAATTAAGTATCATCAAAGTACTTTTATTTTCAGTGTACAATATAGTAAAACTATTTTGGAAAAGATATCTGGGGTGACATTTGTGATGCCTGTGATTTGTGATGCCTTTGTGATGCAAATGGCAGCAATATTGAAAATAAACAATTTATTGGCTTTCATTAAAGTGCGTTGAAAATAATAAACTAAAAAAATCTAAAATAATAAAATAATAAAAATCTAAACTTTTTATGTAAACCTAACTGTATTTTTTAAAAATGAACATGATACAAAGGAAATGTTTTCAAGTATATCTGTCATTTAAATGAGACCCAAATACAAACAGTCATTCAGATGTATGTTGCATTATTGAGTAGTTCATCTTTTAATGTATTAAATTTAAAGCAGTGTTTTTTTTTTTTGGGGGGGGGGGGTAGGGGGGGTAGGGGGGGCTTACAATATAAACAGTGAAATACAGTACTACAGCTTACAGTATGAACAGTGAAATAATTATGAATCAGATAGAGAGGGTTATCCATTTCCAGCCCCTCATTTTATACTAAAGTCTACAGTACCAGACAAACGTTTGTGCGCATCTTCTCATTAGTCATTATTGGAATAGGGCTAATCACTGTATAGAAATGTGTTCAAGCCCCTAATTTGCACAGCTCAAGTTATGGTCTCAAACACATTAAGAAGGTGAGCAGTTCTCCAAATTAATTCTTGACAAGGCCACAGCTGTTCACTGAAAACCATTCCAGGTGACGACCTCATGAAGCTGATTGAGAGAATGCAGAGTGCATTCAGTCAGTGTGCAAAGCTGAAATCAAAACAAAAGGTAGCTACTGTGAAGAATCTATAGTATGAAACATATTCTGGTTTGTTTGGTTATTCTGGTTTGTTGTTTTGAGTTTACTACATTATTCCATGTGTGTTCCTTCAAAGTTTTAATGTCTTCCATATTCATTTACAATGTAGAAAAAAACAAAAAACAAAGAAAAATCTTTGAATGAGATGATGTCCAATCTTTTGACTGGTACTGTACATTCACAATATGTGGAAAATGGCCCAGAACAAAGGAAAAATGTTTGGTGGGTTCAAACATTTAACTGGTATTGTGTAAATTAAGCTTAGACAGTCCACCTCTAAGTAAAGTGACATGAATAAAGTGGACGTACAATGAAGTTGAAAAAAGGATGTGGTCACACCACCTCAGTCCAACCCAATCAAACCACTTGGCTTGGGCACCTGCATGCTCTTTACTATATACAGCTACAGTTACCAGGGAAAGGATAGTATAATACAGCACTTTTACTGCAATGCAGCACTACATGCCTCAGTAACACCTCTAGTAATGTCACTGTTATAATTGTGTCAAAGTAGTTAAGTCAGATTTTGTTTCCCAATTACATTTCACAGAGACTAGAATGTTATTTTCTCCAAAACATGTCAATTACCACTAACACATGCCACATTCATTATACTGGTGCTGTCTAAATGGTAATGGAAAAGGGGTTTATTTTGCCTGTGTTATACTGTGGTATAGAGTAATAAAAATGTATATTAAAGATAAAAAATCAAAGCATCATAGTTCCACTTAAAATGGAGATGAGAAAAGCTGTGTATAGCTGTGTATGTATTTCAATAGGCGGTATTAGAATTTTGACAGTCAAATCTGATTCATACAACAATTATTTTGTTCATACAGACATTTTGTAATCAGAACATCCACTGGCATGGGAGCAATTTAATTTTTCCTTATCTCTCATGTCTCATTATGATGCAGTGGATGGCACTTCAACAACGGCTGCTAAGATAGAAATTTATTTATGGAGTCTATTATCACCCACTGAACTTTTCACAATTTTACGCCTGTGTCTTTTAATAAGAACCTTCTCTCTCACTAAAAACAACAGTTCCAGTGTGTTTGTGTGGCTGATGCTAGCCTTGCACGCTAGTATCCTAGGGGACTGATGTCCAGGACCGATTGGTGTCTTTCCTGCTTAAACACACCCGAAGACACAAATCTGCTCTTTCAGTTTTGTTGGCATATTGAAGTAGGAAAACTACTGTGCTGGATATCAGCACTGCAGGACTCGAGTTGTGCCCTCTTTGCTGTTCTGTTACCTAGTAACATATATTCAGACCTAAACAACTGTCTGAATTTGTCATTAAGATCACTTTCAGTGGAACTTTTGAAAGTTTTACTTATGAAATATATTTGCTTTGCTCTTGCACTGCCAAGATAAAGGTCTGACGTTCTCTTGAAACTCTGTGAGAAGGGGGTGGGTCTACCCAATTGAGGAAGTGTGTCTGTCTCTGTCTCTGTCTAATCTGGTATAAAACCTGACCACATGGCAGATAGTTTTGTCTTTACTTCTTTAAAACAGAAGTGAATAGAGGCACACCATCCAGGTTTTCTACAGTCAAGTATAAAAATACATTTTGGTTCTATTTTTGATCCTTGCTGCATGTGATTTACTAGTAGTTGCTAGGTAGAAAAGCAGTAATCATCAGCTTTAATACAAAACCGGTTGCATCTAGTTTAAATTGTCATCAAAGTGTCGTTCTTGTGCAACTTATGACTTCTGGTGTTAAATAGGAACACTTTTGGAATAAATCTTATAAATGTTTATGTGCATTTAATTCATTATGGCTTTGTGTAGGTGTCACGTTTGGTACCCTAAATAATATGTTGATCTTAATCTTATTTTTATTAATTTATGAAAGTAGAGAAATCTAAAATATTTGTGCACAGAATCAGAGTGGCCAAAATCCCTTGTACTAATTCAAAAGGTGACATAGGGAGCTAATATCAGAGAGAGAGAGAGGCTCATTGAGTAGATGTAAATCAGAGGATGCTTGCAGTGAAAATGAAATGTGAAGAGTCAGGAAGAAGCTGAAATTGACATTGAGAAAGACAGAGAGAGAGGTGGAGGAAAGACAGATTGTGTGGTTAGATTACCAGATAATTTTATCCGTTCTGTCTAACACCATCTGTAGAAAATTAACACCTGACTTTGTTTAGATGCTGTCAGGCACAACAAAACTCTTTCAGCTGCTGACTCATTTCATTTGCTCTGTGGCTGAATTTTGTCTTTCTCTGTCGTACTGATAGTAAGTATAAATGTAGAATAAAGGGCACACATTTAGTAAATTCCATAAAACTAAAAATTTCACCAGACGTGGAAACATTTTAGTGGTTAGTAGTCTTGTTCATTTAATAAACTTTTTAGCAACTGTTTGAATCAACCACCGACATATCTGTGTCACAGCAATGCTGAGATTGATTAATCACCCAGATAATACCAGCTCTTAATACCTCAGATCTTTATCTCTGATACATTTACTTATTAAGGAAATGTCAAAATGTGTGTTTTTGGTTACTGATGGCATGTTTATTTGTTTACAAAATGATTTGCAACCGCAGTGTGCAAATGTGTGTTAGCATTAGACATTCAGAATATACGAAACACAGAAACCCTGTCCTCAAATACTGCTCTCAGCTGTCAGAAGTTTTTATTCATGCATTGAAAATAGTGAGGGGTTTTTGAGCTGGCATTTTCTAATGGAGCTGTAGTAGAGCGAAGTTGGCACTGCTGGCATTTGAATCCCTCTATCTCTCTATCCCCCCCCCCCCTTCTCTTTGTGTGTGTGTGTGTGTGTGTGTGTGTGTATAGGAGAGTGTAAGTGTGTGACCATGAGGGGTTGCTGGAGGGGACGGCCTGACATCACTAAAGTTCAGATGCTAACCTTGTGTGACAACTACAGACTCCATAGTATCTCCTGGAGGAATTTTACCACATACACAAATGAACACACATACACTCACTGAAAAGAGATTTGGCTCATATGAGCGTCATAATACAGGGTTTCAGTTATTTTCTAATAAACCCTGCACAGTGAGATGACTGCAGTGATAACGCTCTGACAGCTGCTGTCTAAGAGGCATGTCATTTCTCTCACATACTCCCAGGCATTACTCCCAATAATTGTGATATTTTACGTGTGTGTGTGTGTGTGTGTTTTTTGTGTGTGTGTGTGTGTGTGTGTGTGTGTGTGTGTGTTCTGCAGAGCATGAAGAGGTTATTTAACATTATGTAGAATTTCCAACTGAAAAGCATATTTGATCTGTGACTCAAGAAGCATTCTGGTTTGGTCTGACATTCACGTAAAGTTCATGTGAAGATGAATTCAAACCGAAACTGTAAGCCTGCCCTGTGATCTTATCTGTGTACACTCTTTTAAAGTCTCGTCCGATTATTTTTTTCTATCAATTCTGCAGTATGAATTATCAAACATCTCTCTACATATAGTCAAACTTAGATTGTAATACACAAAACCCTTTTCCACAAAAGCAGGAACACTTTCCAAAAATGCAATACAATCTTAAAACTGTAACTCCAATATCCTCAAAAGAATTGAAACAGAAGCAAAATGAGACTGAAATGGTTGCGTAAGTAACACTGTTCTGGAAGGTTCCACAGTTAGTCGTTTAACTGGTAACAAGTGAGGAAGAGGCATGCTTCACCATTTTGTGCCTAACTTTGTGAGAGAATTGTCAGTCAGTTCACAACCAGAAAGTTTTTCTCTGCACAAGTTTGCAAATTATTTAGGGATTGCACCAAGTAGACTTCATAATCTCATAAAAAGACACAGGGAGTCAGGGGAAATCTCATTGCGTAAAGGCCAAGGTTGGAAACCACAGCTGATTTTGCATGATCATCAAGCCCTCAGGCGGTATAGTCTGAGTCACCATAGCTCGGGAGTACTTTGAAAAATCATTGTCCCTTAACACAGTCCACTGCTGCATCTAATATTATACAAAGAGAAATATATTAATTTTGTTCAGAATGTGTTCAGAGTGTTATTTTGTCAGCGTCCACTTTTCAATTTGTATTTGAGAAAACTGAACATCGGATTGTACATGCCCAAGATGAAATATACCATCCAGACTGTTACCAACAAAAAGTGCCAAACCAGCATGGGACGGTTGAGTAGCCATGTCTTGTATACAGCAAGATTGGACAAATATTCCACTTGAAAAACAGCAACAATTACTCTTTTATTCCGCCAACAATTAAAAAGTATTGTTTAAAAGAGTAGGTGATGTAAAAGGTGCTTTCGTTTTTAAGTGTGTTGCTAGCATCATTTTCTAAATAAATTTATATTTAACAGAAAGATCTTTTCTTTGTACTTGTGTCTGTTAAACAACAGGTCATATGAATTAATTAATTACAGATTTCAGTTTTTATTGGATTTATTTTAAAAAAAGGTTCTGAAATGTTTTAATATAATATGAAATATACAGACATTTACATCAAAAAGACCCAATGCTATATATTCTCTTTTTCTATAGTGTTTTTTTTTTTTTTACCAGGATATAACCATTTACTTTACCAGCTTTGTGTTGATACTCTTTTCCAGAGAGACCTTAAACTATTAGTATATGAGCAGTTTGGTTGGCTGGGTCAGGAACTGCACCCCACTCTGCCCACCTGGTATGCTATTACCAGCTTTAGTGCATTATTTGTGTGACAGCTGTTTGAATGCAGGTTGTAAGTTCCCAGTTGTCATCTTTCGGCTGCTAGTGCTGGATTAAAACTGTCTTCAACATATGTGGTAAAATCTCTCATCACAGACTTTCTTAATCGAGCTGGCTCTCCTAGGATGGAATTCTGAGCTGAGCTTAACAGAGCTGAAAAGCATGTATTCAGAAAATTCCATCTGTTGTTTGTTATCTTTCTCCCCAAGTGTCAGCAGTTCCAGCAGAGGAGAGCATTACACGGATTTAAGAATCACACCAGTGACTCATAATCTACTCTCTACGCTTAAAGCATATGGCAGGAATAATAAGGAGGAAATGCGGGAGAGTTCAGCTCACAAGAGATAATGTTGGACAGTTTCGGCTAGAGTAGTAGGGTCTCCAAATTAACAATACATGCATGAGGGCCAGTCGTTGTTGGGTCAACCGTTGTTAGGAAGGGTAATTATTTTATAAATGTTATTGTGTTAAAATATGAAGAATTTGTGTGGATGTAATGTACACTGAGAACAACCTCAGTGTTGTTAGCTGCATGAGAAGCATTAAAAGGAAAAGCTGCTTTAGACAGTTTAGCTTGAAGATATGATATGAATAATGAGAGAGGATAATTGCTGATGTTTGAGGTGGAAATGTGCAAGTAATCTGTTTAGTTAATGATCACTTCAGTTTCAGTTCAAGCGGGATGTGAAAAGAATGCAAGAATCGATTCAGGATGTGTAAAGAGCTGCAATGACTACTTTAGGCACAGCAGCTCCTGCATGTCTGGGAATAAGGACACAAAAAAAGAACAGTTTGTGTGAGCTGAAATAGCATGTTTTACTCTTTTGCAAGAAGCAATTTGGTTTTTGCTGCAGTAATGAAAGAAGAGAATGAGGTAATCAGCATTTGACACTTCACCAGGTCTGTTGGTGAGTTGGACTGCCTCCATTTTCTCTCAGCTCTGCATAATATTGTTCTGTTGGATGGGAGAGCATCTGACAGGCAGGAACTGGAATATGAAGCTGGTGACACTTTTGAGACAAGAAGGCATAGCATATCTAGATACTGAGAGAGTTGAGCTGAGGCTGGCAGCAGCGGAATCTTCTGGCAGTTCTGAAAGTGAATGCAGCATGGAAAATGTGCTCTGGAAAGGTGGAAAGGAAGAGGTTATGAATGTTCTAAGCAGAGGCAGAAAAAGGAACAAGGTTGAGGAAGGAAGGAATGGAATAATTAAGTATGTGCAGTGGGATTAGTGTGAGAGTTGTAGCTATTGAGTTACAGGCTGCCTGCCTCACGCATTTGTGTTTCCTGGAAGCAAAAGAAAAGATATCAGGTAGTGGAAGATTAAAGATGACATTTTCAAAAGGAAGTTGGAAATTTGCGAGATGAGTTAATCAGCAGATATGTTCTCCTGTGTGACCAGAGGCCTTCAGTGTGTGGGTGAATGAGTAGGCTTCAGAGAGTTCTGGTATTTTTGTATTGAGTTTTTCAAGCCTCTGTTAGGGATATTAAGTCAATACATATATAGCCTGGTGGGCTAACCGATGACAATGCCAACATGCTGAAAGTTTGATCATAGTTCTACTATCCACCAACTACTAGTTCCAATGTTGTTTACCTCAAAGAGTAAAGAGTCCCATTGATGTTAATACAGAGGTCTTCCAATAGACTGAACTGAGTGCACTCTAAATGAATCAGGAATGCATGGATCCAGTTATTCTTAAAGGATACTCTTTTTTTTTTTTTTTTAAAAAACTCTTTTTAATTGCATCAGGTAATTCAGAAACCATCAGATAATAATGAGAATGCAAAGTTGAGATTAAATGGCATAAGTCAAGTACAGCAAGCATGGAGCAAGTATATTGATTAAAAATGGAGAAGAACAGAAACAGAAAATAAAGAACTATGTGAAAATAACTGAAAAAAACAGAGCTTCTGCTCATTTCTCCTCACTTCTAGGTTCTCATGCTGTACCGAGCTGGTGAAATTTCTCGTTTAAAGGACAGGGGGAAGCACAGGAGGAGAACACTGCTCTAGTGTTTGATATTTTTGGCATTTTGACTAAAGCATATCACAGGCATTTCACAGAATTTAACTTTGTTAACTTGTGGAAAAGCAAAATTAGATGTGTTTAACTGAAACCATGTGTGTGATAACTCACTAATGAGAAGTTAAAAAATATCTTTACTGAACAACATATACAGCAGCCCAAGGGTCAGTTCCACAATCTGGGGTGTTAGGCTTTTAATTGGCTGTAGAGGGAAGTCAGAAATGCCAGACTTACTCAATCAAAAATCTAGCCCCAAATTTGTCCTAAACAAATGTCAAAAGTCAAACTATGAAAAACATTATTCTAAAACTGGTCAAATTACTTTTAGCTTGCAGACTTTTTCTTTATTTCATTTAATAGTGTCAAAAAAAAACAACATTTTCTTTGCAGCGTTTTTCTACTTTTTATGAAACTCCCCATTTATGAAACTCGCTGAAAATATTTCTGTGTCATCTGTATTAGAATTAACTCTTTCAGTTGGGGTCTGTTTATTTTACAGTGAGCAAAGCAATCCAGGGCAGATTAAAAGTGCATTGATAATGCCCAGAAATGCATTACAGTTTGTAGTGGGGTGCTATGCCAGAAGAGAGAGAGAAGGGGAACAGGAATGGGAGCAAAATAAAGAGAGACAGATTGAGAGAGAGAGAAAATCATAGTGTGACAGAGTTCTCTGTGTGTGTGTGTCTGCGTGTATGGGGAGCGGCCAATTCCTCACACACTGCAGGCACTGAGCATCATGCTGAACTGAGCCACTCGCATCCTCTTCTTACCTCACTTCATTCTCTCTTCCTCAGTCCCCACTCCTCTTTTGTCTCTCTCCTTTACTCTTTTGCCCTTGTTTCTGCCTCTCTCTCTCTCTCCCTCTCTCTCTCTCTTGCTTTCTCTCTCTCGCTCCCTCTTTCTCCCTCACTCACTGTCCTTTTCCCACTACGCCTTTTCGTTATCCACCTCTCTCTCTCTCTCTCTCGCTCTCTCTCTCTCTCTCTCTCTCTCTCTCTCTTTCATTCTTGCTCTCTCCCTCTCTCTCCCTCCCTCATACTCACTCACTCGCACCTCACTGCTCTAGTCTTTGTTCTTTGGGAGTACGTCTGTGAAATGGAGCTTTACTTAAGTGAATGATTATAAGACTAATACTACCTTGAGGACAGTGGCTGTTTGTGCATCTGGACCCAGAAAGGTAGGTGTGTGTGTTGTACTTCTTTATGTGTGTGTGTGTGTGTGTGTGTGTGTGTGTGTGTGTGTGTGTGTCACTAATCTTCTGGTCCTGTGGGAGGAAGCTGTACAGTATGGCTGCAGTGTGGTCCTCCTGCACTGATTTTGCTGGAGATTAGGTCACGGTGGGTGCAAGATGTATTTATGGACTTATTCACAGCTAAAAGCCTGAATAGTGTCTGGATTAAAGATTCGGAGTCAGGAATAAAGGTTAAAGCTAGTTTGTTACAAACTGCTAATACATGCTAGCCGCACGAGGAATTTTTTTTATTTTTTTATTTAACACTTATATAGGTCTGTGTATGTATATATATATATATATTTTTTTTTTTTTTTACTTATTCATTTATTTATATATATATATATATATATATATATATTTTTTTTTTTTTTGCAGACTATATATTAAATAGTAGTGTCCCCTTAGGACCTTGTTTAACAATGCATACTAAAAAATTTAAAATTTTGAGAAAACATCATAACATTTCATCATAAAAGTTTACACAAATTAAAAATACAAACTAAAATAACAAAGCTTTTTTCTATCAAATTTAGAGACATTTTGTAATGAGTGAAACCTTTTCCTCATAATGTTAAAGCACTACATGATGTAATATATAGGAAGTACTATTTATACCGTTAAAGCCTTTTTATAAATTTCATGAAGACCCTTGAAACCTCATGATTTGTGCTCACAATTTTTTTTTAAACATGTTTTTTCTTTGAAGCATCAAACGAAATAGAACCTACTAGAAGCTTTAGGCTAGTTCTTATTTTTTTTCTTTACACTCACATCTGATTTACAAGAGCTGCTTTTAAAAGAACCTTGGTGCATCAATTGCAGCGCACAAAGAATTTCTTCTGGTATCTTTACTTTAGAGTATTTTTGCTGTCACAACCAAAACTTGCATCTCCAAACAGCAGAGAACTTCAGAGAGAGAGAGAGTAAGAATGCTTGTGCATGTAACAGAATGTTGTGCAGATGTGGTATTGTCATTGACACTATCAGATAAAAATTTAATCCCCAAAATGATAACTTGTCTGGAAAAGGAAGAACATTTTTTAAATTCCAGTGTACAGTTCTGTAAAATGATTGAAATCCAAGCTAATTTCTGAACATTTCTATTGATAATTTTTACAAAATGTAAAGTGCAGTTGGTTTTTTCAAACTGAATATTCATGAAAGATGGTGAGTGTTTCCTTTGAGCTTGTGTTTAGCAGATCCCGTGCTTCACTAGCATGAGACTCTAGTCCTTCCCGTGTCATTCTTAGTCAGATTTATCTCAAACTCAGTGACTCAAACAGCACTCTCATATAACTAGAAGGAACTTTGGTCTCAAGCACCTTTATGTTTTGTTCTGACTTTTAAGCAGGTTTATGCCATTTCGAGGGTTTCATATTTAAAATATTATGTGTTATTTTTTCTTTCAGTGTTCAGTGCCGTTTGGTTTTCAATACCAGTTTTAACTATTCTCACTTCACTTTGCAGACATTCTTTGTAATTTTGAACTGAAGGTGTTTTTGTCTTTAATACATAAATATGTAAACAAACTCTTTTCTGGTTGGCCCTGTATTGTGTTCAATTCAAAGAGCAAACCAGGCATAAACACTTCCTATAACTTCAAAATACAGACTTAACTCCTTAACAACTTTCATGTGGTGTCCCTAGGACAATTATTTGTGATATTTAAAAAGGAGTTTTCATGGGAGTTTAAAAGGTGTTAAAAAAAGGTGTTTTAATCTACTTGAATCACTAGCTTCACCTTTGACCTAATGAACATGTAATCTATATTTTTCAATATTTGAATCAGAGAAAAATATTTTGTTTATCTATAATTCTGTATCTGAATGCTTGTTATTCAGAAACTGATATTTTTAACTCTAAATAAACACTAAATTGTTATATGCAAATGTATACAAATGAATACATACATTTAATATAAATGTATGAAATGCACTGTGAAACTAAATTCATTTTAATTTATATTATATTTAATTTATACATAAAAACTTAATTCAGATTGTAACACACCTCAGCTTTTGAGATCCGTGGTATTTTATTTTTTTCTTTAAATAAAATAGAGATACAGGGCGGCATGTTGACACAACAGGTACTGTTGCCCTCACACAGTTCCAGGGTCCTGGGGTTGTGCGCCTGAGCCCCTTTTCGGCTGACCATGAAAAATTTGGTGTGTTCTCTCCGTGTCTGCAGGTGTTACCTCTGAGTGCTAAAGTTTCTTCTCACAGTCCAAAAACACATGTGGGTAGATGACTTGGCTATGCAAAAGTACTTGTAGGTTTGAGTGTGGCACACTCAAAGGCACAGAATTTATGAATGGATAGTAATACAATGTTTGTTCCCAGTGCACGCCTTTAAGATGCAAGGCTTTCCTTTGACACTAAGTTTAACAATGTCCTTTGAGTTTTGTTGGTTATGGCTGGTCTTGAACAATGATGAGTTCTCAATTGAACTGGGGCAATATGAGCTTGATGTAGATGATATGAGGCTTGTCCTTGCTATTAACTGCTGTACTGTTCTGAAGGTCTGCAGAATAGGCGCTGAGCAGAGTGTATCTGCATGACTCTTAATGCACCAATCTTTCCTCACTTTACACTTAGCAAAGCTCTCACACTGTGGCTCATGACTTTTTATCATCTTTTTGCTAATTAATGCATGCCATATGTCTTCATACTTACATCTGGTCCCTCAGAACATTCTTCTGTAAGCAGTGTGACTGCAAATTTGTGGTACTTAAAAAAAAAAAAAAATCATACATTTGGAATTTGAATGTGTTAAAATGTTGCAAGACTTTTACAGAAGGAAGGTGTAGAGGGTTACATAATAACTCATTGGTCTAAACACATTTTGTTGTTTTCTAAGTGTAAACATATGTATGCAGATTCTACAGATAACTTGTTTTTACACTTAAGGTTTAATTAGTAAATGTAACCAATGTAAACTGCATATATATATATATATACTTTTACTCTACTGGCAAAGCTTTACACTAGCTGTTAGAACAGTTGTATTGGATGGTGCTCTTATTATTTCAGTACCTTACTGCGCCATAGCTGCTTTTTTGTGGGCTTATACTATTGAATGTCTATGTGACAAATGGGAGTTCCTCAAAGCAATTGATTTCCCTGAAAATATAGTGTGTCTCTATTGTGTGTGTGTGTATTTGTGTTGTCCCTATACACACCAAGGAAACAAATATGTGTGTAACAGTACATGTGCAATTGCAATAATTTTCTAGGAGAAATACTTAATTTTCTGGAAAAATATTCAGGTGTGCCAAAATTTTTGTCCATGACTGTAGTGCAGAATATCACTTTTGATCTGTGTTGTGACTGTACAGGTATTGTAGTTTGACCTTGGAGATGAGAGAGTAGTACAGTATTGCTTTCAGAAATCAGATTTAGTACTCTGGCATGTATCGATGTCCTGTATTGATTTTCACAGGCACAATATCTTCGCAACACTGCACCTTAAAGGACATACAACAACAATATCCAGTAATCTGTTTTGTAGCTTCTAGCAGTATACATTGTATATAGATATGTCTTACAGGGCAGACTGCCTGGGGTGGTAGGGTGTATGTAACACTGTATGATTATTTAAAGGGGGTATTTATAAGATAACTACAAAGATTTTTTGCGTTTACAGAATACGGGCGATTTGAAGCCAAAATTCATGACCTGAGAGAGCAGATGATGAACCACAGCATGAGCTCCGGATCAGGATCCCTGCGAACCAATCAGAAACGCTCTCTTTATGTCAGGTATGTACAAACAAATAGCTTATACACTCCGGCATACTACAAATTAAGGGTCATTTTGTTGGTCTTGACTTGAGGGTTAGCTCTGTTTGTTTCTGGTTTTCTTATTTCTTCAAATATTGGAGAACAAACACCTACTCAGACACAGTGATGCATTCCCTCAGTCATATGCACACTCACTCTTTCATTCACCTTTTTACAAGTCACTGTGGATGCATGTCACATGCTGCATATGCCTCACTGTGCACTTTGTAATCCAAGAAGCTGAATCCATATACTCCCATATTGCACACACACAAAACATCATGTCGCTGAAAACAGATTTCTGCACTGCTTTGTGTTCATTATATATATATATAAAATGAAAACATAATGAATAATTATGATGACCTATAAACTACATCCATCAATTCTAAATAATTCTAAATAAATCGATCAATATATATATATATATATATATATATATATATATATATATATATATATATAAATTTATTTAGAATTGATGGATGTAGTTTATAGGTCATCATAATTATTTCAGGAATTATGTAGCGTCTGACAGAATAATTTTTGCAGCCAGACTGCAGTGCAAAATAAGGCAGAAACCACACGAGATCAAAGAGCAGAGGTCTTGTCCAAATGATAAATAGCCCTGTAGGTGCTCTCACAGTTACATACAAACACACACACACACATTACACACATTGCAAACTTACACACACACATGCTTACATCTTGCTACTTCAGCCACTCTTCCAATGTGTTACTTCAAGTGAAAGATAAATGGACTAGAGTTCACTACCTTGCTGATGTAGAGAGAGAGAGAGAGAGAGAGAGAGAGAGAGAGAGCTGAGCTCTGTAAAACCTGGTCCCACAGGGCCTCATTTGCTAAGTGAACAGCAATGACCTGGGGTCTCTATTGCTCTGAAAGCAGAACATGGCTATAGATCACCTCAGAGCCGCATGCAATGCATTTATACTCTAACGCCCCATCGAGGATTACTCCTTTAGTTATATCTAGTAATGGTGTTTGAATAGTGTTCAGCAGGCCTAAACTCACCCGTTTTTCACAACACCTACCAAAATGAATACTCATAAGAACTGTTTCAGTATTCTGCAATATCTTATAGCTAAATACCTTTTTAAAAAAAACATAAGACATTGTCAAAATTCCATTTCTCACAGAGCCAGAGCCTTAGAACAGAAGTTTGCGATATGTTACAACAAGCACACTCTCAACAAAAGCCTGCTGCAGTTTTTGTGCAAAACCTATAGGAACTGTATTGGCAGCAATGGTGTCAGCATGTTATAGGAGTAGGTCCTATTACACAGATCTAAAGATAAGGTTAGGAACAGCTTGGAAATGGTTATACTTTGCTGTAGATACAGGGAGTGAATTTCAGGTTTCTGCTCACACTGAAATAAAATCCTAAGCTTAGAACTTGTCATTATTACTGGATAATAGTTATAAAAACTATTACTGGTTGCCATTTAATCCAAACTATTTTTAGTGATAATTCATTTAAACAAGTAGCCATATATTATATAAGGATTTATGCAAGATTTGCCATCACAAATGTGTAACTACACACACACACACACACACACACACACACACACACACACACACAAATGCCTATTTTGTTTCCCTTTGAAGGCTTAGAAGTCAATGAATATAAAACACCTCAAATGGATTTCTCTGTCATTTTGTAGCCTGCCAAAGGATTTCAATTTGAAACTCAATGCATCCTTGATGTTCTTTTCTCATCTAACTTTCACATATGAACACACACACACACAGCTCACATGCATGCACACACAAGCTCAAATACAACCACACATATTTTAGTTTAAAACTCAAGCCATGTATGATGTCATGCCCTTAGATACACACACACACACACACACATTGTTCTATTAGCTGTTTGTGTACAGATTTCTCTGTGTGTACGAGTGTGCATGTATGCTAAAATACTTCACTGCTAATGCACTCTGTTTATCATTTCAAAACATCCTAAATAGCAGCTTCTGCCTCAGCATTTCCACATTGCCATAGCAACAGCAGTAACACGCCACCCTGCCTGCTTCTGGGAGATAGAGAGAGAGAAACGTATTGAAGTCTCTATAAGACTCCTCAGTGGCAGGCATGTTTAAGAGTTGATAAATGAGATTTTGTGCTTGATCCCCAGTGATGGTCCACTCTCTTCCCCCATCATTCACACAATGCTAACCAATGTGAGTATCTGTTAGCTAACATAACACAACAACACAGTTAAAATATGCCCTCGTTCATCTCCGCTGGATGATAACACCTTATCTGAGGCTCTGTGCTGTTCGTAAGCATGACATGCCCATGGATAATGTCATGTTTCTTGCTGAGGAAATAGGGTGAAAAAAAACTGTCATTTTTAGTGTTGCACATACTTAGTGGTTGAGTACCAATACATCTGATGATTAGTTTTGTTTTATTCATAGATTTACTGCAATACATTTATGTATTCCTTGAAACAATAACAAGAACCTTAGTGCATTTCCAAAAAAAGAAAAAATGAACCAGAAACATTCCAAGCAGTTTAGAGAAATGTCAACTGTTAATTGTGTACATTGTGACTCAGTAAATGATTCAAATTCTAAGTATTTGGATCAAGAGTAAATATATTGTACTGCATAATACAGTAAAGATTTTCTTTCTGACCAACAAACTGATACTGATATCACATGCAACACTAAAATTGAAAAATAATGTATTATGCAGCTTAACATTCAACCAGGTACTGTATGCAAGGAAAATATGAAGCAATCCAAATGCAGTGTGATGTTTTATCTATAACCTGCAGCCCTAGTTCTGCTTATTTGTTACAATATGCTTGTCACACGGAAAGGACCTTAAGTTGCAAGCAGACCAGAAAACATACGACATTTAACAGTCTGCCAAGGCTAGTTCTCATGACCTTGCTTAGAGGTTTGCAACATGCTTTGTTTCTATACTAACAAATTTAGGTATAGTTTTCTATATCTAACAAATTTTCTGCATGAACAGTGCATGTCATCACACACATATTTATGCTATAAAGTTTTTTACTGTAACTGCTTCAAATTGTTCCTCTTTTTAATACTTTTTTGGACTTCTTAAAGACTTCTTGTTTGAAGTTCAGTTTTGTATATGCTATAATTAATAGGACTATGCAACAAATAATCTTCAACACACGCATTAGGCTTTCACGTATCACATACAGCTTCAAATATTTATAGTTTGGCTAGTTTCATCACAGTTTTCTGATATGTCATTTTAATAGCACCCAAAAGCTATGTTGATCATTCATTTGTATGCACATATGCATTTAGAGTTCATAAAAAAATGTAGGTATTGTTTTTCACCTGGGTTGTAATTTCCAAAAGAATTGTTGAAAACTACTATTGTTAAATGATATAAAGACTATAATTTTGAAGTCTCATTCTCCAAGAGTACTGCAGTGGTTGCTCAATAATGCTTTCATAAGCAGTTCTGTTTGCTTGACTCATCTTTGACAGTAATTGTATTTTTATATAAATTACTGAGATGTATTCTGAAATATCGCAGATAGGAAGGAAGTGTTCAGTTGAGTTTGAGAGTATTCTTACAGGCTAAATTCATATTCTAATCCATTAGAATTATAAGTGGGACAAAAGTATATAACTAGTAAATTGTATATATATACTAGTTTACTTTTGGTATAGTTGCAGTACAGAATAAATCTTGGATGTAAACTAGCTGTGGACTCAATGTCTACTACTCTTACACATAAAATATACTTAAGGTATACTTTTATACACTGAAAAGTGGGCCAGTAGTTTCAGTGGAGTATACATGGGAAATATATTTAATATTTCCTTAATTTTGTAAACTAAAGTTTGCTTTAGATAAAATTATTTTTTTTTGCAAGGCTGGATTCACTCTGGAACAGATTTACTTAAATGAACAGTGGGTCTGGCAAACCCTACTGTTGTCCTCCCTTTCTGTAAATGTTACTTGGTTGCCATGACAACTTGCTTGTCTTTATATGGTGATGAGACTGAACATATTTCCTGAATGTTTGTGTGTGTCTAAGGGGGTGAATGTATGAGATAATAGATATGGTCTAAGATTCATTCATGGAATATGATGATGATGATGATGGCGATGATGACAATGATGTAGTATTGACCTGATGTTCCCTTAGCTCAGTTTTAGCTGTGGTCAACCACTAAGTCAGCCCGTATGCTGCTGTGGGTGCTAATGACATAGCATTAGCTGACATTAGACCTTACAGACTTTTATCACATTGATATAAAAAGCACTGTGCAATCATCAGATAATCTTTCTATTCAAAATCATTCATATGGGGAATTAACGCTGTGCACTACAAATCAAAAGAGCTTAAACTATAGCTTACGTATCACTCAAAGCTATTCTTATAGATTGAAATGAAAGAACCGTTATCATTTGTGCTTTACTTAAAAAGAGTTGGAACGGTCAGGAGGATTCTTGTTTTTTTTCTGTTTCCATTTCATGGACATTTATTAATTTTGTGTTATTGGGCTTGGTATTGAACACCTGAAAAATGAAGTGTAAAAGGGAAATTGTTTTCAGTGAAGAGATGTTAATATTCACTTTGACAGGAATTGAAACTGAATAAATTGTTCTATTCAGGTGGAGCATGTTTTATTTTCCAGTAATGAGAGATCCATGGCTTTGATTTCATTAATTAACAATTATGACATTTGCATGCAGTCATATTTGTCCTAGAAAACCAGAGTGTGTTTATGGATTTGTTTCAGCCAATAATTAGTGTTTGCTACCAATAGGGTTTGATAGTCAATTATATATAAAGATCAGTGCTTATTGCTGAAATGTATGTGTTAACACATTAATATCTTAAAATTAAACAGGATTCAGTTGATATGTGGTCCTTTGACTGGGATTCTACCGGTCATTTGATCTAACAGATTTGTCTATTTCAAAATTACCATTTAAAAAGTCACTAAAGCTGTGTGTTATTACAGCACCTGATGGTCTGTCTACATGTTTATGCTTTATATCAGGGGTAAGTAATTAAAATGTATTAAGGCCCAGTTAGAGAAAATTTTCTCAAGCCGAGGTCCAGAAGATAATGTATAACTTGCATCATCTCTGTGCCATATCCTATATGTTAAAATAGCCTCATAATTATATTATACTGTCATTTAAATTTCAATATATTTCAACTAGATTTATGAATAATTATAAATAACAAATACTATAAATAAAATCTACTTTTTATTTCAAGTAACATTTACAAAAAATCAATGATTTTGAAAATTTTAAATACAATCCCTAATGACTTTGTAGTTTCAGTTGACTTTACTGCTTTTCCATAACCAACAATTTTATTGGCTCTTATTGCTGGAGAGCAGGATGTTATCCTTTAATCGCAAGCTGACAGGCTCTTTATGCTAAAGGCTGGGACTTAATCCATAAATAGAATCTATGTGCAGTGTTACGAAAATTTCAACTGGTATTTGTTCCCTTATTATTAAATGTTTTGGTTTTACCTCACATAACATTGTGACCTCAATATCTACATCATGGTCAAGGTTTGAGTTCTCATGGCTGCAAATATAGACTAGTGTTTCCCCCTGGGTTGTGTATATTTGGGAGATGGAAGTGAACATGACCACAGTATTAATACCAGGAGTGTCCAGTACACTATTATGGGCTGTAAGTAAATTGAAAATGTTATGCTTGAATTATATACACATTCCACAATTTGCTTTGAATTATTATACAGAGGATAAACTTTGGAAGATCACCCTCACACTTCAAAGTCAAAAATGTACAAACAATAACAGACGTATTTTTGCTGGATTTAAGATGAGCTGAGTAACTGAATAACATTTCTTAACGTCGATCATTAAAAAGCATTATAAATCATGACTATACCTATATTTTGCTTCCACTTTGCCTGACCCAGCTGTCTAGTCTGATAGATTTAAAATCATGTTTATGAGTATGGCGTGGATTGTGCATGGGTGAGTGCATGTGCATGAAAAAGAAAGCGAGTGGCATGAAAAAGAATGCGAGAGAGAGAAAGGGGAATCTCCTTGTATCTTAAGATTTACTCTGAAGAATGAGCTTAATGATAACTACGGTGGAGCACTTTGATGAGAAATAGAAAATGGCTGGCCTTGGTCTCCTTAATAAAACCCATTCTTAGCAGTATCCGTTCCTTCTGTGCGTGCGTGCGTGTGTGGATGTGTGTGTGTGTGCAGAGTTAGTGCCGCTGGCAGTCCTTAAATCAGCCATTTTGTTCTTTCTGTTTGTGGACGTGAAAGTTAATTTAATCTGTGAGGTGCTTCTTGCTAGGTTTCAAACTCTTTAAACTTTAAAAGTGTTATAACCCTTTTAAATGTTATAGCTTTTTCAAATATGCAAAAATAAATAAATAAAAGGAGATAAGACAATTTGAATAAAAATTCACTTTATAGAATGTACTTTTCAGGAGCTATCTGAACAAGAAAAGAAAGTTTATTCATGAAGAAATAAAAATGAAAGGAGTAACTTACTGAACATTTATGTCAAATTCTTTACTTTTCATTGCACACATGTCACAAATTTATCAGATCATTCTGATTATGGTTCACTCAGTGTTGGTGATGGTGTTTTTGTTTTGTATACACCTATGGTTTATATAATGAACTCACACACTTAATAAAAGCTGTTTCAGTCAGTTCAATGAAAACAAACTAATCAAATGGGAAGACACCCCAACATTCTATATTCTGTGATTAATCTAAATGCTAATGAAGAAAGGCATCTAAAAGCACGAATATAATACATATTTTTGGAGGCTTTTGTGCAGTGTGTGTGGGAACGTGTGTGTTTTTGTACGTGTGTGTGTGTGTTTGATTGTTTGTTTGTTTGCTTGCTTCTTAAGGCAGGTAAATAGATATAATGAACAGGTAAAAAACACATAATGAACTTTAAAAACGTTTTCTAAAACAATATTTTCCTGTTTCAGTCTCAACAGCTCTAAGATTTGAACCAATAAATGTCACAGTCTGGATGTGTTCATCTTTAATTAGCAAAGCCTAACCTCTGGTGCACAACCAGAGCTCCAACACCCTTAATTTCTCCATGTTTTAGTCTTGCCCTTTCCATATCGATTCTCCGTTTAGAGCAGGCTGATAGACTGGTGCTGGGTGATTCATATCCTGTATGTAGGTGATGATTCTGCCTCTGACATTATTGGTCTTTCTGCATCTCTGAAACTTCTTCCTCTAAATCTGTCTGAATGAAACAGCACAACTAGCATATTGCCAGCTGAGTTAGTCACCAGCAACAGGAAGTCAAGTAGTAAACTTGGTATAGACCATACAATCTGGACCAAACTGAATTCTGGATTCTGGATTTCTGTTTGCTTAAGAGTTACAAACCTATTGTGAACCAGAATTGGTTTTGCCATGCAATAATCATTTCTAACTTATCAATTTTACTCACCAGAGATACATTCATACAATTAATTGTTTCCTTTAACTCTGAGAAGGTGGGCTGTGTACATGTGGGGCATAGTGAAATGTATCCTAATTTGAATTTATGTTTGAATGTGTGCTGCCATGGGGTCTATCACTAAAACAAATATTATACTGCCTTTATAGTTAAATATATTGTAAAGTCCTATTCACATGTTTGACAGATTTTCAGCATGGCAAGTTCCTTTTGTTTCTTCATTGTAATGATAAAAGGCAGCTGAAATGTACAATTTATTCCTGTGCTGTTTTTTGTTGAAAGGAGAAAAGTAAAGTAAAAGGCAGGAATAGCTGCATTTTTTTTTTTTTGCCTAAGCATTATACAGTTAATTAGCCTGTTACTGTTTTTGTAGGCCATCTGTTGACAGCCGTTTCTTCCAAATGTTTTGATCCAAATAAGCATAATGTTAAGTATGTGTTTTCTTATTAATGACGTTTATCCATTTTTCAAATGAATTCCCTTGCATTATATGATGATGATGATGATGATGATGATGATGGTCTTGCAACTGGGGTGTCCTAGTTTATTGAATTGCTCTGTGGCGGTGTGGGGGATGATGTTATTCCAATAAAGGCAGTGTGTTGAGTTTTCATGGAGATTTGACTTTAGTGTTCAAATTCCTTTTACTGTTTCCTTTCACTGTCTGGGTCAGAACAGAGAGACAGGCCACTGAAGGCAAGAACTCTCTGGGTCAGTATTTATAAGCCTGTCACAGCAGGAAATCAGCCACAGCTGCTAGAATGTTTAGAGTGTGATGGAAATTGTTATTTTTGCCAGTTGCCATTTGTCTTTCAAGCTAAAAATTGGCAACTTTACTGAAGAAAGAAAGGCATTAATTTATTGAGTGTCAATCTAAAACATCATTTTGGGCCATTTCTACTGGTTCATTCATCATGAAATATTCTTATAATGTAACAGACAGCTGCTGTACTCAAATGGAGCAGAGACAATGTGCATTTGTATATATGTGGCCTGCTGTCTGTCTTGACACGTTTTACCCAGTGTGCTTTTAGACACATTCAGCCATTACTTCCAATTTGAGTTGTCATAGAGACAGACTACTGCAGACTAGGAAGGTAGAAATAACCAGCTGTGTGTGTGTTTGTGTGTTTTCTTTACAGGGCCCTATTTGACTATGAGCGGTCGAAGGACAGTGGCCTTCCCAGTCAGGGTCTCAGCTTCCATTATGGAGATATCCTGCATGTTATTAATGCATCTGATGATGAGTGGTGGCAGGCACGGAGGGTCACTCCAGAGGGAGACAGCGAGGAAATGGGTGTAATCCCCAGCAAGAGGAGGTGCGCAAAAACAATTTTATAAGCACTAATAATATATATTTTTAGTTAATTCATTCTTTTGTTTTTTTTGTTTTTTTACTAAAACATTTACAGATATTTCTCAAGTGAAAGTAAAACCGAAGTCCTGTCATTCTTATGCTGAACAAACCAAGCCATGTAAATATTGTTTGAAAATCACATTAAGTCTCTCTGGGTTTACTTTGAACAAACAACAAGTAAAGCTTGGTTAAAATGGTTAATGGCAAATGCTTTTTGAAAATCCATACACTTAACAGCAGGAACAGTCCAAAAGGAGGTGCCTCAAAATAAAATGGAAAATGTTATTGTTACTTTAGGAAAGTTGAGCCAAAGGAGGTGAGGGTCCTGTGGGTTGTAAACGTTCAAAACAATGATCGTTAACTTTCAGTTTCATATAAGTTATATAGGAAGTTTTGACAGAGTGTTCACACATTTTAGTGTTTCCCACGCTCTACTAGTTATATTCACAAGGTTGCACAGTTGTTGCAAGTAGCACACACACACATAAATATGTACATGTACAATGTCACATTTTTTCATTTTAAATATTTCATATCATTAATATGATAAACATACACACAATGTGAAATCTTATATCAATTATTTACATTTTCATCTCTATTTTTGTTTACATAATTTAACTCCAGTTAAATTAAGTTAAATCATCATCATAAGTTAAATATCACAGTAAATGGACCAGAAATTATCCAAAATGACTTTGGGAAGAAATCTCTCTTTATTGAATTCAGTGAAAATTTAAGAAATTTTTCCTTATTTATTCTGAATAAGTTTTTTCTTGAGAAGAGTAACATTCACTGATCAGCCACAACATCACTACCACCTCTTTGTTTCGACTGATTGTATACATGCACATTGTAGTTCTCCGGTTGCTGACTGAAAATGTCAGGACACCTACAGGACCACCACAGAGCTGTTATATTTGGGTGGTGGATTTTTATTAGGTGGGTGACTTTTCGACCCTGAGCCATTTAAAAACTGAAGCAGCACTGCTGTATTTGTAGAAACAAACAGGTGGTATTAATATTATAGCTAATTGGTTTATGTATGGTATTACTGAGAACATAAAGTGTGAACATTAAATCGGCATGTACTGTATTCAGTACAGTGTATTATGTGTTGTGCTTAATATTTTGTGTGGTTTTGATCTGTGATCTGTGTTTCTTTTTCTCTGGGGTAGAGTGGAGAGGAAAGAGCGAGCTCGTCTGAAGACAGTAAAATTCAACGCTAAGCCTGGCAGTACTGACTCTAAAGGGGTGAGCACTAAACACTCTGTTAATCTACCAGTCCTGTTCAAAGAGGTGACGATTCGTCATTGCCAATGCGCAGTTGTCAGTCCTGACAAACTTTATGACATCAAGAATCTAGTATAAGGAAAAAGCCACTGAGTGACATCTAATTTGACATGTCACTTTAGATTTAGTCGTTCTACTTCATCCAGTCTATCTAGTTTAAAATCAGTCCTCCTCTGCCATCTTGCATTACTTTTCCAGCGTTTAACTGATGGCTGGTTATCCACTCAAGCAAACAGACATACACACACACTCATTCTCTGCTTGAGATTTGCAGCACACACTACTTGCAGGAGCACAGCAGCAGCACTCACAACTGAAAATATTTAAACCTAAACTTTTTTTTATTTTCTTTCATTATATCCATGAGATTTTCTGAAATAATCGAACTGTACGCATAGAAATAAATTAACAAAAATGGATAATCTAGCACTGGCCATGTGCAGTCAAGACTGCAGTACTGATTACATGCTGAAAGCATTTCCAGCCTGATTTTAGATCCCTGTTATGTTAAAAAGTATCCATAGCAACAGCTTAGCCAGGCCCCTCCATCTCTCTCTTGGATTCTTAAACTGCCTCTGTTCATCACTAGCAGCCGTAGTGATGCTGGTGTGGGCAGAGATTATAATATTGGCACTGAGGAATCAATTCAGGGTTTTAATAGCATGAAATGCCAGTTGGAAACTATGTACATAACTTGTTCTACATTTGTAAGACTGTCAGTGTTGAAAATTGTGTTTCAAATTATGCTGTGAATATCATTTGGTTGTTGTTGTTTTTGTAAAGGCTTTGAAAGTGAATGTGTATGTGTAGGTTTACTGCCATCAAGATTCAAACACACAGTTTGTATACAGTATAGGATTAAGCAGAAATTTTGTCTGGCCTACATTTAACACACTTAAGCAGATGCGGATGTGCATGAACAGCAACACATACTTCAGCCTAATAGACTCAAAGGTGAAGCCTCACATGTCTAACACTAACACCTGCCCGGATCAGCTCCATACTCCTTATTTAATTTCTATTAGTAAATGAGGTAAACCTTTACTGAAGAACCGTGTTCATAAGAGTATATGAAATCTGTGTCTTTCACGACCGCTGACATAAATGCATATAATATTTTAAAAACCTTAACTTATTACACTTGCTGACATGATTTGACATGAAAAAACTGACCCTTTCTGTCAGTTATATCTGTATATATGTATATCTAGGTTTATGTCAACTGTTGTGACAGGCTTAAGTAGCTGTCATGTAAACTTGTGAATACTGACCTTCAAAAAAGTGTTACTGAGAATATTATTCAAATCCCTTTTGTAGCTTGCCTATTTCTTAATGTCGCTAGATAAAGTTACACTGCACTTGTACTGTAGCCCATCCCAACATATCAGCTGTGCGGTTTATTTTGTTGTCATTCAGTCTGCTGCCGTGTTGAGTCCCAAAGCCTCTCAGCTTCCTGCATGCCCAAGTTTTTATATTAGACTTGTTCTTGTGTGTTATCTGAATATCTCAGCATGGCTTTACTCCCCACTGCTGCATGGCTGGAAACAAGCTTCAGGCGTCTTCTGTTTTCCGTTTAAAATGTTCTGCATTTGATCATGTTGTTTTTATTTCCGTCCATTTGACTTGTCTTTGAAATCCGCCAGGGCAGAGGTGGTGTGGACTGCAGCAATAGTGGTGACAACTTTCAATTTAGTGAGATATTCTAAACATTGCCATTTTTACAATGAAAATAATAGAATGAAAATTTGTGTCACACTACAATATTAAAGCCTGCTTACAAGCAGGATGTATTCTTGCTCCAACTGATAGTCATTTACTAATATCTGTATTTTCTGCGTGCACATAAAGTATAGCACTTACAATGTACTCAGTAAACACAGCTAGCGTTTTTAATTTGATAGTAGACTTTATGGGAAACTGTCTTAAATACAAACATCTGAAATGATTTAAAGTGAAGGAATGGCTATTAAAGGGCCTCCAAAGTTGGCTACTGTCACATTTATGAGTATATGGAATGGAATGCTCCATTCATACATGCAAATTTTCATAGCAACTATTGCAACATTAATCAATGGTTACTGAATATAGCCTGGTTTGAGATTGATAACTGAAGTCTGGATTATGTCATTGTAGCTAAATGACTGGTTGGTATGACTAATTTTTCGTCATGCTAAGACAATGTGATATTACATATGCATGCAAAATAAACATAATTTGAAATGACAAAACCCCACATTAAGACACAATTTGTCATTAGCTTAAATGGGATTTTGATACAATTCTAATAGCCCAGTGACTGCAGCTGCTAACGACTGTAATTTAGAACTAAAATATGTATATTTCATGTGAATTCCAATTCAGGTATCTGAGCAGGCTGTAGGTATTTGGTGTGTTTTGCTGTAGCTGCTTTCTCTCCCACCTCTCCCTGAGCAATGTTGTTCTGTCAGCATGTGCGTGTGTGATGGCATCTCGAGCCACCTGTCTGCCCCATGCTCTCTCTCCCACACAGTCATTCAGTGACAAACGTAGAAAGAACTTCATCTTTTCACGAAAGTTCCCTTTCTACAAGAACAAGGAGCTGGACGAGCAGGACGGCAGTGACTCGGAACGTGAGTAGCTGTGCACTCATTCGCACATTCTCATACTTCCTAAGGTCGACACACACACCTTGGGTAGGACTGACAGTATAGGAGTATGTAGGGAACTCCAGGGATGCCAGTGTGTGCTCTGTTCTTCGCCCTTCCTCTAATTTGCTGCTACGGCTATTCTTCTCTCTCTCTCTATCTCTCTCTCTCGCTCTCTCTGTCTCTGTCTCTCTCTCTCTCTTTCTCTCTATGCTCTCTCTGTTTCTCTCCCTCGCTCTATCGCTCTCTCTCTTTCTCTCTGATTCCCCCTCACTCCATTTCTGTGGACGGCTGTCTGGTGTAGGACATCTCTGGAATAGGGGACGACGGGTATGGGACAAAGACCCTGAGTAAGTCTCTGCAGGAATGGTCCCGCTTTTGACACCTCCCCCTTTCCCCCACAGAATACTTTTTTGCGTGTTCTTTTTCTGTTGTGTAAC
The DNA here is from genome assembly GCF_029633855.1 of Hoplias malabaricus. NCBI lineage: Eukaryota > Metazoa > Chordata > Actinopteri > Characiformes > Erythrinidae > Hoplias > Hoplias malabaricus. The sequence continues at coordinate 12,812,218 of NC_089817.1, forward strand.
ACCTGCAAGTCTCTAGAGATGGTTGGCATGGAGATTTGTGGTCCATGACTGAATTATTGTTTCAATCCCAATACTATCCTGTATATTAACTTCCCTCAGTCTTTGATGGCACTGCATGACAATGACCCAGCACTCGCATTTTCTGGAAATCTGCTTCTTCATATTGTCATTTGTTACAAAGACGTTCTGCCTTGGAGAAAGCTAATATTACGTACTGTTGCTGTGTGATCTTCAACCCCTTTAAACTGCAGAATATATATTTATTACTTGCAATATTAATGGCATGTTTAATTTTTTGTATTACTTCATTATTCACTTAAACCTGGACAGAAATTGTTGCTAAAGGTAGGCTGAATAATGTGTTCATCCTTTATGCCAAAACAGTGTCGTTTACATTAATAACCATTTTCATATTGAAATATAATAGCATTTAATTTTCATAAATAATAAAGAATTGCTTTTGTATGTGCTTCATAATATTCTATAAATGATGTCATCAAAATAGTGTAATTTTCTGTTAAAATTTCTACATCATTCAATCTTTGAGAGTAAACAACCACATCTCAGGGATGATAGGCACCTACAGCACAAATATAGTCATTTTAATTGTTATCTAAAATAAAATTGAACTTGCATGTCTCATTTTTCTAATATGCAATGTAGATAATAGTAAAAGATAAAAAAAATATTCCTTGCATGTACCACTCCACCATGAATGGATTTATTACACTTTTGACCAAAACCTTCCCAAAACTCATAAAATACTGTGTAAGAAAGCGCAAAATTTCATGTTACAGCATTATGTGATATAGACTTCTCATTCCTATCACCGCCACTGGGAATGATTATGCTTTGATAATGTTCTCTACAAATGGGGTTTCATATCATCCAAGAAGTTTGTTTATAAAACTTGTAATTATAGAACTATGGAAAGATCTGTGGAATTTCTATTAAAAACACATAGCCTGTTAAGTCAGTGTCACCATCATATCATACGATGTCCTCAAATTCTTTTGTCCTGAAACAAGACAAAAATGAGCATCATCTTTCCATCCTCCAGCTTCCTATAAAAGCTGCTATGCCTCAGCTTCCTGCTCGCACCGTGTTCTGGCAGTATTAATAGAACTGCACAGTTTTCACGTCTGGGGCACACAGGATGGGGCCATTAAAAAAGTTCTGCACTTTTCAGTCTTGTGAGTGTTTTATTGAGCGAACTTGGAGTCCAAAGGGAGACATTTTGGGTTTCAATAAGTTACTTTGTTCATGTCACAAAATCAGATATTGTTTTTCTGTAGCTCATAACTCAAAATGCCATGTGTGAGGCAGAAATAAAGTCATCCTAAAAGCTTTTGGTTTTTGTATGTGAAAATATTCTTGGCGGAATGCTCTTTCATTGCAGGCTGAAAGGGAAGGGAATAGCAGGTGCTGAATGATTGGGTGTGTGGGCTCTGGGCACTCGGGTTTACTGTCAGAATCTATCTCAAATTTCTCTGAGGCTAGTTTGCCTCTAGCTGTGAGGCAGACGGAAGTGGAGAGACAGTAAAGATGGCAGGAAGCAGAATAGAGTGACAGGCACTAGGGATATTGAGCATAGGTTTAGAAACACTAGGTGTGCTCCAATGTGAAATTGGTGGCTGGTTAACTCTAATACTTTGAATTTATATAACATTTGTTTTGATTTATGTTACCAGCCATAAAGTGTATAGGCATAAAAGATTATTAGATATTAGATTTAAGATACTTTTGGTTTTCTTTGTATATTTGAAGAAGTTTACACTTTAATCCTATTATATGTTGTGATAACGGTGAGAAAAGTTAAATGGTTAAATTGTCGGTTAAATTACCAAACATTTGATAAAATATAGGGAAACTTTACAAGCAATTGGTAAAAAATTTATGGTGCACCTCTCATTTTGATATATCCTTCCTTGTCACTGCTTTTATAGTACCTTCCTTTAAAATGATATCCAGCTAGAGGCCTCTGTCTGAAGAGACCACAGTCTCCACAGAAACCTACAGTGCTTTTCCTGAGACAGAGTAAAAACCACAAACACAGACCAAAACACACTTTTTTAAAAGGTGTCTGTCTTTTTGTGCCCAAATAGTTAGTTAACATTATCATTTTTATTACTTTTCTATTAGACTAAGTGTTTGCAGCTAGTGTATACACGTTATGTAACATATTACATAACATATATTATAATAATAATGATAATAATAATAATAATAAGAAACAATTATTTGTCATACTACAATGTACAACAAAATGTGTCTTCTGCATTAAACCCATCTGTGGCAGTGAACACACACACACACACACTAGTGCACTAGGGGCTGTGAACACACACCCAGAGCACCAGGCAGCCATGCCTTGCTCAAGGGTACTTCAGCCATGGGTGTTCCTGCCGGTCCTGCGGATCGATCCAACAACCTTCTGTGGCCAAGCCTGGTTCTCTAACCATTTCAGTCTGCTTTGTGTTTATGAGTGTCCAGACCACCCCAGAAATTAAACTGCTCTGAACCAGTGCCCTTATAATCAGATGAAGAAATCTGATTAGTATCCTTGCTGTAGGCAGACCTCTGAAGTCACTTTCTTTGCTGATTATGTAACAGTCCTGTTTTTCATTATATTCCACCAAAGCTTTTTGTTCACCCCTGTAATCTACACAATGATTTCTAACCCAGTCCTGGTGCTACTTTCATATTGTCCTTGTCCTTGAGCATGTAGCAATTTTAAACCCGCAGTAACCTTTTGACAGACCTAGTGAACTGCACTTCACAGAATGTAAATACTCTTTAAAAAGGCACTTTTCTCATGTGTCACATGTGCACATATGTTTTTATACCTTATCAGGACTGTACTGTCAAAAAGCCACCTTGGCCTTAATTATTGCTTCTAGCCTTCTAGCCAAGAAAAGATCAATTTACCTGGATATATTTCTTTCTTATTTCTGTCTTAGAAATTGAATTTTAGATACTAGGAGCAGTCCAGAGCAGTCTCTTAGTCCTCTTTTTAAATTTTTGTCCTATGCTTTCAAGATAACTACAATACAGGGTGTATTGTATATGCACCTGAAACTACAGATACTGGAAGCCTGTGCTAGCATTTCTCCTAAAGTTATGTTAAAACCAAGTACACCATTGTTTTTCTTGTGAAATTCCCAATAAGTTTGACCTTGAAAAGTTTCCCCCCTCCCATATACTAATGTGCCACAAACAGGAAGTTAATATAACCAACCATTCCCATTTTATTAAGGTGTATCCATATAAATGTCCCACCCTGTATTTTTAGACTCATAGCATTGAGTTGTCTTCTCACAATTGAAGAATGAATCGACCCCCTGAATGGTTTTCACAATTATTGCAGGAATAGAGTTAGAACTGCCTCCTGTCTCTCAAAGATGAAAATTTAAATGTGGTTTATCTGATATGACAGTTTGTGTGGTCAACCAAGGTTTTCACAGTGGTTAAGACCTTGTTTCTGTAATGTCTCTTACCCAGTCTTACCCAGTTTTTTTAAGTACCTTTTTTAACTGCAATTTTGTAAACATTCTTTATTTCACTTATTTCCCTTTGACTTCCCTCTTCTCAATATGAACACACCTTCTTATGTTTAAATGAATGGCTGTTATCATTTGAAATGGACCAAATGAATGATTTTCACCTTTTTCTATCTGTTCTTTATATTTTATAGATATCTACCTTTGTGTTTAAGGGTTCTGGAAAATCTGGAAATCTAACACAAATGTTTTTCAGAGTAACAAAAGAAATCATTTGACATTTTATATGACTTACAAAGACAAATTACAAAGACTGGATTGTTTTGTTTATGCTGATCTTGAAATTTTGCACTATATTTCTGTGCTTTTCTTACAAAATCAAGATACTTTTGTCTGCAAAATGCACATTCACACACTCTATGGCTAATGAAAGCAGAGTTTATGCTCAGTGTGTGTTTGTGTTTGTCTGTAGGAAGCCAGGAGGACCTGATCTTGTCCTATGAGCCTGTGATTCGACAAGAAAGTAAGCAATGGCCCTCATTCACCTGCAGTGAAAAATATACCACTCTTTACACAGCAGTTCTTTTTACAAGTGCTGGCGTGGAAAGATGAAAAATGTTTTTCACTTGTGGCTTAATGGCCTATGATTTCTCACTCACCACAGCCTTGTTCTTCTTTTTCGTTACAACACAGTTAATTATGCCAGGCCTGTTATTATCCTGGGGCCAATGAAGGACAGGATCAATGACGACCTCATCTCTGAATTCCCTGACAAGTTCGGCTCATGTGTGCCACGTAAGAACGCAGAGCAATTTCACCCAAAATATTGTGTGTGTGTGTGTGTGTGCGAGAGAGAAAGAGAGAGAGAGAGAGTATGATTGGACAAATTATACCAAAACTTTGTTTTTCAAAAGCCTAGTCTTTCAGTAGAACTGCTGTTTACTAGACTTGGTTCAATAGTGTATGCCTGTTTGTTGATGGTACTATTGATAAGATGGTGCCACTCAGCATGTGGCTGAGATGTGTGGGTGCATGTTTCCTGTTCTTACTGATGTGGTCCCTTTTCTACTGATTTACACTTATACTGTGCAACTGCTGCTCTTGTCTCATTTTGACCTTATTTTATTGAAGTCTTTGAAGCTCTCATTTTAAGGCCTGCTTATATGCTACAGTAACAGTGTGGTGCTTTTATGGATCAATCAATGTATTTTTCTGTTTCTAACAGCACTGCCCTTTTACCTATTTAACGTTTAGTGGTCGATGGACTGTGCTGTTCATCAATAGATCATCTTACAGATTTAGTTGACTCATTTCCTGGTTTCAGTTTGTATTTGAGGTTTTTGTTCACCCTTCTTTCCGTTTTTGTGTGTGTGTATATGTGTGTGTGTGTCTTAATTATATTTTAATCCACTGCATGAATTTGTTTTAATTTAATCATTGTTGTCCATTTTTAAAATCTTCTAAAAAGCGGATAACAGTTCAGGGCAAAAGGGTAAGTCAGAAAAGATGTCATCAATAAACAGGATGTTTATTGATGTGTATGTAGTGTAGGTTTTAACACCTTTCGTGCACCAATAGTTCTCATGCAGATGTGTAAACATTGATCTCTCCTCTAGCAATAATGTGGAACTAGTTAGTTAGTTACCCACAGTGACCAAAAAAAAAAATCCCACTAAAGCTGGAATAAACAAATAGTGCCCACAGATTTAGTAAAAATGACTATAGAAGATAAATGTTTCTTTAGTGACTGAGTACTGACTCCATGCTGAAATTTGTCCTTGATGACATTGGATAAATCTGTGTAATATTTTACGTTTTATGTTTCTTTTATGAAAAAATGTTTACTTTAAAGTGTATTTAAAACAAAACTTTTTTACTTGTATAATATAGACACCACAAGAGCAAAGCGGGATTATGAGGTGGATGGGCGAGATTATCACTTTGTCACCTCGCGAGAACAGATGGAGAAGGACATTCAAGAGCACAAGTTCATCGAAGCCGGACAGTACAATGACAACTTGTATGGGACCAGCGTCCAGTCAGTCAAATACGTGGCTGAGAGGGTCAGTAGAAAGGAGAGAATAGAAGTGATTCAAACATACAATAAAGGAATATATAATATTCTTTCAATATTATGACATTTTTTTAAGAGGTGTCTGAGCTGGCTGATGGAGGTGGTGGAAGTTGAAATTATATTATTGGTTACTATATATTGTTTCGATCTTTGTGTTGGTGACACAAGCAGGGTTCTAACCAACACAGATGTCTGTTAGCTGACATGGCAGATTTGTTCAGTTGACAGATGGACAGTTCGACTTTAAGTGTGTTAAACTGCCCAGTAGTGTTACATAAGCAACAGTTTAAAAGCGGTCACTGGTTTCTCTTCCTGTGCATGTGTATGTGAGGGTTGAAGACTTAGCTATCAGGTGGATTTGGTAATGACTAATAGGAGAGAAAACCGAGATGAATAAAAACTGCTTTTCCGTGACCGGAAAATAGAATCATTATTTTTCAGAACATTTGATGCACTCTGTTTCCAATAATATGTAGAGACTACTTTAAAAGAGTAAATCCAGTTACTTTAAGGAGCACCCATTGTGGACATTGTGCACTGACAACTTTTAGAATCTTCATGAAAAGCATGAAATGAGATTTAGGTATAGCAGATAAACTTACGTTTGTGTGATATCCCTTTGTCTTTGGAATGAGTTGGAGTGAGGTCTGTAATCCAGAATTAATCATGAAACATCTGCACCTAATCTTAACATTTTTAAGACTGATTTTTTAACTTAAAGGGGTCTATTTTGATTTTGGGGTTGACCTTGATGCTCAATGTAATTGTGACAAAGCTTTTATTTTGTTTGTTTGCTTTTTCAGGGGAAGCACTGCATACTTGATGTATCTGGAAATGCCATAAAACGACTACAAGTAGCACAACTTTACCCGATTGCCATCTTTATAAAGCCTAGATCCATTGAATCATTAATGTAAGCTCACTTGTGACTAGCTTGTGTTTTTGTAGCATGCGAATCTGATTGTGCTCATGCTCTGAGCTCACTGGACTCTTATTACTTGCAGGGAGATGAATAAGAGGTTGACGGAGGAACAGGCCAAGAAGACGTTCGACCGTGCCATGAAGCTTGAGCAGGAGTTTGGAGAGTATTTCACAGGTAGCTGAAAAAAACACCTGACTAAAATGTTCCAACAGACAAACTGCACTTGTCTGCCTTCCAGGCTGCTGAAGAACACCTCATCTGCATGGACTAGTTTTCTGTTAACATATGCATGGCCTCAGGCGTCAGGCATATCAACCATTTATACTCTGTATTGACTGACAGCTGAAGCAGCAATCCACTGGACTCCTGCTATAGACCCACATGGCTACTGCTACAGCAGCACACTCATAAATTATGGATTTGTGCAAATTCACCTACAATTAGGCCATCTATAGTCAAGCACTGCAGCCAATGATTAATGAGTTTGCTAAGCTTGGAAGGCAGGTGTGCATTCAGCAGCAGAGATAACAAGGAAGACTGTTGCTTAGAAACACTGTTTAGTCCTGAATGTCCTAATGAAAGGAGAATGTCTTTTTAATAGAAGGATTTTGTGTTAATTAAAACCCAAGTATAAATTATGGATTTCATTAATACAGTCTATTAATCTTCAAAATCCCACTTAAGAGGTACAAAGTTGGTAATCCCATGGTTTTTTCCCTTTAATTACATAACCACAACCTTTAAAGACATAATAATATGCGGCCGACTAAATTCAAGTGTTTAATGGACCATTAAGACCTCGAAGTGAACATTACACAACCATTTTGTTATCTCTGGCAGAAGATGGTTAATAAAAGCAAGTACAATTTTCACAGGAGCAGTTTAATGAAACTCTTGGGTTTTTTTGTCTTTCTTTATATTCATTCTTTATTCATGTATTTCTTCTTTTTGTTTTCTTTTTCCCTGTTTTCCTCATAGCGCTGGTGCAAGCAGACACATTGGAGGACATTTACACTCAATGTAAGATGGTGATAGAAGAGCAGTCTGGACCTTATATCTGGATTCCATCCAAAGAGAAGCTATAAGGGACACATTTCCCTGCCGGGGACCTTGGACTAAAAAGAAAGAAAAAACAAAAAACAAAAAAACACATAGGCATAATTTGTTACATATGATAAATTATTATGCTAATGTTTATTGTTGATATAGTGAAGATTATTTTGTTTGTTTGTTTCTGTTTTATTTTTGTTATTTTTTCACTTTCACTATGAATGTTCCTGAATGTACACCACAAAGTGTTGGAAACATTTTTGGCCTCGAAAAAAAAAAGTTTGTATATTTGTTAGTAGTATTCTGAGTTAAGAAGAATTTCATCAACTACATTAAGACAAACAATGGCTATTTTTTATTCACATTTCATTTTTGGCTGGAATCTGAAAGTGAAGAACAGTGTGCAGGTCAGGACAGCATGTGATGGATGATTTGTACAGCACCGCCTCAGCATCCCAGAAGAGATCTTCATAATGATGATATCAGCTTTTTCTGCCTGGTGACCGGCTGCTGTCCTGCAGGTCTGCGTCTGTCTCTTTCTCTCTCCCTCCCTCTCTCTCTATCAACAGAGCTCCACATCTCGCCCACTCCAGATCTATGCACTCCCCTGGCCCCTCACTCTTCATTTCTGTCCTTACTTTCACATCACTTTAGTACTTACTTTTTATTTTTTTGTCTTTACCATTCACTTTATTTCAACATCTCCATGAAGATTTCTAATTTTAAAGTGTTAAATTGTACATGTAGCCAAGTTTCCAAATGGAACTTTCTGAAAAAATCAACAGATGCTTTAAATAGTGTAAACTGTAAAAGGGATACAACTAGGTATAGGAAATATGACACTATATTTTGTTAATTATATTGATAGAGGGCACAACAGCACAGAAATATTTATAAAGATAATGTATAAATTTGTTTAAAAAAGGGAACTTTTGAGGAAAAAAAAAAACTAACAAATTTTACTGATTAGTGTTGTGGTAGATTTAGTGTTTGTTGGTGGGGATGTTGTTAATGTGGCCCTTGGGTTTTCAGAAAGGGAATGCATGTGTGTGTGTTTGTATGTGTGTGCTGGGTGGATACTCTGTGGTGACCAATATGTTTGTCACTTCCAAAACCTGAGCCAGAATCAAAGTGTGGATCCCAGAACTCTAGATTTTAGTGATTCTGGATTTCCTGCTTCTGTGATGTATTGAATGAATCAAACACTTTTGAGTATCCATTTGACTACTTATCGTAGTGGAACATTAACAGCATTATATAAACATAACAGAACATACGCTAGTGGTGCGTGGTTAGATGGCAGAGCCTACTCAAACAACCATCTTCTGCAAAGAAATCAAATCTAAACCCAAACCAGCAGGAGCTTCAAAACGGCTGTGCAACATGTTTACACTCAACCATGTCAACTAACGTTTTAGGTTTCCCCTTGACATACACATAAACTACGCATGTATACATTCAGTAAATATGTGTATAAAATATCTGATTTAATCTAGACACACATTAACTCTGTATTATGTTTACACGTATAGTAGATGAGTATTTCCTAAAGTCAAAACCTTGCCAGGAATTGGCTGGTATTTGTAGAAACTAAAACAAGTTACAATAACATTTGCAAAGCAGGAAATGTCACCATTGAAAAGAGTTCTGTTTATGTTTTGGTCACCACTTACATTTTTTTACATTTGACAACGTCCTATTTTTGTGGATGCCATTCTAAGTGGGTGACAGGAAGTGAGAACGTTAAGAGAGAATGTAATAGCCTGTTTGATGTTAGAAAAAACAATTAAGAATATTTATATCCATAGGCATGGAATTCACTGAAAAAAGTGAGGAATTAAATTAACTCATGTTAAACGTAGATCATTATTAAAATACATTAACAGTTTCTTGGAGCTGATGAAGTTATATTTTCAACAAGACTTTATTCATGTGGAAATGTGGCACATATTCAACTAAAGTCAATTGAGTGCACTGCTTTTTCAGTGTACAACTTACTAATTAAGAAAGGCCAAATGCCATGACACAGTTTTCTTCTTACAATTATGAAGATTTAGATCATTTTCCCCCAATGTGCTTGTTGTCAGTAGCATATCATTGATATAATTATCATTGCTCATGATTTTATAACCTGAATATTCTATGAAGACATACAAGTGACTTTTGGAGATAATAATTAAAAAGTGCCAGGAGCAAACTTCACTGCATACGAAGCAATAGATTGCATCAGATCTTAAATCAAAGCTAAATTTTTTTTGCCATTTTGTGATGTTTAGAGCCACATGTGCTTGAAATTGCAGCAGCCAAAACTGTGGGTTCAGTGAAACCAGGCCTTACGGTATCCCTTTTTTTTATCCCCCTCCATTAAAAGATCTTGAATTCACCTTGCTTAGATTAGTCTATTTTATTATGTTGTATTGTATGTAATTTGTGTTGTTAGAGGGCATCTTCACCTTCCAGGCTGTGTGCACTGGAGCGAGGGTCCTGCAGCATTATGGTGCTCCCTGTACCAAGTAGTCCCTTGAAAATAATCAGTGTTCAAAAACTGGCTGAAATGGAGTCGTTATTTCTCAGGGTTACCCAATAGGGCACAAGAACAGAAAACCAAACCCCTGGTCTGAGGGCAACAGCTTAAAATTCATTTAAAATGGAAAATTTGCTTCTATTTTCAGTTGCACTTCTTTTGTAGTGCAATGTATTTTTTTATATCCATGTGTAATATCTATTTTTCTTCAGCACACAAGTGCTAGGTTTAAATAAACAATACATTTTCATTTTCTCCAACCCTAATCGCATTTAATAATGTGCAATTTTGTAAATAGAGTTCAATTGGCACTTTAGTCTGTTAGAAAGGAAACATGCCTGATGTTTTATTTTTTCTTTCTCATGTATTCTCATTAAGCAGAAATGCACCTAGATGAAGCTTCCAGTTCCCTTTTCCTCCCAACTGTACATACACTATTTATGTTGCTTCATTTCATGGGTGTAAATGTTTAAAGCACACTTAACACGAGAGGGACTGTACAGTTATCACAGATGTTTGTTTTTAAACAAATAATTTTTTTTTTTTCAAAGAAAAACTGAAAAGGAAAAAGAAACGTGTGCTTTTGCATCATGTTGCAGTATGTATTCCTAAATGCTTTGAAGAACCACAATGATAAAAAATAATAATAATATTAAATAAATAAAAATCTTTGCTTAAGGCATATGTGAAGGCACTCCACTCAGCCTCCATGTCTACTAATGTAAATTAAAGCTTTGGTGAGACTTTTCCAACAAACTCTCTGCCTCCTTTGTATTTCAAAACGCATTTAATTCCTGTTTTTACATACTCTCTCCACAGATGTGGCCAATGGCGACTTGAAAATTGACCCTGTGAGTGAAGACTATGTTTATTTGTGGTTTGATTAAAAATGACAGAATCTTGCAAGTTTAATTGCCATAAAAGCATACACAGCATTTTTAAAAGCCTGAATGAACATCACATCATACACTGTAAAACATCAGAAAATGTTATTGCATTAACATTCACCAGTGTCACTGTAAAGCAGTGTTAAGTAGAAGATGTTTTATCACAGACATGATTTAGCCCAGGGCTTTAAAGAAAAACCTCAGAAAGATTCTATTCTCATATTTACATGCAACTTCAGAAAGTTGTTGGTTTCAGGTCCTGATCTCATGGCAACACCATAATAGATAATGAAAGTCTTAGTAAAGTGGGTGACAGGTGGTAATGTTAGAAGACGATGGTTACACAGAAAATATTTAATTCTTCAGCCAATAACATTCAGAAACAGAATTAAAATGATCTTTATGGTGCTTATAAAGAAAATAAATGAAGAACATTTTTCCCTGTTTATTTAGAATGACTGAAACATTGCTCAAATTAGCAGATTATGTAATACCAATATAATTATAAATACATCCTGCTACTCAAACAAGTTTTGACTCTGTGTTCACTGTGAAACTAAAAGACGCATATGAACTTCCTCTGTAGCAAAATGGTCTTGCCATGATAATGAGTGAATTATAAAATAAATATCACGTTTATATAAAGTCAGTGTCTCTCACTCACACACACAAAAAAAATTTGCTAATCCATTTTTTACTTTTTGCATAATTTGAGAATTCTTTGCCAGCTGACCAATAGAAATGGTCCAACACCCCTGTTTTTTTTCCCTCTTACAGGTTTGGTTACACTACCAATACCCCAGAAAACTCAAAATTGTAAAATTGTTAAGGCACTGTAAGCTTACTAACACTGATGCCTTTTTCAGTTTAAAGCATAGTCAGATTTCCAGAAATAATCAGAAAATTGTAATAAAATTGTAAATATTTTGCCAAGTACATGTTTGAATCAGGTAATTTCGATACATCACTTGTTTTTTCAGTGTACCCCACATATATCTGTCTTCCATTACTGCTCAGACCTGTTGCTTCATGTGGTCTGAGGGAGCTGTTTGTACTCCACAACTCCTCTACTGCTGTACAAGACGTCTGTAAAAGTTTGAGTCATAGCAGACTGAGAAGTGTTCGGTTTAATGAAGTCAGTGTTGACATACTGCAAAACGTCCACTCTTGAAGTCACAACATCCTCCTGAAGAAGTATATGCTTGAATTCAATGTTTGTTTGGGTTTTTTTTTTTATTTAAATACAAAGCAATATATGCACATATGACATTGAAAAACAGAAAAAAATATATATTGTGGGAAGGAACTGTACTGTAAATATAATTATATCATTGCTAACAATTCAAAATATATAATGACTTTATTACCTGAGGATATATGGGGTCATCATATACACACCCTGTAAATGAATACATATGTTTAATTACTGGGATTTTTTTAGATAGAATAATACATAAAAATACATCATTTTTCATGTGCTGGCATTAAAAAAGCTTCACACTGATATTGCTTCACCAGCTGTGAGGAACCTTGCAGAAGTGCAGAGCTCAGCAGTCTGGCTGACTGTTACATTTCTAAAATTGATCTGTTTTTCTATAAAGTTGTTCACTGGAAATGTGTACAAAGGTTTTTTACTCCAAACGTGGTCAGCCCACTTTATTGGTCAGAGATACTTGGTGTCTGCTTTACTACACCTAGGACATTCGTCATCTATTACTTTTTAGGTACATTATACTTGCAGCTAGAATGTGAAACTAAAGCAACAAAATATCTGACACGAATGTCTTTGCTGCTTGACCACATTAGGGCAAAGGGGAATGTGTGTACAATTTTAAAATAAACTTCCAAATAAACCTTATGCCTGCAAACTATTGGGCTATAATCTTAGGGTCATCATACTGGATACTGTACATTATTGGAAACTGATACTGACGTGGACATTAGACGACTGCAAAATATTTAAAGTGTGTAATTAAACTCAGAAAAACATACCATATTTACAGATGCTGATTATAATGGTGCACAGAACCAGGACGACGATGAGGGTTAGTCCAGAAAAGTACAGAACTTGTTCTTGTGTTATGTTTGTGGTATCTGTGTTTTCCAGACAAACTGTAGCGTTGTCATCTAGAATTAAAAATATGTACAAAGCCTGTGATTAACATCAAATGTGAAATTAAATCAATATTATTTCTCTGAAAACACTCACTTTTAAATATGAGAAAAATAATAACTGTTGCTTTTAGCTATATTTATTTTACTATTCTGTTGTGTTATCTTAAAAAATATATCTTGACTTATATATCTAGGAGAAACATCTAATTTATAATTTAGTTCAGTAATATTTCTTTAGAAATGGCATGATTAATATCAGAGTTTTAAACCCTCTTCACAGCAGTCAATTACAAATCCCCATACGTCTCACCTGTGACATTCACATGTGCCTCTGATGTTCCAACTGCATTTGAAACCTCACAGGTGTACGTCCCAAAGTCTGAGTTGTTCAGTGTGGACACACGCATGGTCAGGTTTCTCTCACTGAAGGAGATTCTCTGGTCATCTGCTAATGGTTGACCGTCCCGCAACCAGCGCACATTCAGTAACTCTCCACTTGCCTCACACCTCAGGGTCAGAGCGCAGTGACGAGTGAACACAGATAAATGTAATATTGCTGGAGGGGGCACTACAGTAATTACAATAAACAAAGCAAAAATATATTCATATATCAATAAATCATAGTAATAAACAACACTCACACAACACAAAGATCATGTGAAATGTTATACTCACACAGCAAAGATAACGTGATGTTACAATGATATACTGATCCATTAACAATAAATATATTCTCTTCATAAATGCCTTCGTCTTCTGGTGACAGATTAAACAAAGTAAGACTCATATTCTGTGTAAGAAAAAGTATATTTTGACAGTTGTAGATGCATGCGGTGTTGTTTGGCTTCTCAAACATATATAATAAATTTCGTGTTTTTGAACTTCTATATTTAGCCCATTCCACTCTTTGCACATTTTGTCCATCTCCATGACATGACTTGAGCTCTACTTGACCATTTATCTCTCCAGTCACGTTATGCTCTCCACTACTTCTACCTGCAACATAATGCCAAAGATTAAAAATTAATACAATGTTAAAAAACAATAAAAAAAAACAGTTTACTCCAACTCGTGAAAGAATGAAAACGCTGTATTTTCTGGTAAATAATTTTTGTAGAAAAACACAGTCTTACCAAGGAATGTCCACAGAAAAATTAGGAAAATAAGAGCGTGACCTCCTGACATTGTAAATATTCTGCTAGTCGCTCGGATTCTCAGCGGAAACTGTCAGAGCTCAGGTGTCAGGTCCGCGAATGATTCACTCAACCCCTGTCCACGGCTTTGAATCACAACTGATGTTTTTGCAGCGTGTCCATGCGCTAGGCGACTGAATAAAAGGCGTTTCAGTTTACCTTAAAACTTTACCTCACAAAACTTATGATATTTCGACAGTGTTCCGTGTTTGAGGCTGAACAATTGCACTTTAAGACTTCGGTTTTTATAATGAACAGAACATGCAGGAGAAGAGGACTTCTGTGAATCAGTGAGAGTCTGATCCTGACGCTCGGTTCATTGCGAGGATGGCGAGAGGCTCTTATCGCTCTTAAAGAAAGTGAGCATCACTGTGAGACGTGTTTAAGCACATGCTGTGTCCAGTCATTACAGAATGGGTGTCTTTGTGTTGTTAGGTTCATAGCTTAACCCTGGATTAGAGGAAGTATTTAAAACACTTTTGTTATTTTCTTGAAATACTCTTAACATCCCAATAGCAAGAGGGATAACCAAATGTTCTGACAAAATTAATACAAATATTGCTTTTCTATGGAGGCCACATGATTATAAAAACCCTCCCTTTTTTGGTTGGATTTTTTCACAAACTGGCTTCCACCTAATGGTTCCCATGAAATCACATTCTCCAGCTTCAATAAAATATAGGAAGGATACATTGTAATATGTCGTTCTCATAGAAATAGATAGATAGATAGATAGATAGATATAGATAGATATAGATAAAAAATGATCTCAAGGCTAAAGGAAAAGTGTCTACGCTAAGTGAAAATAATAAAGACAATCCTTGAATATGTTTTATTGTGATCTCTAAACTTAAAAACAATCATGCAGCTAAGACAAAGATAAGATAAAATCAGCACAGTTTTGCCATTCCTTAATTCCTTATTGATTACAAAATTATTTTACACATCACGCACTATATGAATCACCATGATTACTTACATCACAGGATGCTGGCCTCCTACTAGTTCCTAGAATTCATAAGACTTCAGCGGGTGAAAAAGCTTTCTCCTACAAAGCTCCTCTGCTCTGGAACAATCTTACAGCTAGTGTTGGGGACGTAGACACGGTCAATATTTTTAAACCTACGTTCAAAACCCACTTGTTCAGTTTAGCTTTTAGCAACTAACTTCTTACTCTAGATTAAGGCTGTTGTTTCAGGAAGTTATGGACATGGGGATCATGGTAATCTCAGATGCTGTGCTCTCTCTGGTTTGAAGATGGTGAAGTGGATGGATTCAGTTTCTCTGAGGACGCTCTAATGTCTATGTCCTGTCTGGTTTCCCTCCTTCCAGTCAGTCTTATGCAGTCAGACCTGCTGAAGCCACTACAGTAATGAAAATATTTACATACGCTTGTCTATGCACTTAACCAAACTAATTCCAAGAAAATGACAGCCCAGTGATGGATTGTCTGCTGAATTCTTCTGTGGTCCACACCAGACCAGCTGCTCACCCGCCATCTACTGCTGCCATCTTCGGACCACTCGCCATCAATTACGCTGAAATGGACTCAGTTTAGCAACACTCAGACTGATGCTTTCAGCACTATTATTCTTGCCCCAAATTGATGCAACTAACAACACTCTAACATCTACACTACAGCATAATGACAGACCTAAGTGGTGATACTGTTAATTTCTATCAGTAGGATGGGTCCCCCTTCTGAGTCTTGATTCCTTCCAAGGTTTCTCCCTTCAGGTTTGAGGGAGTTTTTACTTGTCACTATTGCCCTCCCCTTGCTCGCATGGGGCTTTCTGATACATATTATCTGTTCTGTTACCAATTCTGTAAAGCTGCTTTGTGACACTATCAGTTGTAAAACGTGTCATATAAATACATTTTCATTCAGTTATTGATTGATTTGGATATTTGGAAATTTACTGGTGATTAACAAGTTTTATGGCAAATTTATAGAATACAGTCTTACACACTGTGTAAACAATGTTTCACAATGTTCACAGCAGTGGTTTTGGGCTGATCCAATATTTACAACATATACAGTACAACAAACATAATTTTATGATATACATTTCCCCCCTAATTCTGATTTAGTGAAGCTGAGTAAAATGAAGTTAAAAGCAATGTATTTTCCACAGTATTTGCTCCTACCAGGAAGTAAATATCTAACTATTTATAATGGTTTAAATTTTATATTATATTTGTTTATTCATGAGAACAAAGAAAAGACAACAGGCTATCAAAAAATAAAATAAAATAAAACAAGAAAATAAGCAGCTCTTTCAATGTAATTCAGACATGAGATCTTCAGGAGATCTATTTTAGGAGAGAAATTTGTGCAGAAAAAATATCTAGTCACCTTGGATTATTTGTGAACAACAGTGAACGATGTTTTAGAACATTTTAGAACATTACTGAAGAATTACTGATGATGGCAATACATTTTAATATGAAAATTCACAATCATGTTAAAATGGTGTACATCAGAAATTATGAGATGCTAAGTTAAAGAGAGGGGAACAAGAAAACATTAACAATGTTTCAGAGCATGACAAAGAAGTCCTCTGCAATTATTATTATTGATCACAGGATTTATTTAGTAGTGAATGATTATTGTCCAGAAAACTGGTATTTCAACTGAGGTTCAAAACTCTGACCTTAGGTCTAATGTCCACGAAACACGATACAGTGTTAAAGTTGGAATCCTACTAGTGAAACGGAATCAGCTGTTAGGTAGCATTGTTTTTCTTGTTTAAAAAACTACTAACCTTTAAAATGTGCTAATTTCAGTAGAAGCCCTTCACTTAAGGTATACCTAACCTCCATGTTTTTTGGACTGTGGGAGGAAACTGGAGACCCCAGAGGAAACCCATGCAGACACGGAGAACATGGAAACTCCACCCAGATGGGACTTGAACCCAAGACCCCAGCACTGAGGGGTGAACATGCTAACCACTAAGCCACTGTGCCACCCAATTTAAACTCTTCACGCAGAGAGAGAGAGAGAGAGGTGCAAATGTACAATACTGCACATTTTACAGCACAACATTTCAGTACCTATATTCTGATATAGACTTATTTCAGACTGATTATATTTTCCTTCCAACAGCCAATCCAATTTTTTTATTTATTTTTTTAAAATCAGACCCAGTTTCAGGCTGAAGCCATCTCTAACAGAAGCATTCTTCTATTGCATTGAACTGAAATGAACACCAACCTAGTCCATGCACCATGAACTTTGACAAACCTCTGAAAATAAATGTACAATATTGATAAAATTAGTCATAGGCAAGTCACAGTTTCTGTCTGCTGCCTGAGCTTCTCTTTTGGAAATCCACAGAGATTCTGATGAATCATCGTAAGGTCACTGCAGAACACATAAACATGATAAAGTGAAGTTCACATTTAATAGCTCTATTTAGACCTCTTAACAGACAATGAAGTTACCGCTAATGAAGATCCAATATTGTTAATTTACTGTCTCATGAGGGGCTTTGAAAAGGCTGCATTTGATATTCGGCGATAGTGGAGTAGCCAAAATCTTCAGAAGGGTGCTGTTTATCAGTGGCCTGTTGAACTTTTCGTTTTATATAATCCGTGTAGACATATGGCAAAGGCTCCACCCGTGGAGTATCAGATTCCACCTGTCAAACATAAATAAATCACAGACAATGTGTTATTGACACTAAATCCTTAACTAGCGAGGTAAACCAAAAATCCATGTACATACCGGTAAATTTGATGGCTCGTCATATACAGCATCTGCAAAAATGATAATACTGTGAGATCATTTCAGAATTTTATTAGATTACATGATGTACAGACATTATTTAGTGGTCTTTCATTTGAGTTCATTTCCATTTTTCTATGCCATAAATAAAAAGATAATTTTGGAATAAGACTTGACTGACCACAGTGTAAAGCAAGATATGGAATTAAGCAAATTAATAAAGAAAGATTTACCCCTGCTTCTGTCAGTTGGATGTGTTCTACGGCAACCTGTAAACATTAAGGTTGTCAAAAGAAGAAAATAAGGATACTGCATGTAACTTTCAGTCATGTGAAAACAAGAAGAAACCTCTAATATCATTAATCATGTGCTAGCATTAAAAAGCTTCACAGTGATGTTGCACCTCCAGGTGTAAATAAGGTGTAAATAAAATTGATCTAATTAATTAAACTTTTCTGTCCCTTAAAACTGTTTATTAAAAATGTGTACAATTTTCCCTTACTCCAAAACTGGTCATCCAAGACAAATCTATATTATTTTTACTGCACAGCAGAACAATGGAGCTAATATTATAGAATTCACAAACTACACTTGAAACCTCCACTATCCACTAGTTTTTGGGTGAAAATAATTTTGTAGTTCTGGCATGACATTAAGGCAAAACTTTGTTCCAAATATATTTTGTCTGATTGACTACATATAGGGTAAAAGGAAAATTAAGTTGGGTTTTTTCTTTAAAAAGACTATAATATTCATGCAAACCCGATTTACAAAGCTTTCCGAAAGATGAACAGAACAAATTATAATTGTAAAAAGAGCACAATTAAAACAGTGTTTAAAACTGATTAAAGGAAAATCCTATAACAAATCACAACTGGGTTTCATCATACATCATCATACTACAAGTATTGCTCTTTGCCAATAACTAAACATTTTAAAAAGACAGTTTTTAATGTTTCTTAATTGTAATTATACACAGAATAACATGTAAAATATCCTAGACCAGTCAATTAGAGCTTCACATAAGGCCAAGCCAAGTCTTTTTCCTACCGCTACAACATTAGGAGACATCAATAGGCACCTGTCTTTGACAGCGTTTTTGCTGAAATAAGCCCATGACACCTCCAGAAGGTTCAACAAGGAGGTCTGGCATCCCAGACATACCCCCACCTCCATGGTCACTCTTATCTATAAACTCACATTTGCTTTTCTGGTACCTAGCCTCAATTGCACTGTTAAAACATCAAACACCTCAGCCTTTTCACCTTTATAATGCTAATTCTAATTAAAATTAGAAAAATGCCATATTTACAGATGCTGATTATAATGGTGCACAGAACCAGGATGATGATGAGGGCTGCTCCAGAAAAGTACAGGACTTGTTCCTGTGGTATGTTTGTGGTATCTGTGTTTTCTTGACAAACTTTAGCGTTGTCACCTAGAATTAAAAATATGTACAAAGCCTGTGATAAAAATCAAATGTGATATTAAATCAATATTATTTCTTATACTGAAAGTAATTTATCCAGATCAGTGTTAGACGTGTGTGTGTGTGTGTGTGTGTATATATATATATATACACCCACACATCTAACTGATCTGGATAAATTACTTTCAGTAACTATACTTTCAACGCTACAATATGTGTGTGTGTGTGTGTAAAAAAACACAAAACACTCACTTTTAAATATGAGAAAAATAATAACTGTTGCTTTTAGCTATATTTATTTTACTATTCTGTTGTGTTATCTTAAATTCATATCTTGACTTATATGTCTAGGAGAAACATGTAATTTATGAATTAGTTGAGTAATATTTCTTTAGAAATGGCATGATTAATATCAGAGTTTTAAACCATCTTCACAGCAGTCAATTACAAATCCCCATACGTCTCACCTGTGACATTCACATGTGCCTCTGATGTTCCAACTGCATTTGAAACCTCACAGGTGTACGTCCCAAAGTCTGAGTTGTTCAGTGTGGACACACGCATGGTCAGGTTTCTCTCACTGAAGGAGATTCTCTGGTCATCTGCTAATGGTTGACCGTCCCGCAACCAGCGCACATTCAGTAACTCTCCACTTGCCTCACACCTCAGGGTCAGAGCGCAGTGACGAGTGAACACAGATAAATGTAATATTGCTGGAGGGGGCACTACAGTAATTACAATAAACAAAGCAAAAATATATTCATATATCAATAAATCATAGCAATAATCAGCACTCACACAACACAAAGATCATGTGAAATGTTATACTCACACAGCAAAGATAACGTGATGTTACAATGATATACTGATCCATTAACAATAAATATATTCTCTTCATAAATGCCTTCGTCTTCTAGTGACAGATTAAACAAAGTAAGACTCATATTCTGTGTAAGAAAAAGTATATTTTGACAGTTGTAGATGCATGTGGTATTGTTTGGCTTCTCAAACGTATATAATAATTTTCGTGGTGCTGAACTTCTATATTTAGCCCATTCCACTCTTTGCACATTTTGTCCATCTCCATGACATGACTTGAGCTCTACTTGACCATTTATCTCTCCAGTCACGTTATGTTCTCCACTACTTCTACCTGCAACACATCACCATAAACGTATTTAAACGCAATAACATAAAATGATTTTCCTGAAATGTAATAATGTTAAATAATTAAAGACCGTAAATAGCAGATGCACTATTACATAGCTTTGTTCTTGAGAAGAAAAATATGCACATCCTTACCAATGAATGGTCCCAGAAGAAGTATCAAAATGATAAAATGTCCTCTTGGCATTGTAAAAACACAATCCTGGGTTACCACAGTCCTCTTATTCAGCTAAATCCATATTATTATATTAGCAACAAGTACACCAACAGGACAATCAAGTCTATAGAATTTGCTTTGTGTGTGTGTGCATGCAGAGGACTTCACAGCACACTAATCTAGACTTAAAAGTAAGATCAAAGACTACAGGCGTGTTTAAGCACACAGTGTGAAACTGAGTTGGTCGGTTTATACCACGTGGTTCCCACAGTGTCTCAGCTGAGGCAAACAATCAAGGAAGCAACAGAGGAAGTTCTTTATTTATAAATGTAACACATTCAGCAAAACATTGCATCAAAGTGCCAGGAAAAAGCTTGGTTAACTGTTTCATATAGGTAAAAAAAACAAAAACAATGACTGGTATGATACAGTTTCTAAAAAATTTATTAGAAAACCAGATTTGCATGTGTGAAACAGAAAGAAGAAAGAGATAAAGTCTTTGATTCATTTATATGTAAGAGTGCTAGGATAGGCTGTCATTGAAGAGGTAAGAGCAGTTTAAAATTTCTTGACTTGCTGGTGGGGAGGGATGGTGAGGAATTACTCTAATGTCAGTGTCTCTGCTTCTGCAGTAGCAGTGCGTGGAGCTGATGATGTGCTGGACTTGTGACCTTCTGCCAACGCCTTAAAGTGCTAAGGACAGGAGAAAATACTCAGTGATATCTTTTAAAAAGGCAATGGGGAAAAAACACATATAGAATACAGGAAAACCCTTATGCTCCTGGCATTATACTGAAACCTTCATAAATATTGTGTGTGAAAATTCAAATTCAAAAGAACTGTTCTTTTTAAATCAAATATTACCAAAATAATAAACGAATTGCTTCACTGAACCCAAGGAATAATTTTTTATTTTATTAAAATACTAACCTGAGAATTTCTGAATTCAGAGTAAAGTGTGAATAGGACATGAAGTGACTGGATTCGATTCTTATACACTGGAATGTCCAGGATACCTGTAAACATTAATTTTATTACATTTACTTGTGAAATAAACAAACAGAAAAACAATGCAACTCAAAAAGAACCCTGAAATTGTGGAAGTTACACTTACCACATATTATATCAATATATTCTGATAAATCACAGTTAATATCTGCTGTTGGTAGGTTCACCTGGGAGGTGGAGAGAGAAACAAGCGGTGTAGAAAAACCAATACAGATCTGCAACACACTGAATATCGTCATGTGATCGTCATGACCGAGTGTGATAAAACAGTACAATCTGTGAACTTGTGGTAGAATTGACAAGTGTTGAAGACAAGACATAAGTTCAAGTCACATGTCAACATCAAAATAACCCACAATCATATCAGAATATTATGACCACCTCCTTGTTTCGACGTGTCCACTCACAGTCAACTATATTAGGCACCCATATATCATTGGTTGACTTTGTAGAGGTAAAGTCAGAGATCTTATGTGTTGCTGCACAGCTTATGTTGGTCATCCTCTGAAGTCATCAGTGGACACAGGACGCTTCCCACAGGATGCTGCTGGCTAGTCTCAGTCCAGCAGTGACAATGAGTGCTTTAAAAACTCTAGCGGCACTGCTGAGTCTAACCCATCTGTACCAGCATGGCATACACTAACAGACTACCACCAGGTGTGTCACTGCAGTGCTGAGAATGATCCTCCACCCAAAACATACCTGCTCTAGGGTGTTCCTGACCATTGAAGAGCAGGGTGAAAAGGGAGCAAAAAAGTATGCAGATGTACACAGATGTACTACAGTCTGCAACAAAGTGCTGCCGTATGGTCAGCTAAGAGAATGGACAGAGTGCAAGGAGGTGGTCTTCCTTATTCTGCTATTATTATGTATAACAACATATAAATCAGAAGATATTAAGTCAGATACACTCAAAACTTTATTCAAATAATTCTGATACTCTGAAAAATTCTTGGTGAATATTTTAATTTTTAAAAACCAACCTTGCCCAAAAGTTCTTCAAATTCAGCTGGCCACTCCTGCATCAGGGAGTCAATGTCTGGCATGGGTCTGAGGTCGGCAAACAGACAATCAAATAATAAACAAAATTTACCTACACTACACAGTAGTGGAATGCAAGCATAAATTACTTTTCTACCGTGACTGCTGCTAATGTAAAATAATAAACACCAATAGTTTGACTTTTTTCATTCATCCATTATCTGTAACCGCTTATCCAGTTCAGGGTCGCAGTGGGTCCAGAGCCTATCTGGAATCATTGGGCGCAAGGCGGGAATACACCCTGGAGGGGGCGCCAGTCCTTCACAGGGCAACACAGACACACACACATTCACTCACACACTCACACCTACGGACACTTTTGAGTCGCCAATCCAACTGTATCGTGTGTTTTTGGACTGTGGGAGGAAACCAGAGCACCCAGAGGAAACCCACGCGGACACGGGGAGAACACACCAACTCCTCACAGACAGTCACCCGGAGCGGGAATTGAACCCACAACCTCCAGGCCCCTGGAGCTGTGTGACTGCGAATTTACATCTGCTTTAAAAATAGCAGGAAAATAATACAAACTCAATCTTGGAGACTTAAGCAAACTAGTAATCTGAGTAGATTATTACCTGCTGCACATGTAATATGTCCAAGCAATTTTTTCTGGCCCTTGCACAAATGCATATGTCTAAGGAAGAGAAATGCCCTTAATTTCACAACACACATGACTCCTCAACTTATAATTAAAAACAATAGTCAAATCTAGTCTGATTTGAACTTTAACTGGCATAACATGCTTAGCACTAGTGCTCAGTGTTTGCTCAATGATGGCTTCTTAAATGTTGTGCCTGGTGAACTAAGTATAAGTAAATCTGAGCCGTATGATTTGTGAGTTTAATAATTCATTCATTCATTATCTGTAACCGCTTATCCAATTTAGGGTCGCGGGGGGTCCAGAGCCTACCTGGAATCATTGGGCGCAAGGCGGGAATACACCCTGGAGGGGACGCCAGTCCTTCACAGGGCAACACAGACACACACACATTCACTCACACACTCACACCTACGGACACTTTTGAGTCGCCAATCCACCGTGTGCAACGTGTGTTTTTTTTTTGGACTGTGGGAGGAAACCGGACCACCCGGAGGAAACCCATGCGGACACGGGGAGAACACACCAACTCCTCACAGACAGTCACCCGGAGCGGGAATCGAACCCACAACCTCCTGGCCCCTGGAGCTGTGTGACTGCGACACTACCTGCTGCGCCACCGTGCCGCCCGAGTTTAATAATTATTTTTTATTATTATATTTTATTTATTTATTTATGTGACTCATTTTGTTGTTTTTAAGTAAGTGTGGCATTATGTTTATGTGTCTTCCTATATAATGCAGTTTTTTGGATGGCCCAAGAAAAACTTACCCTGGAGCGATAATAAAGTTAATTTTAATGTTAATTTGACAGGTGTAATAAATTGCATGTGTTTGTTTTTACCTGGTGTAATGTACAGTAGCTGGTGGTTTGGAGCGATGAAGTTCACTGATGCTCTCTATCCAATTATCAATAGCTTTGGGGTTTTTCTGTGGATTCTCAATACTCTTCACCTTCACTTCCTATAAGTACAGATTGAATGTTTCTCAGTGTCTGACATATTCTCCAGCTTTACTTATCAACCCACACCTGAGTATTGTTTTTAATTGATCCCTTAAAAAAATACCAAGCTCCTAATCTGTCCAGTTATACAATAGTTTGCTAGCATGAGATGCGATGGGGAGGGGGCGAACTAAGGAGGTTTTGGGTGGCTTGGAGGCCTTCATATTTTATCTGACTTAATAGTAATTTTTTTATTAAGAATGGGAAATAAACCAAAAAATATAACAATAATTCCAGACATTTTCAAAATACACAATATCTTTCACAAGATAGTTAGAATAGAAGTTAGAATACTCTGAATATAAATGTTGATAGGCTACATGAGATGGAACCAAACTTACATTATGTTCTATAGTTCATGAAATATGATGTCACGGCCAGCAATGGGTATTTTGTAATATGTAGTAGCACATGTATGTATGTTTACTTACAGTAACATTGTGCTGTTTGCTATTTTCTGAGAGCCACAAAGAAAGCACAGTAGGGTCAGACTGCTTAGCACAGGGTTCGTCCAGGACCAGTAGCCCCAGACCATCTGCTTTCCCGTCCGGCCGAGGAACCTGGTATCATATTAAAGACAGCAGATTGGTAACGAATAAAACAAGACATACTATAAATTGTATTACCCAACTTTTTATCTGTTTTGGAAGCATATTGCTCCTATTTCCAAGTTTTACATTCTGAACCTATGACTATTCTTGCCCCATATTTATTAACTAGGTGAAATAATGACAGTTCAGTACTGGCTACACTTTATTCTCATCTTAGATGATTTTTATAGAATTTGTCACCATGTTTAGCCAGTCACATCATAAATATATATGTGTAAAAACATGTCATACTTAATAAGACAGTACTCACTTTGAGAAAAGCATCAATATCCCCTACAGCTGGGATAAAGTCTGGAATAAATGGTTTCAACTTATGGTCCAATTCTATGGTCTGTGGTGTGTATCTGAAAACAAAACCTTTCATAACTTGAACAGATTTGGTTTGACTATCATCTGGATATTTGTGAGAACATGGTTGCAACTGTTGACATTTGAAATATATATCAGATATTAGAAATGCACTGGTTTGAATGGGTTTGTTTATGAAAGTACATGCTGCTCACCGTGTGATGTACTGGAAGAGTTCTTTGATTTCTGCAGTAACACGAAGATGGTCATAATCTGCCGGGTCATATGCCCTGAGAGTAAATACACATACATGTACACTCAGTGAAATGCCCTATTCACTGTGTGTGATACTAGGCTGGCCGAATAACTACTGTTCAAAAGTTTGGAATAACGTGTCATATTAAGAATTTTTATATACAGAAATATAAAAAAATATATCAAATATTGGACAAGAATTGTATTCTAACATATGCCAGGCCTGTGTAAAATCTTCTTGTGCATACAATGTCCAGAATATTTTTTTAACTTTTGTATTTATCTGCATAGCATGATTAACTCCTTTTCAATGCTAAGGAAAGAAAAATGTTTCTGACTAATTAACCAAATAAGTCCTGCAAGCATCTGTAAGAAAACTTGCCACAGACTACAAGTATGCAAGATTACTCTGAATTTAATTGAAAAAGCTTGCAAACCTCCACCACTGATTTAGCCTAACTATATAACTCATTTAACATATATTCAAAATGTTACCTAGTCAAACATTGCCTTCTAAATTGTGAAAACCAGATATGGTTTGACTATCATTGGACTGTAAAATAAAATAACTTTTAAAAGAAAATGATTCTAAAGCTTTCAAATGTTTGGTCTTGATGCAACCCTAACAAATTTATAGTAAAGTTTATTCCTAAAACCTACCCAGGATCATTGGGTGGAAGGCAGGAACCCTCGATATGGCACCAGGATAGGGCATCACGCACATACACACACATATACATATACACATATACCTGTGGACACTTTTGAATGGCCAATCCAACTAACAACATGTGTTTTATGCTTCGTTCAAGTGATGTTGGAAATTGGGAAATACACATTTTCCGACTTGTAAATGGCACCCGAACGGCAGTCACACGGCAGATTCTAGATGACACAGGAGATGTGAAGTTTATCACAACATTTTGCCTCTTCCCTAAGAGAAAACGGCAAATATGCATTTGAATCGTCTCATTCTGTGTGTTTTCTGTGAATAAAAGTCAAACATTTTGATCAGATTTGTTACTATTCAAAAAGCGTGTAGTTGTTATTTAATAATTAATCACGTTTTGGGGACATGTTTTATACAGTGGGGGGAACTTCAGTCAAGCACCTGAATGCAGTGAAGTCATATTTAGTACTTAGCCATAGTTTGTATACAACCTTCTGATAAGCACCTGAATGCAGCATTAGACTATGGATGGAGAATGGAGCACCTGGCGGAAAGCCACGCAGACACGGGGAGAAAACACCAAGCATCTCACAGACATTGAAATGAGGTGGGGCTTGAATCAACATCCCGAAAACCTTGGAGCTGTGTAAGAATACCTGTTGTACCACTGTGCCGCCAACACACATTCACAAAAAATGGATTCAACTTTCTGTTCACCTGCAACTCACATTTCTTAACAGTGATTGGAGGCATGTCATTTCAACCTACAGCTTCTTTCCTACCCTTCTGGAACTGAACCTGGCTCCCCTTCCTCTTCATCAGACTCTGTCTCATCAGTGTCATCATCATCCTCCTCCTCCTCCTCGTCTTCATCATGGTTTTCACTAGCTCCTCGTGGACTGGCCGGAGGCTCTTTCTTTTTCGGCTTTTAAAATGCAAATATCAAAGTTAGTGTTTAGTGAGAAATCTTTCAGGCAGCACATTAATTACAATTTCTTGTGATAATTTCTTTGAGGTAACATTTAAAAGCATTGACCTCTTTAGAAATCTTGATCAAAATCACCTGGTTTTCGAGAACAAAGCCTCTTGGATCATTCCACTGGGTGTAATACCTTTGATTATATCTTAACCATTTATTGCACAGGAATTTCAGATCAGATTTTAAATAAATAAAATCCATTTACTTTGGTGTCTTCGTCATATTCATCACTGCTGTTATTGGCCATTTTATTCAGTTGCTGTCTGCCCCTATTCCTGAAAACTGATATCACAAGACATTACAATTTAGTTGCAGGATGTCAAAGATTATGCAAATTTGTAAAAGTTGTGAGACTGTCACCTGTTTGACGTGGGGTGGGAGTGTACAAACTGGCAACCTCTTCTGAATCGTTGATGTCCAGGGTCTCATCAAATGGCTGATTAGTGATGAGCTGAGTCTGAAAAAACATATTTGGCAGAATATCTAATCTACCACTTCACAACTTAAGAAAAAATATGAAACTAAAAATCAGTTTACAATGATTGGTTTGATGCAGTTCATGTTTACTAGGGGTGTGCACTTTGATATATTATTATTATTGATGTCAAAATTGCATTGTTTTCTGATCATACCTAAGTGTTCATTAGTACTTTTTAATAGCATATTTCGTTAAATATGTATAATTTTCCTTTAATTTCGGATAATTTTATCATTTAGGACAATTATAAAAGCCACACAATGTGAGTTTGGCGAGAAAATTAGGATGATATCACACCTACCTTGTTTGGTCTGAAAAAGGGTTTGGTTCATTTGCAGTTTGAAGTGTACAAAACACGTAAAAATCTTTTATATACATGACCATAACATACTCACTAAATTGTAGTACGAAATCAAACAAACCGGAACACATACAATGTAAAAAAAAAAAAAAAAGACTTCGGACCACACTATAACCAGGTTTCTGTCACTGCAGCGCTGACCGGTGCACCGTTAAAATAACACCGTCTCTGTGGACCACGGTCCTGTGGGTGTAATGATTATTGCAGAGTATGCACAACAGTACATATGTCTCTACTCATAGGACTTCAAAAGTACCTATATGGTCAAAAAGCCAATACAATCCGCAGTAGTGGTAGAAACAAGGATTTATTTTGATTATGGCTTATATATTCTTATGTGGCATTGAAGCTATATTTTATATAGTGTTGTTGTTGCATACACTATCAGTATATTTCTATTGGATTTTTTCCTCCAAAATACTGGGAATGAAACTGGAACAGGCTTCTGATTCCTGGCTTTCCTTTCTACCTTGAGCTGTACAATTTAGATAACGTAGAAAGGTAAATTCGAATAAGAAGCTGGCGAGAGACAAGCTGGCGTGAACTGATACTTCTAATAATTAATAAATTATGTATTATGTTTGGAGCGCATTTATTATAACTGTCCTAATCCCTTTTTGCAGTATTCCGCCTGTTTACCTTTAACATTTAGCTAGCTTCATCGCTAAGCAGTCAACACAAAATAACCTATCCTGGCAAGAATGAATCACGAGGTACTCCTTGCTTGCTTTTTTTCAGCGGTAAATTCATAGTATATCACTACAATACGGAGCAGTTCAGCAGTTAAATAAACTATTTTAATAAGTCGAGCTTTGTGTGAAAGCGTTCTAATGGCAACTAAAAACATACCTTGTGTTTCTCGGGCCTCTCCATGTAAGCAGGCTGTGTGCCGTTACCCAGGGAGACCGAGCTCGCGAGATTTCAACAGACCGGTGCTGCGTCCTAAACTACACTCTTTAATACTGGATAAGTCAGAAACTTCACACAGACTTTATATTTAAGTACACGTGCGCAATTTGTGCAATATAGTATGCACTTTTGGACAATGACTAATTCACCAAAAACTAACTTGTGACATTTAACACCATTTTCCATGTGCAAGTAATTGATATGAACCTATGCAGTGCACTATGAAGGGAATTGAAATACAGCCCACGTCTGAGTGTCATAGTCGATTAATACACCTGCAGTCTTTATTTGTCGCTAAATAACAGTGGAATTGTTTTATGAATTAATGTATGACATGTAACTAACATCGTTTAATATTAGGTATGACGTATAATAAAAAGTTCTGTGCCTATATATTTGTGTATATTTCTGGGGAAGGATAAGTTTTGAGTAGCTAATTCAGCTCCATGCGACCACATCCATAGGAGGATATCAGAGCACCCAAAAGAAACCCATACGAATGTGGGGAGAACACACAAATCTCCTACCAGACAGAGTGAGGCTTAAACCCACAACCCCAGGACCACTTTTGCACCATTGTGTCACTCTGAATACAAATATTAAACAGAAAATACATTGATTATAAAGGAATCAGACGTTAATCGGAAAAAACCCCCCACAAAATTTAAAAAATAACCTTACTTCAGATAAAAGCACATAACATTCATTCTTATATATTTTTTTTAATTGCTGGACATGAATTGGAGAAATTAGTTATCCCTCTATATTCTTTATGCTGTTATTGTGGCAATGAAATCTGTAACAAAACAAGTGCTGATCACAGTGCTGGACATCACATGCACAACATCTCTGTAAATGTTTGTGTATTTTTTATGCTGTAAATTCTAAATAATGTTACAGGTTCCTAAGTATCCATTTATGGCAACTAGTTGTTTTGAGTCCAAAGAATAACAAAATTAAATACTGACATATAAACCATTGCAAGCTGCAAGAGAAAAAGTTTACAAGAAAATTCATTCATACATTAGTAATATTCACGTTTTTAGTAACATAAAAGCAGTTCACATCAGCAGGGGTTGCAAGCTGCTTCATGGGATTTTCCATATTTTTGCTCTAAATCGTGTTTCTCAGGCTTAGAGATGTTTCTGCATCATTTGGGTCAATTTTCCAGACATGGACAATTTAATACATCTGAGAATCAGCCCACTGTTGTAAAAAGGTATTGGAATATATAACAAGCATCTCAGATTAGGATATAGTATCAGTTGTTTCTTGCAATAAAATAAGACAATAGAAAAACAAGGACATGTTGTCTTTAACAAGAAGCACTATAACCTTGTGGTGCAGTTCAAAAATGTGACAGAGAACTTGACTGGGCATAGTATAAGCCAGTTCCATGATTGCTTCACATCTAAAAACAAATATTATATTTCAGTTTTTAGTTGTGACTCTGAGAAGCTTGAACTCAACAAGGGGCCGATTCTCAGACATTTCTCTTTGTATGAATGAGCAGGTCTCTTTGTAGATCAGCTTCCAAACTGCCAGGGCCAGCCTTGCCACCTGGGGGGTCCGTGATCAGGGTCAGTTTATTGAAAACGCCACGGCCGAAATAATCTGCCACTACAGAGAAGCCGTCTTTAGAACTCCTCAACTGCAAAAGATGAGTTACACATTAATAACTGCCAACACTGATTGCATCTTTGTATCAGCAAGCATTATTTCATTTACTATGCCACAAATGTTATTTGTAAATATTTACAATAATTTAGAAATATACAATTTAAACATTGTTAGATATCTGTTTCTAAGTATTTGCCAATGAGAACACCTTTCCTATACTCAAAACATCTGAGAGAAATAGATAGAAGAGAAACTTATTTTTTCTTCTATATCCTCCTTTTTGTTCATTTACATAGTTACTAAGTCTTTTTTGACATTCTCCAAAAAATTTGAATTTCTAAGCTGATAAGATACTGGACATACTGAACCCAGGTATGAGTAGTTTCACTAAACAGATTTTCTTTCTTTTTAAACAAAATTTTGCTTCTACTTGACACAATTTCACTGAATACCTTGCACATTTATTTCAGCAATAAAAAAATGTGACGCAGACTTGTGAGCTTTGGGGAGATGTCTAATCTGCTGTACCTGTCTATTGAAGTGGTCGTGCAGGTCACGTTTCTGGTCTTGTGCTCGCAGCATGTCCATTACCTTCCTGTTCTCAGGTGTGCAAGTGGGACACTCTGCCTCACTCTCAGCATAGCTCTCAAAGCAGTGCTGATGGAAAGAGTGGCCACACAGGAAATGCACAGAAGGCAATTCCAGAGGACTGTTACACATGCTGCACTTTGTCTTTTGGAAAATCTTTGCACTGTTGGAAAATATAAGGGAAAAGAAAATTTCTTAACATTACCGTGGGTAGCAAGATCACTGTGGCTGTATGGATACGTATTAGAAATGTAATACAATAAAAGCATACTAAATTGTCAAAATCAGTCAAATGTGCAGTTATTGTATGTGGTACAACAAAATGTGGCAGTGAAAAAAAAAGCAGGCAGCAGCCATCCCTGATGACTGGGAAGTAGTTGCTCAAAGGCACCCCAGCAATGCTGTTCCTTCACTCCCACTGCCCCCAGTGGCAATCACGAGAATGGAACCAGTGACCTTCCAGTCTTACCACAGCTGGCTCCATATAGCATTTAAACACTTTACTATATATCCAGCTACTAGCTTCTGAAAGATTTGCCATCCTTGATAGAAAGTGGCAAAGAAAAAAACTAAAGCTTAAGACCATTAATTCATTCATTCATTATCTGTAACCGCTTATCCAGTTCAGGGTCACGGTGGGTCCAGACCCTACTGGGAATCACTGGGCACAAGGCAGGAACACACCCTGAAGGGGGCGCCAGTCCTTCACAGGGCAACGCACACAATCACACCTATGGAAACTTGAGTCGCCAATCAACCTACCAACGTGTGTTTTTTAATCGTGGGAGGAAACCGGAGAACGCGGAGGAAACACACGCAGATACAGAGAGAACATACCAAACTCCTCACAGACAGTCACCTGGAGCGGAACTTGAACCCACAACCTCCAGGCCCCTGGAGCTGTGTGACTGCGACACTACCTGCTGCGCCACCGTGCCACCCAGAAACATACACAGATTGATTTGAATAAAAGGTACTTTGTCTCAGGCCTATGTCAGTGTAAGAATCTTACTGTCCTTCACCCTCCTTATTTTTTCAACTCATATCAATCTGTCCTCTCTGTTACAAGGTTGAAATTATCACTGACTCCCTTTTTCCTTCCATGACCACTCAAAAGTCTTACCTGGTGCGGAGCTCCTGGATCTCAGAGCGTAGGTGTGCTGTCTCCTCACGATACTGCCGTATCTTCCTCTCATCTTCCTCGATCTGCTGGCTTTCCCTCTGCAGCTTATTAATCAGATAATCTTTGATCACAGAGAGTGTTGCTGTAGAGTTATGGGCCAGTGTCTGTACCACTGCAACAGGCAAAAGGTTACTTGTTTATAATCTGCTTAAATCCTTTCAAGGCAACATTTTTACATGATGTAATATCTATATCTGCTACTTGTTAGAAAACAAAGCCAAGAAAAGCACAGAACAACCACAAGTTACTGAGAAGTAAAACCCAGCATATATATCCTCACATTTACAACATACCCAGAAGTGGAGGCATGAGGTTGTTCTGGTCAATGTGCTGCAGGACCTCACTAATATAGGCCTTACAGTCTTCTTCCTTTCGTGCAAAGTAGCCAAGAGCCTGCTCCCACAGACAAACTTCCTTATCACCGTAGATCTTACACGCCTCCACAACTTTAGAGTACTCTTCATTCTGCATGTGGTAGTGCATGATCTGCTGGTATCTGTGCAAAACATCAGAGTCTATCATATACATTCATTATATTTTAAATTAGTAAAACTGTGTCCAAATAAAACTGCTAATACATTACAAGCCTCCGTCAAATTTGAGAATTACGGGAGGATGTTATGTTTAAATTTGGTAAAATTATTTATATGCATTAAAAAATATATATACACTTGTTACATTTTCCGTTAATTACATACACCACCACATTAACCACGACAGCACTTGTAATTACACCATGACTAATTTCCAGTCTAGTGATGTAATGGAACGGAAAATACTACTAGCATAATATAACAAAGGTTTAACAGATTTTCTCATTTCTTTTTGTGGCCTCATGCATCTGGAACACCAACCGAAGATTCAGTTCAGCCCCTCCTATATTCATCCCTAAGTCAAGAAGAAGTCATGTGTATTCTGAATGGCTCCAAATCCAAAAAAGTAATAAGAACCTCTATGTGAGACTTGCAGATTGTTTTAAAGAGCTACATACATGTCCTAAATATTATTTTCTAAAGGCTGACTATAATTTGTCCAGTATCACTGTAAACTGTCACGGTCTGGAGGGTTTTTAACTCACAGCTTGCCCTTCTCATAGAGGAAGAGGACCCCTTCTTTAAAGTTATGCATCTGACAAAGCACCAGAGCTTTATCAAACACAGTATTCTCGCTCCTTAGCAGTGACAATGCTGCCTCCTGCAGGGCCTTCTTCTTCTAGATGAAACAGCCATATTAAAAAAAAGAAAAAAAGTTCATCAGTTTTAAAGTAAAAGAAGGTATTTGAAAAGTTTTTTTTTTATTAATTGGAAAAGATGCATTAATTTTACCATAATGTATTAAACATAAACTATATACAGCATTTACCTCAGGATCCTGTTCATGGGCCCAGTCCTGCAGCCGAAGCTCCAGCAGTGTATCGTACACACCCTGTGGTGACAATTCTTCCACCTCAATCATGTGCTCAAGGAATGCTCGTAGTTCTTTTGGATTATTGGCAAAAATAGGGATAAATTCTTCTGAATTGGCCTGAGAAACAGGGATACGCACAAGTGAAACACCAAGAAACCTGAACAACATCCATGACCATCATGGAATTGGAAATTATAAATATGGCTCTTTTGGTTTTATGGCCTCTTAAAAATATATTAAATATGCAACAACACATTTTCTTTGTGTAATGTGGTAAACAGAGATTTGCCATTCTAAATGGTGCATTTTTCCCGAAGTAATTCAGAGAAACAGGAATTGTAACATTTTAAAATTGAATGCTTTTGACATTTCTTTTTCAACATTGTCTATTTGACAATTGCTACTTCTAGAAAAATTCAATGTATTCAGTTATCTAGGCCCCAAATCTGGTTTCTATAATGAAGCCGTAAACTCACTAATCTGCCGCTGCCCATAGAGGTGGAATGGCATAAAGGTTGCACCTATGAAATATTACATCCTTTCTTGACTTCTCACCTTATTCACTGATGCTCTGTCCAGACTGTCCCGGTCAGTGGAGTCACGGCTGGGCTGGTAGTCAGTACAAAGCCTTTTCAGCAGCACAGTGGTGCTCTCAGGAACGTGGTGCATCAGAGTTTTACCATAGTGCTTCATGTTGGTCTCAGCCTGCTCAAAAGGCAGACGACCAATATACCGCAGAGCCTCCTGATAATTCTGAACAAACATTTGTGCAAATATTATGTAAAAAAAAGCATATAAACACAAGAATTTTGGCAAAGATTTTTCTAATCTTATATTTGCCTTTCATTTACATATCATTAATCAAATATCATTCTCTTAGAATTAGAATATATTTACAAATATGACTAGATCTCAGTAAAGGCTTCCATTACCTTTAAATCCTCCAGCTGGATCTTTAGATACCACTCATGGTGCAAGTGTTTTTCTGCAAGGAACACAGCATGGCTATGGTAACCAGCCTGGCGCAGAACCTTTATGGCTATCTCCACATCAAAATGCACTTCACTCTCACTGCTCTGGAAACCAAAAAGTAATGGAAATATGAAGAGCCAAATTCAACTTAATGCTTCACTGACAATATGTATATGTATAAAATATATATTTTGTCATGGCCAAATAGAGGAAGAAAAACATTTACCCTCCTTTTGTGTTCTTAAATACCTGTGGTACTGGAATGAAACCCAAATACCAGTGGTATAAAAAACAATATCAATATGAACATTTAAAAAAAATTAAACTCTAAGCATTTATTGCAGGATGGAAGCTGAAAGCAAACAAGCATCATACAAACAAACAGTCATGAACCTGTTTAAAATGAGGTTTTTTGCCATTGTTAGCTTATGTTCTGTCAAACCTTAATGAACTCCTCCAGCTTGGAGCTGTCCTTCAGTTTGGTGTAGCAGTTGAGCAGTAGTGTTGTGTGATCAGCATTGGCCAGACATTGCCTATGAAGGGCCTGCAGATATGCAGTAAGGTTGTGTATCCTCTGAGCATCCAAAAACTTCCGGATGACATATGAGGGTTCAAGCTTACCAATGGTTCTGCAAGACAAAGGATATCAGTTTGTGAAAATTAAACTATGTTTAAATAAAAAAATGTATTTTTTATATATTTAAATGTGTGACCCCCAAATGCTCAAATTTACTGAAAAATCTTAATAAATATATGCAGTATATAGATTACTTTTCCAAAAAGATCTTACCGAATATACTGCTGAATAGCTCCATCATGGTCACCTTTGATATAGAGGTGATCTCCATATTGTCTGAATATCTCGGACAGGCCATCGTTATCAAGATGCTGGCTCTTTGCCAGATTTATTGCCATCACAAACAGATTCTTCTTAAAAAGCATCTATAAGAAGTTTATACAGTTTTATCTCACTAGTTTTGCAAATGAAATAGAGGAGAAAATACATACACTTCTGAAATCACTTTGAAGGT
Source organism: Hoplias malabaricus (assembly GCF_029633855.1). Taxonomy (NCBI): domain Eukaryota; kingdom Metazoa; phylum Chordata; class Actinopteri; order Characiformes; family Erythrinidae; genus Hoplias; species Hoplias malabaricus. Next base: position 12,847,967 of record NC_089817.1, read on the forward strand.
TACACATGGGATGCTTATTTTAAAACTCAATATTTACCTTAAAATCTTGAAAACCTACAAAATATTAGAATTTATCTTACCATGGCAGACACCAAAATAAGGAAGAGAGCTGACCTCTAATTTTGTCTGGGTGTCCTTCTCTTGTAGCATATACATTTTTCCATCTCTTGTTAGGATGTAGAATGAACCCCACTCTGCCAGGACATCTATAATATCATCAAAGACTGCACTATAGGCAATGAATTTATTGTCAAGATCATAAATTGTCAAGACCTGCTTTTCTGTTGGTGAGGTCTCTCGGCTTCCAAAGTCAGGCCTGGAGGGGGAAGGGAAAAAAAGGATTCAAGGCACAGCATCAGCAACAAATCATAAATCAAATATCAAAGCTGGGAGCTAATTTGCCAGACTTTAATGCTAATGCTTCAGCTCTTAAATATACAAAATGTTCATTACTTTGCCCTGGTAGATCCAACAACCTTTTAGATGCAACATTTTTATTTAACAGAATACTTGTTTATATTTTCTTTAAACAAACTTAATTGAAATTGATTCATTCATTTTTGATCTGATAAATGGCCATTATATATTAGTCACGGAGTTAGGGCTATTTGTCACCAATACACAAGTTTTGTCAGCAACAGAAAAAGTGGAGCTTAAACTGACTGTTGTTAGAGTCATTCCTACTTGTTAGGTGACTTGATGTCTCGGGTAAGCAGCATTAGATAGCCTCTGTGCCAGTGTGCCAGAATCTTATGTCCATCAAATGCAAAGCATGGCCCTCTTTCATCGGGCTGGTACAGATAGACACACTCATCTCCTGCAACAATGAACTGAGAGTCCTGAGAGGGGTCCGTGAGGGCAGAACAGCGCAGAGCACAACCATGTGTGTCCAGCTCCAAGCGAGGATATTCTTTAACTGACAATGTGTAGCACTAACAATAAAACAAATCAAGAGGGTCAATATTAAATATGTCAAAATATTATGTAAGCTCTATGACAAATATTCCTAAATTAACACTCACCCAATGAGACAATAAAAGCATACCTGTACTTTCTCAAGGGTAGCTACAAACAGGTGTGTGACCTTTCCAGCCTGGCGGAAAGCCAGGCCAGTGACTGGACAGTTTCCCTCATGAATGGTTAATGTTTTACTGTGTCTGTCTCTGGTGATGTCACCTTTAGTCAAAACTACACTGCCATCCGTGAAGCCTGAAAATAACATCATATTATAAATAGTTCAAGCAAACATTTCACATCATATGGAATTAAAACATGAAAACTAACAGTCTGACTAATAAGCAATAACATTTTGCAGCAGTAACACTGAAAGAAACTGTGAAAGGTAAAAAAACAATGAAAACAATTTACCTATGGCCATGAAGTTCAGGTTCTCGTGTACACTAAGACAGGACACTTCTGTTGGTTTATTTCCAGGAATTGCTGGGAATATGCGAGTGCAAAGAGGACTTCCGCTGTCCCTTTTATCTGTGTTCCACACTTTAACCTGATGTACATACAGAGAAAAGAGAAGCACAGTTTTCTATATGACACAGTGTGCACACACACACACACACACACATTTTATTTCCCCAACAAATATTACTGAATATACCAACTATATTCCCCAGAAATATTTTTACATATTTTAATTAAGAAAAACAATCAGATCAAAGACAGAAACAAGTTGTTCAATACCACTATCACAATACATTAAACAATTTACTAAAGATTTTCAAACCATCCAGAAAAAAATTATTCCAAGTGGTTTGGTGCAGACACAGCACACACACACACACACACACACACACTCATACATACATACATACATACAAAATGCACGATTTCACAGCAAACCACCCAGATGTACTCTGTCTGACATTAACAACTGAATAAATTCCTTTATTTACTTCTAAAATTAACATTTAAAAAAGATCTTTATCTTGTTTAGTCTCAATATTCCCACCAGTGGGTTGATGCCATGCTCGTCCTGTCCGACTGAGACTAGGATGCTGTGCTGTTTCAGCTGATAAAGGTGCGTTACCCGCAGTTTGTAAGCCTGAAAAAAGGTGAACTGCAGAGAGCGGGTCAGAAACCATATCTGACCATCCATATGTACACACAAAGGTTAAGAGAAATATGAACGTATTCACTGCAATTGAGTTTACACAGGTACAAACGTGAAGGGGTGGAGGCTAAACTACAGAACAATTTCAGGGTAATGGGCAGTTAAACCGATCTCCACAACTCCACAAGCTCATTATGACACTAAACACCCTGAATGCCACATTTTCAGTCGTAAAGTCTAATATTACAGGTCAGACTACAGATTCAGTTCAGGTTATTGAACTCTAATTGTCACACAGACTCCAAATCTACAGGCCCCAGCCCCTCTCACACACACGTTAACACTCAGCTTGGTGAGGATATCTCCGAGAACAATATGTCCACGTCCCGAGTCACAGGCCGATATGCCACAGGGAAGAGAGAAGTTTTTCCCATTTTCACCAGGGTCCTTCACTATCTCCTTATCAAAAAACACAAACCGTCTCCACTGCAGAAACGCAGCCATTTTCTCACCAATAGCTCAGCCACAACATCATGTGACTCGTATTTAGGTCATGTGAGCAGGGCATGTCTGAGGCTCGGTCCCAAACTGTTTCATAATACCGTTAAAGGGCGCTGTATAAGTCCTGAAAAAGACGCTAGCTAGCGAACTGTTCAAGATACATTTGGAATTCAGCCACAGGCCCTCGGTTTTCCTGTTTTGTTACAAAAGCGTACCATTTTTTAAACAACTTTTTAAATCAGTTTTTTAATCAACATTTTGGACTTATTAATGAAAATTATAAAATGAATAAATAATACAGAAAGCATTGCTTCTTATTTTTTCGGCTTTTCGAAAATAATATTCATAGAAGTAGATTTGTTTAATATGACTTTCAAAAGTGCTTTTATGAGGGCACTTCCATACTAATAAAGGAGAGATTAAACGAGTTTCTACAGTTCCATCACTGAGTAAATACTCCGCCAGCTCTTCTTGAATGTGAACCACAGAGCACGAGACTACAAACCGTCGCACAAACATTCGACCCGCGCGGTGTTAAATCATCACCGTCTACACGCCCATGTTATTGAACGTGGACCAATCAGATGTGAGCGTGTGTGCAATTTGTGCACTCTACACGGCTCCGGTCCGTTTCCTTACGTCGCGCTTGGCACGTGGACCAATCAGAACGCGCGGTTAGAGCCTGAAGGGGCGGGGCCTGGATGTACCGGACTGAGCGCTGAGCTCGCGGAACGGTGCATCGCGTGGATCCAATGAGAGCGCGCCGCGTTCAGGCCACAACGAGCCGGCGACTGCAAAACCGAGAGAGCGAGAAACCGGCCGCTACGTGAAGATAAAGAACTCAGCGGCTTCAACGGCCACGAATCTGAAGATCAGCGAGAAATAACCCGCAAGTTTGAAAATCGTGAACAAAGCCTTATCACCTGTCAGTTAAAGATCAGCTTACACACAAAACTTCTGCTCGCGGTGAGTCCCCTGTCTTTTCCTTTCTTTAAATTGACTTGTACAACTTTGCTGGGCGCTGAAGTTAGATATGGTCCTCACTAGGCTAAAGCTGAACTCAGCTTTTTATTCGATATACCACTTCTACATTAAATGGTGCAGCATTTACACTGTGGCGTTTTGCTGTTTCTGCACCGTTTGAGGTTGGACGGAATATTCCAGCAAGAAGCTGGCGAATAGGAAACCCAGTTCAGCTTCAGCCTCGTAATTTTTCCTCAGTCTTTTAGGATGTAAGTATTTGGCAAGTGTTATATTACTACTGAGAGTGCGAACTAGCTAAACACATAGAGCTAGCTAGCTAGGGTTAACGTTACCTAAGCTGCTCAACAGCATTTGCACCAACTAAAGTGGCCTTATAAAGAAGTGATATTTGAGCATATTACACACCAGTCACTTAAATTACAGTGAAGGCCCATATCCTAGTTGCTGTGAAGAGATGTAAGGGTGGCTGTAACCCCCAGCCAGAAGGACTTCTGCAATACATACGTCATAACTACACAAAGACAATAAGACCAGAAGTTTCCACACTTGATTATTAAGGTCTGCTGCTAAAGCAGGCTGTTATATGTGCCCTTTAAAGTTTACAAATTAGCAATAAGTAACGAGTTGCACATATTTTCCTAATAATATCCAGAATTATATTTCCAGAAATCTGTGCTCGATGTGGATGCACATGAACCTTCTCGTTCCTTATTGTAACGAGGCCCACGTGTTTTCTAGTTTTAGCCCACGTCTGTGGGCGGTATCAAATCAACAGGATGTAGTCTTCATTGCAACACATTTCAGGACAGTGGAAATTGTCCTCTTGTCCTTTGAAATCATACTAATTATCTCATAGTTCCTTCGTTTATCGTGCGCATAAGAGTGAAGTTTGCTCACCTTACTGCACATGTAGCAGATTGACTGCTTCCAGACTAGGAATGTTTAAAATATCTTGTAGGCAGGTGGGCAACAACCCTGATCTTGGAGTCCTAGATTTTCTGGATTGAATACATTAGTATTTGGTAAGTGCAGGCTGCTTTTTAAATACGTTATAGTTAGACTCTGCACAGACGTAGATTGAGGAGAATCACTGATATAGATTTTGATGATGAGCAAAAGGAAATGTTTTATTTGTACTTCATAAAGCAGGTTTCAGCAGGTGCATAAGGCAAACAAACTTAGAACAGAAGTGAACTAAGTGACCGTAATAAAACATTATCTTATAACATGGTTCCGAATTAACGAAACCTGCAATTATTTGTCATTGTACAACATGGAACAAAATGTGACAAATCCAAAACACCCAGCCAAAGGCTGAGCAGATGTGTTTGCACTCAATTAGACTTAGATGATGCAATATCAGCTTTGATCAGTAGCTGCGCTTGTGTGCAAGTCTGGGTAACCCAAAAATTCATTTTGTTTTAGTGTCTTTTCTGAATGAATTAAAATTATTTATTTGTTTGCTTTAACCTTTGCACTGAGTATCTCTATCTCTTTCAGGTTGCCATGAGGGAAAAGCTGATATTATGGGCACTGTTTTGCCTTTCATTAGCACTCCTGCCTTCACCAACAGGTGAGGTACACAAGCATCAGATGTTACGATTCTTCTTTTGCCATCTGAGGGGACATTCACAGATTTTGGTGATAGTGAACATGCCATAGATTTTAAATGATTTACATACACTTTAAAGTATGACATCCATAAATGTTAAGTGATTTGTCCGTTGTATGGGATATTCTCAGTGTTACTTGTTCAGCATGAAAGGAGACGTCACTTCCACCTTCCATCTTTGTATTTTAAAATTTTAATGATTTGGGTAGTTTCTCTGTTTTATGTTCTCAAAATTAACTGCCACTTTTCTGTTTAACAGCTTCGGTTGCTGTGATGTCTGTCGACCTGGGGAGTGAGTGGATGAAAATAGCTATAGTTAAACCTGGCGTGCCAATGGAAATTGTTCTAAACAAGTATGAATCCAATTTTAATGATTGTAACTAGCTATTTTTTGTTTTCGTTTTCTCCCCCCTCTTTTCCTGCATTTGTTTAACAAACCTTATATAGTCTCTGCTCTGCCAATGTCAGAGAGAATTATTTATTTATTTATTATTATTATTATTATTATTATTATTAATTCAGGGAGTCCAGAAGGAAAACTCCAGTAGCTGTGTGCTTAAAAGAAAATGAAAGGCTTTTTGGAGACGGTGCTTTGGGAGTGGTGAGTCTTGACATCACATATTTGTAATTCTAGAAGTTTTATATTTTAACAGTATTTTGAGAATTTATTTTCTTTGATTTCAATGTTTGATTTAATGACCATAGTTTTATCATTTCAGTCTGTGAAGAATCCCAAGGTGGTATACAGGTATCTCCAGAATCTCCTAGGAAAAGCTTATGATAACCCACAGGTTGCACAGTATGAAAAATATTTCCCTGAACACCAGATACAGAAAGATGGAAAGAGAGGAACAGTGTATTTTAAATATTCTGAGTGAGTATTCTGTCTCTGTGAGTAATCCATGCAATGATAATGTACATTTCTGTTCGGAAAGCAAGCATTTCTAAGTACTGATGATCAGTCTTTAATGAGCAGCAAGTTGGTACTAATTTATTATTTTTCTTTTATACAAGATTAATTTGAAAAGAATAGTGATATTGTAATTTTATGTATCCCAGGGAGATGCAGTATTCTCCAGAGGAAATCTTGGGCATGGTTCTAAACTACTCTCGTGGCCTGGCTCAGGATTTTGCAGGTTTGTCTGTTCAGCTATGTCCTCATTTTGTAACCCCTGATATACTGTAATTCATCAGAGAAACCTGTTGGTTGTGCTGCTGTAGAAATTCCTTCATGTTTGTTTCCCCAGAACAGCCCGTTAAAGATGCAGTCATCACTGTGCCAACCTTTTTTAATCAGGCAGAACGTAGGGCTGTCCTACAAGCTGCGCAAATGGCAGGTTTGAAGGTCCTTCAGTTGATCAACGATAACACAGCAGTTGCTCTGAATTATGGAGTATTCAGGAGGAAAGACATCAACTCAACTGCTCAAGTATGTTAACCAAATTCAAGCATATCTCCTGTTTTTCTTAACATTTTTCGCTTCATTATATTTGCAGAAGTGCAATGGAAGGTTTTAGCCTCCAGATTGACCTGATGACAACATTTTAAAGAATGGAGGGAAAATGCAAATTTTGAAAACAAACAGATTCCCTTTAGTTTTGCCTTTTGCAGGCTTCTGATTGCATGACAAATCATATGCTTGCCTCATGGTGTTGTCAAGTGATCATAATTACATTTAAATGTAATTCTCAAGTCAAGGCATTTCAACTTCAGAGCAAAGCTAGGCAAACCAACTTTAAACACCAAACTTGACTGATTAGTCTAGGGGTAAAATTCTACGTTGGTAGGTGGATTGGGTACTCAAAAGTGTGTGTTGCCTTTTAAAGGACTGGCGCCCCCTCCAGGGTTTATCCCTGCCTTGCGCCCAATGATTTCGGTTAGGCTCCGGACACACCATGACCCTGAACTGGATAAGCGGTTACAGACAATGATTGAATGAATAAACGTTAACTATATTTACTCTTACCATGTTGTCTTTTTCTTTTCTGTTCAGAATGTGATGTTTTATGACATGGGTTCAGGCAGTACAACAGCCACTATAGTCACTTACCAAACAGTAAAGACCAAAGATGCAGGCACCCAGCCTCAGCTGCAGATCAGAGGAGTCGGGTAAGCATGTAGTAATCAAATCAAAATTTTTACTTCAGGACATGTCTTGGCATTAGAGCTGGACAATATATGTATGTATGTGTGTGCATATTACTCAAATTCACAAGGTAAGATTTCACTGGAATAATGACATTTTCTTACCACCAAGTGTTTAAAGAAGCAGAAAGAGTAAGAAGAAAGATTAAGAAGAGTTTAAAATAAATTAATAAATAACGGGAAAACATTTCCTGGTAGGAAAATACATTTTGAGTGAAGGAAAAACCCACTGGGTTAATTTGCATTTGAGGGAAAGATTTTGCGCTTGTCTTCTGATGGGGTAGCCATACCGGACAATAAACACTTCAAAACACAGAGTGAACAGGAAACTATATTAGTGCATAAGTTTTAGGCACCCGAGATTGAGATTTAAAAAGATATTTATCTGAGCAGTAAGGGTTTTATTTTTATTTATTTTTTTATTTTTTTATATAAACTCTATTCTTTGCTAAAAGACAAACAAGAAATAACGCCCAACATTAGAATAAAACCAAATAACATTATTCCAGAAAGTGTGATATTCTGTGTGTGAATATGTTGGTTTAAGTTTTTCTAAATCTCTCCTCTTGGCAGTCCATATTATTTGAGGTTATCAGCCCATATCTAGTTTTAACAGTTCAAAAAATGATGATTTTAAATAAAGTGTGCGGTAGATGGGCGGCGTGGTGGCGCAGCAGGTAGTGTGGACCTGGAGGTTGAGGGTTCAAGTCCCGCTCCGGGTGACTGTTTGTGAGGAGTTTGGTATGTTCTCCTCTGGGTACTCCGGCTTCCTCCCACAGTCAAAAAAAAAAAACACGCGTTTGTAGGTGGATTGGCGACTCAAAAGTGTCCGTAGGTGTGAGTGAATGTGTGTGTTGCCCTGTGAAGGACTGGCGCCCCCTCCATGGTGTATTTCCGCCTTGCGCCCAATGATTCCAGGTAGGCTCTGGACCCACCGTGACCCTGAACTGGATAAGGGGTTACAGATGAATGAATGAATGTGCAGTTGATTTAACAAATTCATGCAATCAAGGAGCATATGAAAACATTGTTCTTCAAACTCACTCGCACCTACTACTTCATAGAAAAAAGATCTTATATTTCTTACGTTGTTTTATATTATTATTATTATTCTGAGAAGGCATTAGTTTTTTATATATATATATATATATATCTATCTTAGATGCCTAAGACTTCTGCACAGTACTGTGTATGTGTGAGATGGTTTATTGAGCTCTATTACCCAAAGCTTATTATTGTTATCGAGCAAAAAATTATCACGAAACAAATCTATATCGTTTTATCTTCCAGCACTAGTTGGCATTCTTAATGGATGTACCTATATGTCATAATAAAGCAACTGTTTGTGTTCATGGTTTCAGCTTTGATAGGACACTTGGAGGCTTTGAGATGGAGTTGAGACTGAGGGACTACCTGGCGAACAAATTTAATGAGCAGAAGAAGTCAAAGAAGGATGTGAGGGAAAACCCACGTGCCATGGCCAAATTGTTGAAGGAGGCTCAGAGAGTAAAGACTGTGCTGAGTGCCAACATTGAACATATGGCTCAGGTAAGAAGGAGCTCAGCTTATGAAGGCAAAATGAAAGAGGGAGAAAGATCCATTTAAGTAGGGGAATATTAAAGCCAGTAGTGCCCTTTTAATTATAATATTTAAGATTGATACAGCGCACCCAGATACACTTAAGATCCATAATCCATAAAGTGCTTACAGTCAGTAGTGACTTTTAGTCACTAGGTAGGTAATTTAGTTTTGTAGCCTTTTTTCAGTCTTTCACACAACCACCCGAAAATATTGAAGTTTTATTTACTAGTTAACCACCTGGTCTATCTCTGTGCATAAAGGCCAAGGGCTGAAACTACTGCTGAACATGTGTGAGCACTGAGCCCTCAGGCATTTATGGAAAACCAGGAAACCTTCATTTGGACATGGCCACATGGGCTCGGGATTAATTTGGAAAATCACTGTCACTTAACACAGTCCTCAAGAATATCAGCCTGAAATATAATATAATATTGCACAGTCTGAATATCAGACTGTGCAAAGAGGAACCCATAACATTGCCTATAGTCCTGAGATGTGCTGGAAGACAGTGGAAACATGTTTTATGGTCAGACAAATCCACAGTATTTGTCCTTAACCTAAAAAAAAATAACAAAAAAAAAAAAACACACACACCACAAGTACATTTTAACAAAGTTAAACTTTATTTTCAATGGAGTAAGTCTTTAATTGTGTGTTGACCTTTTCTTTTATTGCTAGATTGAAGGGCTGATGGATGACATTGATTTCAAGGCGAAAGTGACTCGTGCAGACTTTGAGGGTCTCTGCACTGATCTGTTTGACCGAGTGCCTGGGCCAGTGGAACAGGCTCTTGCTGCTTCTGAGATGTCTTTGGTAAGAAACGTATTTGTGACATTTTGCGTCTATGTTTTCAAGAAAAATCTGCCATTAAAGTAATTTACATTTGATCTTCCATTATGGATAATGATTTATGCAGAAGTATTTAAAAAATTTTCTTTGTTTTGAAATAGGGTTTTCTTCAAATCTGTATTGAGTTGAAAAGTTCAAATGTGCTTGCCTTTCAGGATGAGATTGAGCAGGTCATTCTGGTTGGAGGAGCCACACGAGTTCCTAGGGTTCAGGAAATCCTTCTCAAAGCAGTGAAAAAGTAGGTTCTACTCTTTCACTCTGCACACTTCTATAAACAGACACTGGTATATTGTACATAGTGTTTTATGTTGTCAGGTCTCAGAAATTTATATCGTGTACTTGAATAAGTGAAAAATAGAGACTACTATAACAGCGTTTTGATACTATAAACTATTTCAGGGTGGGGGTATTTCACAAAGCAGTATAGCTTAATTTAGCTGTTTAACTTAAAAATGCCACCTCTTTATTAAGTAAAAAATGGTTGAGGATACATTTGTATTGGACAGACTTCATCTTTTGGATTTAATTTTTTAGGCAGACTCAGAAATCTCAGAAAAGTGCACTCCAGATTTTTTGAAATAATGTGTTAAAGCAGACCTTGTTAAGCCTAAAAGAAGTTATTGGTTTCAGGAGAAATTTAAAGCTATTTGTTTGTATCCCGCAGGTGGAACTAAAAACAATCTGTATCTCAAGGCCATTGAACAAAACAATAAAATAAACTTCCATTCCACTTTGTCAGAATATAAAACTGTATGATGGGGAAAATCTCTTATTTGATGTATTTAAAAAATATTTAACCTGTTCTTTACTCTGTAGAGAGGAGCTTGGGAAGAATATAAATGCTGATGAGGCAGCAGCAATGGGTGCAGTGTACCAGGCTGCAGCACTCAGTAAAGCATTTAAAGTCAAACCTTTCCTGGTCCGAGATGCAGCGGTTTTCCCAATACAGGTAACAGAAAAGTAAAAGCAAAATAGGATATGCATTCATATTAATGATGAACTTTAAATATAGAGGTTAATTAACAGTTAATCAATTCACTGCAAGGAAAATAATGAACAAGAGCTGTAGTCTTCCCTTGTAAAATGAAAGCACCGAGATTGTACAGACAGCTAGGAGAACACGGAGAAATATATTTGAAGAGGTTTTATTATTCAAAATTAGCTGAGGAAGATTGGTATGCATTCATTTTACTCATGAGTGACTGCCTCAGGTAAGTTACAAGCAAATGGAGCTAAACATTACAACAGTAGGTGCTGATGTGTCCTAGTCATGATCTGCAGATATTTACTTTGGTCAAGTTGGCTTCACAGTAAATCATAGTAAAATTCCTGACAGTAGTACTATTTCAGTGTTAACTATAGCGATAACCACAGTTTGGCTGACACAACTTGTGTGAGTTTTTCCAAAGGTAGGAAAATTCTCCCAGATAAAATAAAAGACCCATTCTAGACAGAATTACAAACTCACTACCCACTCCACATTAAATGGTGTAGTGTTTCATTCCACCTTAAATAGTACAAACTCTTTGAATGTATTTTCCCCCACTTGGAGTTGTGAATTTTCTTCCTTTTTAAATAAAACCTAATACAATGATTTTGTGTATATATCACATGATGACTGATGATTTTACACAAGAAATATAAAACTCTGCAGATTTATTGTTCATTTAGAACAAAACTTATATCAGCTGTGGCTCAGTAATTTTTTAACTCTTCAGCACATTGTACTTACACATACATGACCACAAATTTCCCACATTTTACAGTTCTCTTAAAAAGTGACAGTTTCATAAAATTGTTTGTCTGACTCCTATGTTTGAGTAGTTTAAAATGTTAACTGTATGCTCAAGTAGTCGTGCACATTCCTAGGAAGCATGCTTTTTTTTGTAAATCATTTGTTAAGACATTTATGAAACAATTTTTCTGCAGCACATTCCCAACATGTCTGGTTTTAAAATATCATCTAACTTTATTCTACTGTTCAGGTGGAGTTCAGCCGTGAGACAGAAGAGGAGGAGGGAGTGAAAGGTGTCAAGCACAATAAGCGCATTCTGTTCCAGAGAATGGCACCATACCCCCAGCGCAAAGTCATCACTTTTAATAGATACACTGACGATTTCGTTTTCTACATCAACTATGGAGACCTCGGTTTTCTGGACCAGGAAGACTTGAAGTACGTTCACTGCAGGGCTGCCCAAGAAAAGTCAATGAAGTCTAAATGGACGTGCCAACAAGATTACATCAAGCTAATTACCATCTGATAGATATATGCTAGACATAACATCTTGTGCAATACTCAATGTTGTAGTTGAAAGATCACTGCAAGTCAAATGCTGCTTTATTTTTTTTTTGATGCATTCTTTACATTGTCACTACATGACTGCTGAATGAATTACTGAGAATTGTTTTCTCTCTCAGGATATTTGGCTCTCAAAATCTTACGACAGTTAAGCTCTCTGGAGTGGGCAACAGCTTTAAAAAACACTCAGATGCAGAATCCAAAGGGATCAAGGCTCATTTCAACATGGATGAGAGTGGTGTGCTCCTTCTAGACCGGGTCAGTTAAATTGTCTCTATCAGGGGTGATATTCACAGCATTTCAGAATGGATCCAGAATGTGTTTCTGTGAATAGTATCACTAGAATTGTGAGGCATCTGACTTTAGAATCATCTTAGAAATGCTTTCTGAATGCCATCTCTCATTCTTATATTCAAATAAAAGTACACATTTTTCAGTTTTATAAATGACATTTGTTAAAACTGATGGACAAATATTGAATATGTTGCAGGTGGAATCTGTATTTGAAACTATTGTAGAGGAGAAAGAGGAAGAATCAACTCTCACCAGTAAGTTGCAGTGTCTGGGTTATGTTGTGGTGTACACACGTATGTATGCATGTATGTATTAAATTAATTGCTTTGGCATAACAAGTCCATTTGTCTGTCTCTAAAGAACTAGGGAACAGAATTTCCAGCCTGTTTGGAGGTGGAAGCTCAGAGCCTAGTACCAATGTGACTGAACCTGTGCAGGTAAACCAGTTTATGTTCCTTTTCACGTGTTTGGAAAGATACGACTAGACAATGACAATGTTAGTAACAGTCATGTTTTGTTACAGGATGAGGAGGAGGTGCCTCCTGAAGTTGGAAAAGACCAAGATGAAACGGTGGAAAAGCCAAAGGAGTCGGTGCACGAGAAATCTGACACAGAGGAGAAAAGCCAAGAAGAGAAAAGCGAAGGAGAGTCCCAGACAGAAGATAGGAAACTGGATAAAGAAGGCTCAGACAAAGATGAGCCTCAGGTAAGTTTGCTTTCTTTAAATATAGGACACTGTATTGTATAGTTTTCTTGCTGGTGGTGTATCTCACAGATGGTGTTTCAAATAACTTGTAATTTTAACTTCAAAAATGTTGAACAACAATTTTGTATTCAACCTGATAATTGTTATACTGAACACAGATAAGTTGGGATAATAACATGATTCAATATTTAAGAGTTCATACACACAATATAATGTCAGTTATTTGATGTTACAACTATGGATCTCAAAAATCAACCACTGCTGATGTACCCTTTTACCTGTACCTGATTATATATGCATCTTTAAAAATGACTCTGAACATGGCCTTCCGAAATTTCCAAAAACCAGAACTGTTCGTCTTATAAAATAATATTAAAAATGTGATGTAATTTCTTACTGCTAAAAATGTGCAACTTTAAAAATTGCAGTTCACGTCTGTTGTCCTGCTCAAATAGGTAGAGAAGGAAGCAGAGAAGTCGGAAAAGACTGATGAAGGGAAAACAAATGGAGCCAAGGAAGAAGAGAAGGAGACAGAAAAGATGCCCAAGCCCCAAAAAAAGAGCAAATTATCTGTAGATATTGGAGTGGAACTGGAAGTTAATGATGTGCTTGATCCCAGCTCTGATGACATTGAGGCCTCGAAAAAGAAGTAAGTGTGTGAATTAGATGTCAATGAATAGACTAAATCTGCAAAGATGGGGACAGGGAAGAGATACGACATGATACAAAATGACCAAGAGTTTCACAAACGATTATTTCGCTGTTTTGTTTTTATTTTATTTATTTATTTTTCCCCGCCAGGCTGCAGGATCTAACTGACCGAGATCTAGAGAAACAGGAGCGGGAGAAGACCCTAAACAGTCTGGAGGCATTTATCTTTGAAACTCAGGTATAGATTATTTTAGTTAAAGTTACACAGATTGTTTTACAAATGTGTTTTTGTTTTGCTCTCCCTGCCCAGTGAATGATGGGGATACTGTTGGGTAATAATGCCATGTTTTTCGTTCCACTTATTACAGGATAAGCTGTATCAAGAGGAATACTTGGCTGTAGTGACTGAAGAAGAAAAAGAGGAGATTTCTGGAAAGCTGAGCATAGCTTCAGCATGGATGGATGAGGAAGGCTATGCAGCGAGTACCAAAGAATTGAAGGAGAAGCTTTCAGAGTTGAAGAAGCTGTGCAAGGCCATGTTCTTTCGAGTGGAAGAAAGGAAGAAGTGGCCCGACAGGCTTGCAGCACTCGATAGCATGCTCAACCACTCTGCTATCTTCCTGAAGTAAGTGCTTCCTGACAGGAAGAGCTGATATTTATCTGCAGCTATAAAGTAATTGTCAATCAGTAGCTTTTAAGTCCTCTTCAAAAATGTACTAACCCTCTTATGGGGTTACAAAGTTCACAGTGGTCTGCCATGAACTTGTTGATTTAATTGCTTTTTTAGTTTTCATGCGCCCTCTTAAAAATTAACTAAGAATTTACTTATTTAATCCATATTTTCATTTATTTGTTTATTTTTGGTGTTTTCTGTGTAGGAGTGCAAAAATGATCCCAGAAGATGACCAGATTTTTACTGAAGTTGAGCTTAAGACTTTGGAAAAGGTTATCAATGAGACTATGGTATGTAACTATTGTTAAGTGAGTCTGGAAATACTTAAGTTGGTCTTATTTATTATTTGTTTGTTTTTTTTGCGCAGACCATCTGTAGTTGCAACCTTTTGCTGATGCATATTAATTTGTTCATTTGATTTCTTTCTTACTTATTTATAGTTCTTTCTTACTTATTTTATTTACTTATACTAATTTTTTTGCAGGGCTGGAAGAATGAGACTGTGGCCATGCAGGAAAAACGCTCTCCTACGGAGAAGCCTGTCCTGCTGTCTAAAGACATAGAAGCCAAGCTCTCACTCCTGGACAGGGAGGTCAACTACCTGCTGAACAAGGCTAAGTTTGCTAAGCCGAAGCCTAAACCAAAGCCTAAAGACAAGAACTCCACCAGTACGGAGAGCAACAAAACCAGCAGCACAGACTCTGAAAAAGTCATTCCTCCTAAAGATGAAACAGGTTGGAGCATGTACTGAGTCTGCTTTAAAAATATTACAGGACTACCTGTGATTAGTGATATTCTTAACAACATATACTTAGGCCTCTGTGATGACCAGGAAAACTGGGGAAAAAAATGGTCCAAACATCACTGTATCCCCATGATATTCCACTGTGGCCTCGTGTTGTATGCTGCCTCAGAACAGTAAATACTGGGCAGAAGAGGTATCTAGGTGAGGTATCACCTGCTAGAGGTGATGTAGGGCTGAACACATGCAGTCTCTGAAGGATTTTATAGGCTGAGCACACTGAAATGCAGTCTGAAACATGGGTAGGAAACTCCTAGTTCTGCTGCCCTGCCTGTCTCATACCAAGGGTGGTGATTATAATGTTTGTCAGGTGCTACACATTTTATGTGCTGTGTTTGTTTTGCTTTTGCCAACTATTTTAAGACTGCTGCAGTCTGAAAATACTTTGTAATATTACAGCAGAACCTGAAGATGCAAAGCCAGCAGAAGAGCCCCCTACTGAAGAGAGCAAAAAAGAAGAGACTGAGACAGAACATAAAGCACCATCAGAAACGGAAGGCACAGGTAATTAAACACAGTCATGCTTTAGAAATGCTAGATGGCTTCAGAAGTTCAAGGCCTCTATTTACAGTTCCTTAGAGGAGTGGTGATCATCGATAAGGTTCCTTTCTCATTTATGGTGACCTTATTACACCCTGCATGATTTTTTGATAAATTAACTGCCACATGTGCAATTGATGAAATATCTTGCACACCAAATACATATTTCTGAATAATGCTCAACCATGTCCTGTAGCTTTTAATAGTGTAATATTCACATTTTGCATGAACAACAAAGCAATATAAAAAAAAAACGGTATAGTTATAAAATAAAAAGTGTCTTAAAGCATTATAAATATCTTTAAGCATTATATTCTGTTTTACAGATTTTCTACGAGAGTACTTATGAATACAGGCCTAGATCTAATTCAGATGCCCAGGCCAGAGATGACCCTAATCCAATAAAAAAGTCAAGTCAAGACAGCTACAGTAGTCCTCTGGTGGAGAAATCTAGTCTAGAATGCAACAGAGTCATGATAGGGTTATTTATTTATTATTTTTAAATAACACCTATAAAATTGTTTTTTTTTTTTTTTTGTCTCTTACAGAAACATCAGATAATTCAGAAAACCATCTATCAGATGAATTATAACAACTGGAACTCCTCATTTTGTTGTCTATTTATTGACTGTGTTAAATCTGCTTTAGTTTCCGTTCGCCCCTGCATCACAACAGTATCATTGGATCAGCTTGGATTATGTCAACATTTTCCATTGTAATTATGCTCTCCATTTGTTAAGTGAAAGAATCTCAAGGTGACTAAAGTCTAGAGGCAATCCAAGGAGATGTCAGTAATTCTGGAATTCGAGTCTAGATTTGTCCTGCCTAGCTGGCCAGTTATCTTCCCTTTCTCTGCATATGAATGTTCAAGTTTGAATTTTACGATAAAATCAGGAGGATGATTTCATTCCATGGAATGAACACATTTTACTTTTTTGTTGCAGTCTTTATGATCTGTGAAGAAATTGGATTAATTTAATTGAAGTAACCTAATAAATTTGATAAAAACATTGCATAACTTCTACAAACCCATTTAGAAAATGTGGACTAGGAAGTTCAAGTTCTTAAACTGTTTAGAAACTTGTGTTCAGTTTAGCACTTATTCAGTTCTCCAGATAACTTCACAGGGAAAATCAGGCAAGAGGATTCAATCAAAAATACGTATGTCTTAAGATATGGCTCCTTTTTTGGCTTTGATTATGCCTCTGCACTGTATGTGTATGAATGGATACATGGTCATTTATTGGAGGTATGACAGATATATCAGCTTTTTTTTCTTATTTTTTTTTTAATTGCCCTTGTAAAATTATAGTGTGCATAGAGACTACATGGCTCTGTTTCAGTATTCAGCCTAATCATGTGATTGCATTCCCTTCACTAATACATGTGCTGTTTATTGTTAAAATATGCAACTTTGGACTTTCACATGCATCACCAGAGGATTCCTAGGGACTTTTTGACTGCACTGACATTAAAGGAATTTGTGGTGTATTTTATTTTTGATGACACCATTCGCTGTACAAAAAAAGACAGAGTGCATCCTCTTTGTTTCCCAATTCATCAGTTCCTGTTCTTTTCACCTTTTCATTGTCCTTTATGGCCGGTCTGTTCAGAGAAGAGTATCTAATGTCTGGGAAAGGGATATTTTGTTTCTAAACTGTTAATAAAAGAAAAAAGTTTTTTTTTTTAAACTCTCATGCCGTGTAATGTTGTTATTGTCTGTTTAATATCTCATTTCCAACCTAAATGTAAAGGAGATCACTTTATTGAGCCCAGAGGGGAATTTTGTTACAGCAATACAAATCACAAATAAAACACTAAGAAGACACTGCAAAAAGAAACGCTAAACACAATGAAGCAATGACTTATCTATAACCTAAAGCAGCAGTGATATAACTGGACACCTTATATAGAAAAATTAACTTCATGTTTTCAGACATAGTCGGAGACAATACATTAAGCCTACATCAGTTTGGCCCTGCCCACTTGCTGAATTTTGAGAACTGTTTCAGTCTGATTAACTTTTTTTTATTTTTTTAATGAGGTATAATACAGGCTACCCAGTCAGAACATAAAAGAAAATGAACAAGCAATAGAAAAGATTTATTTATTGTACCTTTCATATAAAACACTGAATAATCTGAGGACTGTAGACAAAGCATGGAGATATATATATATATATATATATATATATATACCTTTTTTATAATTTGAAACATAAAAAACTGTAGCTGATATGTGATTTTAGTTAATGCTGATTGTAATACAGACAAATGTGCTGTGTCTTTTCCTTCAACTTTGCCATGAAGCTGACATTTTTTTCACACTGTATTTAGAAGTCAAATTGTATGTCCTGATCTCTGATCTGAGACACATAGTGAAACATGGCTTCTAGAGATGTGAATCTGGTTGTGTACCTACTTCATTCACTGCATCCAGGCAGAAAACTCAAAAGCAAACAAATACAAAGTAGTGTTTTGTAAATCCACTTTGACTTGTATTGGTACTGTATCTGTAAATATATACATTTATATATATATATATATATATATATATATATATATATTGTGAAATTGGCACATGGCTGCAACACATTCCAAAAAAATGTTGGGACAGTGACAAATGTAGATTAAGCATCAAATATTGCAAAAAGCAGGTGTAATTATGCTTGAGCAAGACAAGTGAGCTTCCAAGAAAAGTGTAACCTTTGCATGGCATATAGTTATTTTAGGAATCTGTACATAAAATAAAGGAGCAAAATACCACACCAAACTATGATAACTGTGACTTGTTGCAGGCATGCAGTACTGTGCAAAAGTTTTAGGCATCTGAGAAAATGAGATTTAAAAGGCTATTTATCTGAGCAGTAACTGTGTATGTGCTCAAACTAATATAAAACAAACCATAATATTAGAAAAATATATATTATTACTAGTGAACATTATTACAATAGATGTAAGAGTCTATTTGTATGTGTTGGTTTAACCCTTTGCAAATCTCTTTTTGTGGCAGTCTAGTATTATTGAAGGTTATCATCCTTTACCTATTTCTACCCATATCTTTGTTCTTTGTTCACAATTTCGCAACACCTCAGCTACTTTGTAGGGGGGGGGGGTTATTTTATGTTTACTATATTTATGTTTCTGTTTTTATTGTAATTATATAATTCTATACAAGCAAGACACTTAATGAGAAAATAATTAATCTTAAATAACAAAATAAACTTAGGTGCCTATGACTTTTGCATAGTGCTGTATATTTAGAAAGAAATACCAAGTTCAACAGGTCAAACATTGAAAGTTTTGGATTACATTGAATGGACTTTTTACTGCTTTCTGTTTTACTTGCATTTCACATACTGTCTCAACTGTTTTTGAATGACTAATATTCAAAATACTGTTATTTCCAAGAACAATTGAGAGAAGGCTTATAGGCATCCTTAAGTATTTTTCAATCTATCAGCTTCATCTGCTGCATACAAAGACTGAATACCAAGATAACACTTTGTCATAAGTACTCAGAGAACTTTCAAATAAAAACAATGTGCTGATCCAATGTTGTGCCTAAATACAGCTGATAGAAATAGGTTGAAAAACACAGGAGTATTCTTTTAATTCTTATAAACTGGAATTGGGAATTAATCATTTCTCACTGTCTGTTTTCTACATAATTAGATTACATCTGTTATCTTTTGCAGTTAAATATTTTGTGATGAAGGGACCAATATCATTCTTTAGGATATATATTCTTTGGAATCAAATTATTTTTAAACTTCCATTTAAATGAAAAGTACATTTTGCCTTCACCTTTAGAGATGCTTGTTTTTTTGACAATACCATTGCAGATAAATGATAGAATATTATAGAAACACTTCCCTCATCATATCAGCTCATTTATAAGCAATGTCAAACCCTGTAAAACTAAATTAATACATCAGTTGAATTTACTCACCAAAGCACAAATCAGTTCAGTAGAACAATGTCCTGGAAGACACAATATGTGATCCTGTAGTCCTTATAATATCCATATAGTCATGTTCACCCTTATGCGAATGAGAATTGAGTCCAATTCAGCGTTTCAGGAAGAAGCAGCCCTTCTCACTGGTGGGGGATTTGTCCCTGTTCCACCGATGGATGATAACAGCCAGGAGTGTGATGCAGAGTGTGCCCAGCATTCCAACAACTACTGAAACCCCAAACACTGTGTTGTTCCTCTTGTGACTCACTGCACAGAAGCCACAAACAAAAAATAAATAAATAAAAGCCAAGCTACAAGCCATTGTCTCTGAATTATCATACTGTGTTATTGTTTCATCATTACATTTAATATAATTTATTGTTGCAGCTGTTCAAATGCATTTTCTGCATTAATTGATTAATGCATGCACTGGATAAAGTAAGGATTTAAACAAACATATAAGGAAATTAAGGAAATAATAACACAAGTTTAAACATTCATTTTCAAAACATGAATAAATAGCTGAATGCCTGTGTACATCACTCAAACCCAGACACCCACAGACACATACCTCCTGAAACAGGTGCCTCCACACCTGCAAGAAGAGAAATATGATCCACTATTATTTCTCAACATCACTGGACAGTTTTCTTTACAAACATGATTAGTGTAAAAATGTGTGTTAAAATCATTCATACACTTATTGATGCATTCATTCGTTCATTCGTTTTCTTCAACCATGTCACCTTGTTTAAAGGAGCAAGTGGGGCCGCAGCCTACACAGAATCACTGGGTGCAAAGCAGGAACACACCCTGGACAAGGTGCCAGTCCATCTTCGGGCACCACACACTTACACATTCACTCACACATTCACACCTACAGACACTTTTGCATGGCTAATCTAATTACTAACATGTCATTCTGGATTTTAAGACAAAATCAGAGCATCCAGAGGAAACACTGGGATATGGTATGTAAGTGAAGGTGAATCTCACCATTGTCCACTCTGGTCATGATGGGTCCAGAAGTAACTGTAGCCCTGTCACTCACTGTGGTGTCATAATTAGATTCTACTGCCCTTTTTTTTCTGTTAGTGCAATTCTGTGTAAAGAGGATTTAACATTGATTAACATAATACATTCACACTTGCCTAACCACCATAGCCCTTTGGTGGATTTGTTGTTTGAATATTTTATTAATTTATAATTTACTACAAGTACAAAGTGAAGATTTCACTTGAATAACTCAGACTTGACACGGATGCATATACCACAGCAATGGAAAACAAACAGATAACATTCCAAAATTTCTTTGACCATGAACAACCAAACAGTAAGTTGTAAGGGGGGATAGATTTTTTTTCCTTGGGGGAGCTATTAACAAGACCACGAGTTTCAAGAGAGCTCTAAGTGAGTGTATGATTTTATTTATAGCTCATATTCACAAGCAGCTGCATTTTTAGGGTGTTTACAAGAGACACTGGGATTCCTAACACTACATTCGACTTGTCTTGGAACATGATTATTTTGTCTGTAAAGAATGAAAAACAGCACAAATTCTAGTAAGAGTACGTAGCCTGTATGCTGGAAATCTTTCATTTGTTTACCTAAGTTTTCCTCCCCAATTATTAGCCATCATCAATTCCACTTGATAGCTAGGAAATAATAAATCACACTTGGTGAAGGGATACATGTGCTTTCTCCAAGAGATGCAAAGCTAGCCTGTATCTCTTACTTCTTTAGAACTGCCGGTAATGTAATGCAACCCCTTAAACCTACTGTAGGAGGACACTAATTGCCCAGATCTATCAAATCTGCTGACAGACACACACACTCACTAACACTGCCCTTGTGTGATGACCGAAGAAAATGGGGCATCCCAACTATTCACAGAGCAAAGCCAATTGTTCTCTTTTGGACTCCTGACTTCAGATATGTGAAATGTCACAGATGATCAAAAAGCAAACAATTATACGGCCAATGATTAGACATGAATTAAAGTCTGATTCGTGTTCATAAAGTTATGGTTTATTATGTTATTGTTGCACCTGTCTTGAACCCCTGCCAAAAAATGTCTGTCTATGGCTTGATTAAAGGTGTAAGCAACCACTTACAGCTGGAGAAGCAACTTTTATTAACTTTCTCAATATCCAGTGAACTACTAAGTAGGCACCATTTGACACCATCAAACTGTATTTAATTTTGTATTTATTTTAGTTGTGTTTTTTCTTACAATATTTGCAATTTAGCATGAAAATCTGTTATTTCAGGGTATCTTTGCTGTCTATTTGCAACATTTCTCTTGCTGAACATTATTGCTTTAGTATTATTAGCATTTTAGGCATGACCAAACTGAATAAGAAAAGTCTGACTGAAAAGAATAATAATAAAAAAAATTCTAGATACACAGTTGTTTCTTTAGACAGTTGAGACTTTTTTTTAAGAATTAAGACTCTCCCTCAGCACTAATTTGCTACTATTATTCCTATGTATTCTTATACATTTAATAAAGCAGCCTGTTACAGTTACATCATTCCTCTGCATGCATTTTTGTAGAATGAAACATATCTTATAAAGTTGAACTTACTGGGTGAAGAGTATCGCATATGGTTCTGTCACAGAGTCTGGTGGCACAATGCAGATAGAAGGTGGAGATGGTCTGGTTCCTGTGCTCCACAAAACGAAAAGCCTCAAAGGAGAAGCGAGCATCTTGACCTACACCATTAGGTCCCATCACTGTCTGACTGTCACGATTACACCTGAGGCAAGGAGCGGAATATCATCAGGACTGAAAGCTGTTTCTTTGTCTTTTGCTGGTGATTTTTTTTATACACATGGCAACCAAACATAAAAAGAAATTGTATTATAATAATATAACAATGTAATAAGAGCTGGTATTATCTGGGTGATTAATCAATCTCAGCACTGCTGTGACACGTGTCGGTGACTAGTTCAAACAGTTGCTAAAAAGTTTATTAGATAAACAAAACTACTAATTAAACATTAAAACGTTTCCACGTCTGGTGAAATTAATTTATTTCAATAAGATCCTTATATTATTCTTCAAACATTCTTCAAAGACTGTATTTACCCAATGAAGAGATCGTAGTATATACTGTCAAAAAGGTAAGGGCTGGTGGTGGCAAAACATCGGTCCAGCAGCACATTGAACCTAACATCAGAAATGAAAATGTAATAATTATTAAGAATGCAAAGCAGTGTTTTTGGTTTATTAGTTAAATAAAATTCTCTAAGTACTTAAAATTAGAATCTTTTTTTTTATTCATTGATTATCTGTAACCGCTTATCCAGTTCAGGGTCAAAAAATATATATCCTGTGGCATGTTTACAAATGCTTAAATAAACTTGTTATATCGTGTAAGTGGCTTGCTAATTAGCGTGTGTTGTATTTCTTTTTAAAATATTTTATGGACCCATTTCAGTCTGGACACATTCTCAGCTTATCACAATCAAAGTAATAATCACAAATAGTTTCAATGATACTGAGGACAAATTAAAATTTAAGTTTGAAAACCTTTGATTTTCCTGTACCTTTTATAATACATTGAATACTAATGGCCATTTTAACTGAAAATTGCTGCTTTGCACGGCTTAGTGTAGCCCACCTTGTTGTGAGATTGGTGGCCCGAACCTCCACATAAATCCTGGTTTTAAGCTGAAGTCCTGTTGGTGGTATCTGGAGTGGAGTTGTATATGTGTTGTCCTTAAATTCAGAGATGAACAGACGTTGAGATATTGTTTCTGCATCCTATCTATTAGACTTTTACTTACTGTAGATTTGCTTAAGCTCATAAGGTTACACAACATTATGAAATTATAGAAGCAATGAAAAAGCACCTGAAAAAGCTGCATGTTTAGAGTACTAATGAAACTGCCATTACTGTCCATAACAGCCAGGCTCACTCCTGATCTGTTTAAGGAAACATACAGTTGCATGGTTGTTATTATTATTATTATTAATTTTATTATTATTATTATTATTATTATTATTATTATTATTTGACTAGTTCTTGGTGTGAAAACAGCTCAGTGACATCACTGAGTTTTTAAAGTGATAAAGCAATTCTTACAGTTTGTCACTAAAGGTTGGAAGTGCTGGTGGAGGACTTACACACTGGTTTCTGTGTTATTAATCAGATACTGTAGTGGGTAGCTGCAGGAAAACAGATAAATTATCTCTGAGCGATATGTGATGATTCCAGAAAAGGGGCCCATAGAGTTGACCATCCCTGAGATGTTGACAAACTGGACATTGGAATAATCTGAGAAGATCCCTGTCCCCACCATCTGAGAGATCTGTTGAACATAAACAGAAGCTGAAATCAGTTAGTGTCTATGTAGTACAAACATATTTTATTATTATTATTATTATTATAATCACAAATTTCCCTTAATCTTACATTTTTGGGCTGTTTGTCTATTTATTTTAATATGTTTTCTTTGACAAAGTACAATCCTGGGTCTATTGTTGTAGAATATTTTAGAACATACATTAGCACTGATTTATATATATATATATATTTATATATATATATATATATTCTTCAAACTGTTTCAAAACTATCTACTGAATTATTTTCAGATCTTTAGAGCTTCTTTCTAAAGAATTTTAGTCTAGAAATTTCAACATGATTCAAAATTTCTATGAACTATATATTCTATAGACTATTAATTCTGTTCTGTTCTATTCTAACTTCGGAAGCAGACTCAGAAAGTCTTCAAATGTAATGTAAAGCTGATGGCTGATCTCAATATAAAAGTATGTGATCACCTTTATACTGCTAGCACAGACAGAAATAGCTTCCTCTGTGAGGTCGAAGACAAATCTGAGTATGGGGGGGTCCATTGTCCACACTGGCGTACCCATGCACTCAGGTTTGTAGAAGATGTCATTCAGAGCCATTAGTGATTCGTTATATCCACTGAAATAGATGGGACACAGCAGAATGCGCAGTTCTATCCTGTGTGAGCCGCAGAAGACTGTGATATCAGAGTTGGCTGTGAAATACAAACAATAACATCCATTCACTCATTCACCTTCTGTAAACACTTCTTCCTGATCAGGGTCATGGTGTGTTTGAAGCCTACACGAAAAGTACTGAGGCAAAGCAGCAACTCACTCTGCACTGAGCAACAATAAAAATTTACAAACTATTTTTCTGTTTCTGGGAAATTACATAAAAAGATTCACCAAAAGATGAACCCTGGACTTGAAATCGTTGTTGTTAAAAGTATATCATGTAAAAAGAAACGTGAGCCGGGACAATTTCTCACGCACATGTACAGACACACACAGTTCTGAAGTAAATATGCTTATCAGGTTGCAGGGTGGTCCTGACTCGGTTGTTGGTGTGTAAAGAAGTGAAAGGGGAGCTGGAAGGGAGGAGGCAGGTGAAGAAGTATCAGCATGTGGACAATGGAGTGGGATGTGTGTGTATGTGTGTGTGTTTGACTAACCTGGTGCTCTGAATGTAGGGTGTGTGCTGCAGAGATTCTGAGCACGGCTGTAAAGAATCAGGCCAAGCTGATACAGAAGGAGAATCAACCACATTGTGTTCTGGCTGCAGGGGAAATCCCACACGTCATACATACTATCAACTTCAGCTCCTTGCAGTTAATACTCACAGTTATTTTGATAAATTACATGTTAATTTCCATTCATTATAAAATTAATATATTATAATAATTATAATATAATGTTTATAATTTCTTATAATTCTTTTTAAAATGTACCTGATGCTTTATATATAACATATATATTAAAATATATATAACTTTTTAAACTTTTTTGTCTTTCTTTTTCATCCAGGTAAATATCCCTTAATGAATTTACATATTTATTCATCACTATCCAATCAAAAATATATATCTCCACTTTTGTCGATTGTTAGCTTACTACAACATGTGAAAGCAGCAGCTGTCCTTCACGTTGTGTAAAAGTTTCATGATGAATGGACCAAAAGAACTTTAGGAAAAGTAGGAAACCGGAGCACCCGGAGGAAACCCACACAGACACAGGGATAACACATTAAAGTCCTCACAGTCACCCGGAGCGGGACTTTAACCCACAATCTCTACCTGCTGCACCACTGCCACCCATTTTTTTCCTTCTCCTGTAAAGTTGCTATTTTGGAGATACAATTTTTTGACTGGGCAGTGATGGCATGTTATATACTGTTCTATTTGATACTACCCATTTTATAACGATGTAACAATAAAAACACAATGTGTAAGTTTTTCACAATGTAAATCCTCTAAAAATATATAGCATTCAGCACACTTCAGAAAGTTTTTTGGAGATTTCTTGTTGTTATTTGCATGTCCAAACCAAAGAGCAATTTTTATTGAGTTACCTTTTGAGAATGTCCTCTGTCTCCTTGCCCGTCTGTGCCTCTATTTGTCACCTTCTCCTCATATGACGCTCACTATTTATACTGGCCTCCTCCTCTGTGAGCAGGTGTGAAAGAGTGGAATGGGTCACAGCAACAAAACAAGAGGTTAGGAGTGAACAGGAGGCAAAGAAAGCGAGGAGAACAAGATGAACATTAGGCTTTCTGTCCATATTCTGGTTTTATTTGGCTGGCACTTGATTGTGTTAAAAATATATATATTACATATTTGCTAAACCTGTTGAACCAAGAATACATTTGAGTGATTCACATTTTGTTCTGACTATTTTTGTAAAAACAAAATCGCAACATCGATAACAAAAATTACAAGAAAATAAAAATTATATATATATATGTGTGTGTGTGTGTGTGTGTGTGTGTGTGGAATAAACACATTACCATATAACATTACATATTAATATATATTATGATGTTTGCTATAATCCGCATATAACATCATATAAATAAATAATTTCCAGTGTAAATAATTAACCATTTCTATAATTAATTCATCTTCTGTAATTGTTTCAGTCTGATCAGGGACATGGTGAATGCAGACCCTGTATTATTGTTTTAATTTATTATTTTCATATTATGACTCTGAACATCAGTGAACACTGAGCTCAAATGGAACTGTAAATAAATTTCTCTAAACATTAAACGAATGAAATAAGTTTTGTTTATCTGTATGTATCTTTACGCTATTACATTTTATGTATAACCTTTATAATTTCCTTGAGACAGTTTTGTGACATGTACAAGTCCCTTTTCTCACTTCATGTGCACTGAGAAATAAACTTCTGCATTTTCGTAGCTTGACCTTGGTGTTATCAGTACTCCATATATCTGTAATTATCTCCCATTACATTTTACTGCTCCTACAGTTTCCCCTGTAATGCTGAATAACATTACTGTTACTCTAACCCACTTTGGGAGCTAACGTCTATCCAGTCAAGCCAAAGAAAAATGGGAAATATTGGGAGGTTTTATATTGTATCTCTAATGACAATGCCCAGTTTATGAGGTGTGCTTGTTTTATTTGTTTCAGAGTGTCACACAAACAGAGATAACACCCTCTTTCAAACCAAAGGATCTGCTTTAGAAGATTGGATCAACGTCATTTATTAAAATCCCCAAGAGACAAACAATTTGATGCATATGTTCCCTTTAAACTCATAAAATGACTTTCTAAGTCTAACTTTTATGTAGTATCTGTTTGTTTTGTTAAATCTTTCTTAAGTATAAAAAAGGTAATTATGCACTTATAAACATACAAAACTGACTAATACTCTATATAAACCTGCATCTCCATTTTTGTTTATTTTTTAGCTTACATTATTTGAACACAGAAGCTGTCCATATTGTGTGAAAATGTGATGATGAATTCACCAATAGAAATGACTTCTAGACAAAACTCACACAAATTTCATAAAAAGAACATAGTTGATTCTCTTAGAGCATACAAGACTAAACTGAGTTTACTACTTCTGTAGATCTGACACCACCTACAAATAAAGGTAATGAGGTCATCATTTTCAAAGTACATGAACCTGAGATATTACACTGTCTGATTGGCTTGTGAGCTTCCACCTCCTGAGGACACGAGTTTTAATATTTTACAAACCATAACCCAATCTTCTCCACGTTATTGTCCCTGGGTAACACAATCTGAGGAAATTAATACCATAACATACAAGAGAATTGCACTTGCTTGAGTACAATCCTCCCGATTCTTTGACACCTTAGGAGCACAAGATTCAAAGTGTTTTCATTTTAAAAACTCTTCCTATTACATTAGGCATTATCACATAACACAATGATGACAGACGTCACGAAGGAGGTGGTGTTGACGTGAACAAATGTGTTTATTTCTTTGTTTTGATTTGGACAAGATCATTTTTAATGTTCTTTAATAAGACACTGTTTTCTTCTACACAGTAATTAATTCGTTATTTCACATCACTTTTAGGATGGAACCACATCGTGTTATTTTATCCCACTCCCCCTTTATCTTGGGTTACAGCAAGAGATTTGCCAAAAACCAAACATTCACACATGCAAAACAATGTTCTGGATTAAGACAGACACTCAACAGAATTTTGGCCATAACAATGAAAAGGACAGCAACTCCCAAGGCTTAGAAAAATAAAAACAGTAAAACAGGCAGAAGTCTGATAGACAGTGTTGTTTATAACGTCCCTTCAGGCTGTAATTTGCGCAAGACAAACACGAATCCCTCCGGAGTTAACATGCGATATCGAACCACAGCACATCTCTCCAGTCTTTTCCCCTCCACAGAAACAGAGGCAGTTCTCACGCTCACGTCCATGATTTTGTGCTCGCACTTTCACTTCGAGCTCGTGTACTTCGTCACGGCCTTGGTGCCCTCGGAAACTGCGTGCTTTGCTAGCTCTCCGGGCAAAAGCAGACGCACAGCGGTCTGAATCTCTCTGGAAGTGATGGTGGAGCGCTTGTTGTAGTGGGCAAGGCGAGAGGCTTCTCCGGCAATGCGCTCGAAGATGTCATTCACAAAAGAATTCATAATGCCCATAGCCTTGGAAGAAATGCCAGTGTCCGGGTGGACCTGTTTCAACACTTTGTACACATAAATGGCATAACTTTCTTTCCTGGTCTTGCGCCTTTTCTTATCGCCCTTCTTCTGCGTCTTCGTCACAGCCTTTTTGGAGCCCTTCTTAGGGGCAGGGGCTGATTTCGCAGGTTCGGGCATCTTTAATTTCTTTCAATCCAACACACGTCAGATCTCCGACACTTGGACTTTAAAGCGCTAGGCTCTGTCCTTCATTTATAGAGTTGGTATGTAAATGAGAGTAACGTCAGACTAAACACCCGTTGGCAGTTGCTCTCGTGTCGTACCACATACCGTGCGCAGTGATTGGTCGCCTAGGAAAGATTCGGTGCAACCAATCAGGACAGGGATTGGGGTATAAGTACCAAACCCTGCTTACATCACTGTTGTTAACGTCTCTGGCCGCTATTGAAACGATAAATAAAGCATTTCTACGTGTTTGTGAAAGCTCTCGTTGGTGATTCAGACATGTCTGGCAGAGGGAAAACCGGAGGAAAAGCCCGGGCCAAAGCCAAGTCTCGTTCCTCGAGAGCTGGGCTGCAGTTTCCCGTCGGTCGTGTCCACAGACTGTTACGCAAAGGGAATTATGCGGAGCGCGTGGGCGCCGGGGCTCCGGTGTATCTGGCCGCGGTGCTGGAGTATCTGACCGCTGAGATCCTGGAGTTGGCTGGAAATGCGGCGAGAGACAACAAGAAAACTAGGATCATCCCTCGCCACCTGCAGCTCGCCGTCCGCAACGACGAGGAGCTGAATAAACTTTTGGGTGGCGTTACTATCGCCCAGGGAGGAGTGCTGCCAAACATCCAGGCTGTTCTCCTGCCCAAGAAAACCGAGAAACCCGCAAAGAGCAAGTAATCGGCTTTTGTGAACCGAGGACACTGAATACATAACGGCTCTGTAAGGAGCCACCATTTTGAGTCCGAGAAGTGTTTGTTGTTCTTACTCTTGCGCTGCATTGTGTTTGTTCCACGAAAACTAAACATGCTTCGTGTACACTTTGAATTGAATTTTCGCTCTTGATGTTTCTTGGACAGTTCCTTGTGTATTAAAAGGCAAAACGCGAAGAGGCAAGCCGAGCACTAAAACCACCACTGGCCAAAAATGGCCAAGGGACACCTTTTAACTTGCCGTTTGAAAACAAAAGATGTTGGATGCGGGGTGGACGTCTGCAAACGGCATTGTTCGCAGTTTATTGACCAATGGGTGTTACGTCGTCTTTGTCACAAGCTGTTAATTACACATGAACCATGTTTCATTTTCTCCCGCTATTTTAATGTTTTGTTTCAATAAATGTTCAAGGCCTAAGGCACAAAGACAGTGAATTCGTCTCTTTTTCGGAGCTGTACAGTACCGCAGGAGCTGCTCGAGTTGGCCTCTGGTTTTCTCTTCCATCTTAAAAATAGCAGCAGATATATTCTGGCGCCGTTTAAGATGGAACGAAAAATTCATTAAGGTTGTTTATGACCATGCCAGTCTTAATGTAGAGTAATTACATAGGAGCAGGCCTGGAGTTATACTCTTCACTGTCATTTAACAGTGGGAGGAGGAGACAGTTAAATTTACTCACAACCAGGGCGTCATTAAGAGCTGAACATGTATAGATGAATTCTGTTATGCTTCTTAAAGATCAATAATCAGTTTCTGATGGCTGTTTTAAACGTGGTGATGGTGCTTTGTCAACATTTGTCATTCAATGTGACACTTCAGAATAATAATGCAAACGTTCATACCATTAATTTCACACTGTATAGTGATTTATTGACTTTAAAGGAAAACATAGTACATCATAACCACAAAAAAAGTATTTTAAATAGTTTACAACCCCATACTTAACAACTTGGTTGTTACACTGCATTTTAATCACAGGGCACTGTATTCAAAATAATAATTTATAACCCTAACCCTGTCAGCAAAGAAACCCTGGACCACTTGGCAATAACTGAAAAAGGTTAAGGAGTTGCTGGCATTCTTTTTCACATGCTGGAATAGTGTGTTCTTAGTATAACTTTGTCAGATTGCAGGCAACAGTAAACAGAACAAGACTAAGTCTCAGCTGTTATACAACTCATATTTCTAATTCTGGGTCTCGCCATAACCCTCTGTCTTCATGTCGTTCAGTCCCAATTCTTCATTTTGCTCAAATGTTCGCGTGTACTTCTCAGTCTTCATCTCAGGATCATCATCTGGGGCATAGACATTCTAGAAAGAGAGAGAAGGCCTGTTTTTTAGCCTAATTCATTAAAAAAAAAAAAAGTCTCAACGATAATCTATGAATATGTTAACGTAAATAAGACCTTACCTGCAGATAACTATTCCCAGCTGGGTCGTCCAGGATAATGTGGACATCCATTTCTCCAGCCATTATCTTGATACACAGACAATGTCACAGGACAGTTTGCATTACATGCTACACCATGGTTGGTACATCAACAAAAATCGTGAGGGCAGGTTCTAAAAATTAAAATGGACACACGTCTGACGCAAAGTTTTGTACATCAGTGTGTACAGAGTGAACTACCACAACATGGTTTTAGCGTTTAGGTTTATGAGTAAATGCTGGCTGTTCCAGGACTTAAACATACACCAACAGTTGACAAAACCTCTTGAAGGTTAATAAATGGAAAGCGTTTCATACCTTGTCAATCTTTTTCCCGAAAAGTTCCAGTTTCTCACTTGTGTCTGTAGAGGAGCTGTCTCCACAGATGAAGGGATTTTTCATTACAACCTGATATTACAATTTAAAAAACAGGAATAAGTGGTATTTTTGTCACCATCAAATAAATGTGTGAACACAGTCCTACAGTCACTCACCAGATCTTTAATGTCCTTGAGAAGGCCTTCAAGTGTAGTGAACTTTCCTCCTAATGCTGCCATGCCCAACTCAAACTCAAGCTCTGGGATGAGCACGCTACATGTTTCTGACTGTACACAAACACAGCTCATCATTTAGAAAACAGAATTTACTTACAACATTAACTTTACAGAGCTTTCACCTTCAACAGCAGTTATTGTAAACTTAACATTTACATTTATAGACAACATTCAGTAACTACCGTTTACATTTATGTTATGTATAGAAAGGGGAAGTCTACACATGTTCCTGTAATATAAAACAATAATTATATATTTTTTTAACTGAATTTTCATTGTATTCCATATTTAAATGCAATGTAAACTATTCTTGGAAACTGCAGTTCTCTCTGGTTTGTTTACATTCAGAAGCTCTTCATCTTTTAATGTTGAAAAAAGAAAAAAAAAAAAACTTTTTAAATTACCACAGAAACATGGTTGAAACTTTTTACATTTTATAGTACTTTCAGTCTATGTTGACTTTCATGCAGTAAGCATTATCCTGAATTCAGAGTGGGTTTCTACCTAAATAATCTGAAACAGCAAATGTAAGTCAATGTATCCCACCTATATATCCTCATCTCCTTTCATGATTTTCAACATTTGGAGATCTCTTTGCCGTTTTCTCTGCCGTGAGCAAGCCTAGCATATCTGACCAAGCCAGCTAGATATTCTCTACTCATTTACTGGGACTAGGATTATATTAACGCATTAGACCAGTTTCTAGCACACAGTTACAGACTGGAGAGCTAGCAAACAGTGAGGAAACACACATTTTAAAAAAGATTTTTATCATTACATTCATGAATGTTGTTTTTAAGCAAGTTTTGTATGTTTTCCTGTGCCCTGATGAAGCCACAGACAGGAATTTATGGTGTAAACTGATGTAAAAATATGACAAAACAGTAATGAAGCTAAAGAGATTGTACAGAAAATACCTTCAGCAGGTCTCTAGACATGTCGGTAACATCTGTGAGGTGAAGAGTAATTTTGGTCCCCATCTCTTCTGTAGCACCCCCAGATTTCACCTTTTCAAATAAAGAAAGTTTTAGACCATAACATTTTAATAGTATTAAGAATAGGCCCAAAGGGCCTTCATATTGTACCGCTGAAATAGTATTAAAATGATAACAATATAGACCTCATTAGTTCGATGTCCACAGCTGTCACAGTTAGTGGCCATGATAATGACTTCTTTGAAATGTGGGATTTCTGACTGGGAGTAAAGGAGTAAATCTCACAGAGCATTTATAAATATAGAGATAATATTTTGAGATTAAAGTCACAATATATTGAAAATGTAAAGTGACTGTGGATGACACTTCACTGCACTTACGAATCTACATTGAGTTTTAAGGTACACGTGTGTGAGCGCACTGGGGAAACTTCTAAAGAGCTCTTCTTACAGCCACAGTCTGTCACCGACTCGAAGCAGAGATCTTAACTGTTTGTACCACACAGACTAGACAATGACAGACTGTTTTATGGTCATTTTTTATCCAAAATGATTGCAAGAATGCAGTAGTTACTGGATTGGTATAGAGACATGTCCATACAGTCTCTCCTTGGCCAAAAACAGCATGTGGGCCATGTATGAACAGCAGGCTGTAGTTTGAAGACCCCTGTTTTAAAGATACGGACAAGTTTCATGTTTGTAGAAGCGGGAGCGTTGCACTCTGGGCAGTTGGTGTTAAACACAAGGACCTCATTCCTCATAGTCTCCAGATCATTACCAGGCTTTTCTTCTGACATTGGATCTGTGTCCTGAAAAGGAAAGTAGAGAGAGGCTTACAGTTAACCCTAGGCACAGAAATCCAAAGCTAAAATCTACAGTATAAGCATAAACTTTGGTCTTATGTGCATATATATTTTTAAAGAACATAACTATGGAGTTTTTTGGAAAACATCCACACTGTAACTTAATTCAGGATTATTTCACATGAATCCAGGATTAAATTAGGATTTATGAAGTAACTACTACCTCAATTCCAAACACAGGCTGATACAGGATTAAGCTATTGCCAGTCTCTGTAAATCTCAAAAAAACATATACCATGACCCATGACCAAAGCACTGATCCAGTCTTTTTACAAGTTGCATTGGTGTAATTGTTTATAAAAAGCTCCCCAGGAAAAATTCTCTCAGAAATCAAAAAACAAAACAAACAAAATTGTTTTACACATGTATAAATAATCATTTATAATCATTATTAACATTTTTATAAAGCATGATTATCTGCAATGTGTTCTATCACACATTAAAACCCTCAATGACTTTATTTACATCTGAATGATTAATCAGAAAAACGTCATTCCTTGTAATCTCCAGTGATTCTCACCTGTATTCCGAGGGCAGCGTTCTGCTCGGGTGATCGTTTGTAGAAAGACACAGAGAGTGATTGGTCCTTCTGTGGTGCAAATGGGTTTTCAACAAAACTGTTCCCTGAAGGGTCGTCAATAATCTAGAATTGCCAGCAGCACAAAGAAAGAACAGAGGATGTTAAAACAAAGACAGACCCACATACCATACTCTTATAAACAACTTCATTTATTTTGGTTATTTTTTACCAGTGTGAATTCTTCTTCCACATCTTTCAACTTATTCAGTCTCTGAATAAATTGTTCTATTTTGCCAGCTACATCTGGATCAGTTGCCTGTGAAAAAAATCGTAAACCATGAGAACATTAGAATAACATGGGCAAAATAAAGAGAAATGCTTTTACTGGGTACACTTCAGATGCCATGTTAATAGTTACTCTCATACTACTGAACACTACTGAACTCAGAAAATATTAAGAGAAGCACACACCCGTCTTACTGGCTGATCTTGTTGTAATCCTGCTACTGCTCTGTTAAGAAGTCCCTCAATTGTGGACAGTGCTGAAAAACAGGAGTAAATGCTACAACAAACCACACTCTAGTGATAAGGTAAATTGCATATTTCACAACTACTTGTACTGATTTTTTTATTTAAAATGTGTCACTGGGGATCTGTCAGTCCAGTTTGGGCTGCAGTTATTCATACTTCACTAATACTTACATCCTTTCTGTGTGAATGCAGGGATTTCAAAGTCCAGTTCAGGGATTCTGGTAGTGGCACTGTCTGTTTTCACAACCTCACGGTTCATATCCTAAAATGGTAAAATAATAAAATACAGATGAGGAATACTCACTAGAATATATCAGACATGACTTCAATTATGAAAAAGCTCAACTCATAGGCTTTTCAGACCTATCTTGCTATGAAGAAGAATTAAACAATTTAGAATTCTCGATTCGTGAAGCTAAGGCAGTGGAAGTAAGTATGGTCATGAAATCCTGCAAGAACTGCTGCAGGATTAGCTTCAAAATATTACAGAGAAATAAAATGGTACATGGGACAAATGAAAAGACAAATGAAAGCATCACTACATTAGGGTATAGATAGTATTATTTAGGCTCTATCTCTCTTTGGCTCACCTGTTTAGACTTTATTTTAAGGGTATAGGAGACACCCTGCTCCTGAATACGACCTGCAGACTGTATTTCTGTGTTGTTCCAATGGCAGTGAGGACAAGAAAAAGAGCTGATGATGATTTCCCTAAAGAAAGGAATTTTAGTTAAGAGTAGACGGGTGATACCCTGTAGAAAGGGGAAAAATGTAAGAATAAGGATAAGTCAGATAAACTTGGATACACACACTTTTGTAATCATTCATTCAACTCTCTTTTTATATCTACAGTTGTCTTTATGTCTAACCTATATTTCAGTGTTTGTGCATTTCCATCTATTTTAGACATAACAAAAATGTACCTTCTTTTTTACTCACTGTCCATTTTATCAGCTCCATTTACCATATGGGTGAACGTTATAGTTCTAGTATAAGGCCTACTCACTCTGTTAGAGTGGCACACCTGTTAGACACACCTGCCTTGTTGGTGCACCTTGTAGACTTAAAGTCAGTGATAGTAACTCATCTGTCGCTTAGAGGTTTGTGTGGGTCGTATTCTGGTCCTTTATAAGTGGACACGGGATGCTAGTGGATGGATAGTTTTGGGTTTTTTTCCCACCATGTTCCACAGTGACACTGTAGGTTTAAAAAACTCGGTGTTGACCATTAATGAACAGGAAGCGGGGCTGACAAAGTCTAAAAAGTTAATGACAGAACTACTGTTTTTTCTGTATGATAGGTGGAACTGATAAAATTGACAGTAGGTGTTAAAAACAAGGAGGTAATTTAAACGTTACGACTGATCGCTGCATGTAATGCACGGTCTTTTTCACCATAAGAGTGACTCACGTTCTGGTAACAGTTCATACACAGACTCTCTATCTCTGTCGGCTGAGTGTCTTGATCGTCTGCACTGATCTCAACGAACATTCCGCCGGCGCCCCGCACGCGCTCCTCACCGATCACCGACATTCTCACCGAGACTCAGAGAGGGCTACTGGACTGTGACTGACCGTAAGAAGCGGTCTGAAGTTTTTCTAGAACCTGGAGGAACCTTCAAAAAAGCGTTTCTACTGGAACCTTCTCTCTCCAATCACGTGTACACTATACACCAGACCACGCCGCACAGTCCAGGGCGAGGGTGAGCCCGCCTGCCAAAATAAAAGTCCAAGATTAACTACTTTATTCACAATCGTTATAAGCTCTCTGCTTAATTTAAACCAATTTTCATTTTCACTTCAGTAAACTCGATTTAGTTAGTACACCTTAGATTAAAACAATATATTACTTAGCTATAACACTTATTTTAAGTATAATAAGCATAATACACTTGATATCCAGGAGTTAATATTATTAATTCAGCAGAATTTTTTTTATTAAACGTTCACTTTAAAGCAGTGGTAAAGTACAAATATTACATTTATTATATGCAAAGAGATTATTTTTATGTCATAGGAAAAATGTCGCGAAGAAGTCCTTGAATGAGTTCCACCTGATGTTGGAAATACAAACATAAACACCAGATTTCTTTTTCCTCTTTGTTTAATGACTGTGTAGGTTAATAACCAACCCAACGGCTTCCACGATGTGATGTGTGTGTGGTGATGACGTCACTAACATGGCAGATTTGCAGACGCATGTGCCTTCTGTAGGAGGATAAGTTTTATTCAGATTTTCCGTTCCATTTCCGTTCCATTTTACATGTAGTTGCAGGTACACTCCAGCAGATGGCACTTCAACACTTAGGTTCAGGTTCAGGTTTAGGTGCGTTAATCTCTTATCCATCCATTCATTATCTGTAACCGCTTATCCAATTTAGGGTCCAGAGCCTACCTGGAATACACCCTGGAGGGGACGCCAGTCCTTCACAGGGCAACACAGACACACACACCTGCAACATGTGTTTTTGGACTGTGGGAGGAAACTGGAGCACCCGGAGGAAACCCACGCGGACACGGGGAGAACACACCAACTCCTCACAGACAGTCACCCGGAGCGGGAATCGAACCAACAACCTCCAGGCCCCTGGAGCTGTGTGACTGCGACACTACCTGCTGCGCCACCGTGCCACCCTGTTAATCTTAGTACAATGGATTTGAGGTCTCTACAGAGCCTGTTTTTGTATTGCATTCAATGGAGAATTTGTATGTGGTTCTATAGCGCTAGTATAAGGTGTCCCAAAAGTAAGGAGACAAAAAAAAAAAAATGGTGATGCAAGACACAATAGGGAAGAGCAAAACCTGGTTGCCCATTGCCACACAGCTTGTTACTAAAATTGGTTCACAATTTTTAAAACGAGTGTTATCTTACGTTTGGGACAGCCGTCCAGATAAAATGTTCAAGACCGAGAACCTTTGCTTTTACATGAAACTATATTTCCTCCCACAGTCCAAAAATACACGTTGGTAGGTGGATTGGCGACTCTAAAGTGTCCGTAGGTGTGAGTGAATGTGTGTGTGTCCCCTCCAGGGTGTATTTCCACCTTGCGTCCAATGATTCCAGGTAGGCTCTGGACCCACCGCGACCCTGAACTGGATAAGCGCTTACAGATAAATGAATGAATGGAGTAAATTAAGATTAATTTGTCTATTATATTCATAAAAATACTTTGACATTATGAAGTGGACTATTTTGAAGGATGATAAACAATCACCTTTGTTCATAAACATATCATACACATGGTTAGAAGAGGAACAGGAGCGATGAAAGGTTTAGTCCTTCATGTGCATTACACAGGGACACAGTTGAATGCTATAGCAATTATTTTTATTAAACTTTTGATGAGCCTTTAACATGGTTTTTAAAGTACTGTCCAGTTCGAGACATTATCTGATTCTAGTAATGTCAAGTTTACAGGAATGCATTTTTAAAAATGTATAGTAGCCTTACTTTTTTTTTTAGAACCATTTGTAGGATACACTGTAATTGTTCTATCTGTGAGACAAAGTGCCCAGATTATCTAAACAATTGTGGCAGTTTATCCTCTGAACACGTAACAATTTAAATATTTGTATTTAAGTTTTATAACACCCACTTACAACACAGTGAACAAAAGGAAGCAGAGGTGTCTGCTGGGGATATATTTATTATTCATCACAACTCAAGAGTGGAGGGGCTTCATAAATATACAGCTTTGTTTTAAAGTGCATTTGTGATCATAAAATAGTGCTATGTCATTGCATACAGATCAGGCCTACTGGGATCAACACAAAATATTTAATAGACTAATTAAATTATATGTCCCTAATCTACTTCTTCAATGGTTGGTCCGGAAGATCCACCACCAGAGGGCGCACCGCCAGCTCCTGGAAATCCTCCTGGCATTCCACCAGGCATTCCCCCAGCACTCTGGTAGAGTTTGGTAATAATGGGATTGCAGACTTTCTCCAGCTCCTGCTGCTGATGCTCATATTCCTCCTTTTCAGCAGTCTGTGGAACAAAAAAAAAAAAATGTATTTCACATATTTAAAGACAAATACACTTTTACAATCCTGAAGAATACCAAGCCATTAGAACTGCATTACTGTAGTTACCTGGTTTTTGTCAAGCCAGCTAATAATCTCATTGCATTTTTCCAGAATCTTCTGCTTGTCCTCATCACTGATCTTGCCCTGTAGCTTCTCATCCTCAACAGTTGATTTCATGTTGAAAGCATAGGACTCCAGACCATTCTTGGCAGACACCTTTTCGCGCTGCACATCATCTTCTGCCTTGTATTTCTCAGCCTCCTGCACCATGCGTTCAATATCCTCCTTGCTCAGACGACCTGTTAATAATTATATGGTGAGAAAATAGAACTGATGTATAGATATAGAACTGAATAGACTTTTCAATATGTAGATTAGTTCTAGGTACATCAACATACCCTTGTCATTGGTGATTGTGATCTTGTTCTCCTTTCCAGTGCTCTTATCAACAGCAGAGACATTTAGGATGCCATTTGCATCAATATCAAATGTGACTTCAATCTGGGGAACACCACGAGGAGCAGGTGGGATTCCAGTCAACTCAAACTTGCCCAGCAAGTTGTTGTCCTTCGTCATGGCACGCTCACCCTCATACACCTATTTGGATATTTAAATATAGTCAGGAATGCAAAAATATAGCTTAGTTTGTTGTTGCATGTTGAATTCTATGAATTACTACTGCAACAGTCTAGTTCTGACCTGAATTAGCACACCGGGCTGGTTGTCTGAGTAGGTAGTGAAAGTCTGGGTTTGCTTTGTTGGAATGGTGGTGTTACGCTTGATCAGAGCTGTCATGACTCCCCCAGCTGTCTCAATTCCAAGAGAAAGAGGAGTGACATCAAGCAGCAACAGGTCCTGAACATTTTCAGACTTATCACCAGCGAGGATGGCAGCCTGAACAGCTAAAATGAAAAGAATGACAATTAGGGTCTTTTTAGCATTGTCATGTGTTCTTATTACTATGATTTGCTTTCGAAAATGGCAAGACATAGGAAGTACTGCTCTAACCAACCTGCTCCATAAGCCACAGCCTCGTCGGGGTTGATGCTCTTGTTCAGTTCTTTGCCATTGAAGAAGTCTTGGAGAAGCTTTTGGATCTTGGGGATACGGGTAGAGCCACCAACCAGGACAATGTCATGGATTTGAGATTTGTCCAATTTTGCATCTCGCAGAGACTTCTCAACGGGGTCCAAAGTGCCACGGAAGAGATCAGCATTGAGCTCCTCAAAACGAGCTCTAGTAATTGAGGTATAGAAGTCAACGCCCTCATAGAGGGAGTCGATCTCAATGCTGGCCTGAGTGCTGGAGGACAGGGTGCGCTTGGCTCGCTCACAAGCAGTGCGTAGACGGCGAACAGCTCTCTTGTTGTCACTGATGTCTTTCTTGTACTTCCGCTTGAACTCAGCAATAAAGTGGTTCACCATGCGGTTGTCAAAGTCTTCCCCACCCAAATGAGTATCACCAGCAGTGGATTTCACTTCAAAAATACCATCCTCAATGGTCAGGATGGATACATCAAAGGTGCCACCACCAAGGTCAAAGATGAGGACGTTCCTCTCAGAACCAACCTAAATTATGAAGCAGAATTTTAGTATTTAATAACTGGTAGTTATGTGAAGGAAGATTAAAATGGGGCATGTTCTACTAACCTTCTTGTCCAAGCCATATGCAATGGCAGCAGCAGTAGGCTCATTAATTATTCGCAGCACATTAAGACCAGAGATTGTGCCAGCATCTTTGGTGGCTTGACGCTGAGAGTCATTGAAGTAAGCTGGCACTGTTATAACAGCATTATTGATAGACTGAAACAAATGAAAACATGTTTAGAAAATAAACTTTAGTGGCTACAATACAAATGTCACATGCACACAACATGCAAAAGTCTCTGTCCACACACTCACTTTTCCAAGGTAGGCCTCAGCAATCTCCTTCATCTTAACTAAGACCATGGAGGAGATCTCTTCTGGGTAAAAGTTTTTAATCTCTCCTTTATATTCTACCTCAACTTTGGGCCTTCCACCATCACTGATCACCTTGAAAGGCCAGTGTTTCATGTCTGACTGAACCACAGTATCTTCAAATCTTCTTCCGATCAAACGTTTGGCATCTGGAATAAGATGATTACACAGTTTGGTGACTGCTAATTATTTCATTGATTGCATTCTATTTATTACAAAATAATCTACAATTAGCAGGGCTCAGTTCTGCTGAATTTTTAGGCATTAGAAAGAAACAGGCATTAAGCAAACAGTACACTCACCAAAGATTGTATTGGTGGGGTTCATAGCCACCTGGTTCTTTGCAGCATCACCAATCAGCCTTTCTGTGTCAGTAAAAGCCACATAGCTTGGTGTGGTCCTGTTTCCTTGGTCATTGGCAATAATTTCAACTTTGCCATGCTGAAAGATGCCCACACAGGAGTATGTGGTTCCCAAGTCAATTCCAACTGCAGTTCCCTTTGACATGGTTCCTGGGAAGAAAAATACCAATGAGTCACATTTATCTGGTGGCATTAACATCATTCCATGGTGTACTCTAGCATTGGGAATGTCCCTATATATGTGTGTGTGTGTGTGTGTGTTTGGGGGGGGGGTATTGTGGAAAATATGGTCAGTTTTAAGCTGTGTTTTTAAAGGAGCACAATGAAAGACAGAATGAAGAGGCTGTGGCATTGTGTTCTAGTGTTAGTGAGCCATGACACCAAAGGATCTGTGACCAGCGTACATTTGGTAAGACAGAACACCAGCAACAGCAGCAGACCTATGCGTCTCAAAATGAGTAGGGGTGAAGGAATTTGGCTAAGGAGGTGATAAACATGTAAGGTTCTGTATGTTAACACGAGTTAAAACTGAATACATTGTGGGAGAGATAGTCAGTTTAACAGAAACAGGACTGGCATGAGTGAGTACACTTTAAAGGCAGCTGAACTTTGGAACGTACTGAAATGGAGTGTTTTTTGTTGTTGTTGTTGTTTTTATATTGTGGGATGTAAATCAGAAGGGAATTGCAATATTCCAGACAGGATGATATGAAAACATGGACAAGAGTGTCAACATCTTTGGTGGTGAGCATGATGCAAAGGCAAGCATGCACAATAATGGGTAACGTACAATAATCAACTAAATCAAATATGCATAAGCTTACTGTTTATCATTATAAAAAAAAGTATCTTAAATTATGAAATATCATGTTTCCCAAAACAACTCAGGTGTCGTTAAATTATACAGTGTTACCCCAAAGGCATGAAATGGTCAAGTCATTCAATACCTCTGTAAGGCAGGCTTCTCTGGTGACTCTACACTTATGGAGGGGAGGGCAAGGCTTGCCTTTAAATATTAATCAGCTCTTGGCTTCCTGAACATTTTGGACAGAAACAAATACACTTCGGTATGTACTTTAACACGAAAACCTAACCTTAGCCCAGTCAGACTTAACCGTAATAACAGTAAACAGTGGTCAGTTACCACAAAGGAAGAGGCACACAGAATAGGCGTTTAACCGGTTGGAGATAACGTGATCGGTGACGAACCATGTGCATAAGATGATTTGAGGCTGATCTGTCGCCATCTGGAGCGGAACAGAACACCCCCTCCCCCACCGTGCGTGGATCTGAAGGACACGGCGGGCTGCGGCATTCTCCGCGCCGCATCCACACCGGC
The DNA here is from genome assembly GCF_029633855.1 of Hoplias malabaricus. Taxonomy (NCBI): domain Eukaryota; kingdom Metazoa; phylum Chordata; class Actinopteri; order Characiformes; family Erythrinidae; genus Hoplias; species Hoplias malabaricus. The sequence goes on from NC_089817.1 coordinate 12,890,029, forward strand.
CAAACGTCGCAAAACATTCCCTAAAGCATCACTCATAACATATGCGGAATGCGCTCTTTCCTTTGATTTTTATTTTTGCGTATGCAGCAAACATCTAACTCATAAGTCCTCTGATTGTGAGACACGCTAACCTTTTCTTTCTGGAACTTTCTGCGTCCCTGCCGAAGCCTTCCTGCAAATCCCTGCCACTTTTATTCTACATCTCAAATGGCTTCCGATTCCCTATGCACTGGACTATGCAGAACGTAGATGTAACGGCTTCTAGCAGTGCTTTACGTAGAAAAAAGGTCAATTTATATCCATTCATTAACTAGGGGCTTATCCTAGCGTTTAAAGTTCCACTAGGATTACACACAGTGCACTACATAGGGAGCTGGGAGCCATTTGAGATTCAGCCTCACTCAAGAGCGTCTCACCATCTCATGAGCGTAAAGCCCACATTGTTTAAATTAAAAAAGATAACGTTCATTAAGCTAACCATAAAAATAAGAACAGACAGTAGGGCAATAGAAGTATTTTTTTTACCTGATTCTATGTTGCAGTATGCGCGCTCTTACGTCTGCACCGTCTCAGAAGTGTACGCACTGCGGGGAGCACGCGCTGAAGAGGCAGACAAGAACCAATCAGAATCACGAGACACGCCTCGCGCACCTGCAGAGCACAAACAATTCGATCCTTCTAGACGTTTCCAGCCATTAGCGTTTAGAGAGCCCAGCAAAAGAATTATAGGCCTTTACATCACGTTTTACACCTATAACTGCTTATATCTTTAAGTCGTCTTTAATATATTGTTAGTTACTTCAGTGTTATCGACATCATAGGATAACAAAATGAAACATTTAAGACACTTTCATTTAAACTATTGTTTACAGAGATAAAAATACAGTAATTCAATTTTGAGTTATTGAGTAGGTTCCCAAAACTGTTAATAATAATAATAATAATAATAATAATAATAATAATAATAATAAATATTAACTAGAAGACATTATACTCTGATAAGGAAACAGACCAAAAAAAAAACAAAAACCTGGCACCCCCAAGCTCTGTCTCAAACAACCAAAGGAATAAATAAATAAAGAAATAAATGAATAAAAATTCAACGTCTGTAACGGAGGTTTTGGCAAATATACCTGGTATACTTCCTTGAAAAATGTAAACACGCTCCTGAACAGACTGGAAGCTGCAATAAAAGCAAAGTGTGGACGCAAAATACTGACATATTTTAAAATATATTGAAAGATCTGCTTTTCCATCAACTCTTGATCACAAATACCTTGTAGTTATAAGCAATGGATATTTTCACTGGGATTTAAATAAAAGAATCATGATTTTTTTGGGGGAATGAATTTGTCAAAAAAAAAGCCAGGCTTTGAGGAGATTACAGCCTATAATGAGCTAAAGAATGTTCCAGGACTTTCTCTAGTTGATGTAATTAGTCAGTTTCACAATCTAGTCTCTCTAATTACAGACTATAGGGAGAGAATTAGGATAAATTCAAGAATAAATGGGCTACAAGTGGACAGAGGTCACCTAGTTTAAATTTTAGAAAAGTTATATGTCCATAACTGCTCTACTTAACATCATCCACCAGATGTCAGTAACTCGCTGCATCAGCTGTGAGAACTGGAATATTTCCCTTAGTTTGGACCTGATTTGTCACCCAGATTAATCCTGATATAGTACTTTGAGAAAAATATTGCCACTCTTCTGATTTCTTCAGTTTTCTCGAGCTTGTTTTAGATTTTTAAGCTAAATTTAACATACAAAAAAAGACAACCTGTGTAAACACATATTACATTTTTAAATGTTTATTTTATGTATGGAAAAAAAAAAAACAGAACAAAACTGGTTGATAACTGGGATGAGTTAAACTATACTTGATGACACAACTTGATATTGCCAGGCCTGTTTAATTTAAACATCACTTTTAACAATAATTTCAAGCTAATTAGATCACAACTAGCAACCTACTATGATCAATGAATCAGAATACTTTTTGGTAGACATTACAAAGAAAAATATTGAAATGCCGCGTCCTGGACAGGTTTACAAAAACATTTGGTGGGCTCCAGGTCTACAGTGAACTACAGTGAAAAACTGGAACATTGCTGGATCTTCCAGAAGCATCCATCCATTACCACTGCTTATCCGGATCCGGGTCGTGGGGGAAGCAGTCGGAGCAAAGAAACCCAGACCTCCCTCTCCCCAGCCACTGCCTCCAGCTCCTCCGGGGGTATACCGAGGCGTTCCCAGGCTAGTCGAGACATGTAGTCTCTCCAGTGTATTCTTGGTCTGCCCCAGGGCCTCCTCCCTGTTGGACATGCCCGGAACACCTCACCAGGAAGGCGTCCAGGAGGCATCCGGACCAGATGCCCCAACCACCCAACTGGCTCCTCTCGACGTGGAGGAGCAGAGGCTCCGAGTCTCTCCCAGATTTCCAAGCTCCTAGCCCTGTCTCTAAGGGAGAGTCCAGACACCCTGCGGAGAAAACTCATTTCAGCCGTTTGTACCCGCGATCTCGTTCTTTCGGTCAATACTCAAAGCTCATAGGTGAGGGTTGGAATGTAGATTGAATGGTAAATCGAGAGCTTTGCTTTTCTGCTCAGCTCTCTCTTCACCACAACGGACCGGTACAGAGCCCTCATTACTGCTGACGCTGCACCGATCCGCCTGTCAATCTCACGCTTCATCTTTCCCTCACTCGTGAACAAGACCCCAAGGTATTTAAACTCCTCCACTTGAGGCAGGATCCCACTTCTAACCTGGAGAGAGCACTCCACCCTTTTCTGACTGAGTACCATGGACTCGGACTTGGAGGTGCTGATCCTCATCCCTACCGCTTCATACTCGGCTGCAAACTGGTCAAGCAAGAGATGGAGGTACCAGCTCGATGAAGCCAACAAGACCACATCATCCGCAAAAAGCATACATGGAATCCTGAGACCACCAAAACGCCACTTGGCTACGCTGAGAAATTCTGTCCATAAAAATTATGAACAGAACCAGTGACAACGGGCAGCCCGTTGGAAACCAGTCGGACTTACTGCCAGCCATACGAACCAGACTCCTGCTCTGTTTATACAGGGACTAGATGGCTCGTAGCAAACAGCCCAGTACCCCATACTCCATGAGCACCTCCCACAGAATACTCCGAGGGACACGGTCAAATGCCTTCTCCAGATCCACAAAACATGTGTATACTGGTTGAGCAAACTCCTACGCACCCTCCAAGATCCTAGCGAGGGTAAAGAGCTGGTCCTGTGTTCCACGACCGGGGCGGAATCCGCATTGTTCCTCCTGGATCCGAAGCCACAAGCCGCTTGGCTCCTCGATACCTGTCGGCTGCTTCCGAAGTCCCCTGAGCCAACCAGGCTCGATAGGACTCTTTCTTCAGCTTGACAGCCCCCCTCACCTGGGGTGTCCACCACCGCGTGCGGGGATTGCCACCCGGACAGGCACCGACAACCTTGCAGCCACAGCTCCGTTCAGCCACCTCAACAATGGAGGTCCAGAACATGGCCCACTTGGACTTAATGTCACCAGCCTCCACCGGGATGCAGTCGGATGTGGGAGTTGAAGATCTTTCTGACAGGTTCCTCTGCCAAACGTTCCCAGCAAACCCTCAGCACGCGTTTGGGCCTGCCAGGTCTGTCCAGCATCCTCCCCTGCCATCTGATCCAACTCACCACAAAGTGATGATCAGTTGACAGCTCAGTGCCTCTCTTCACCCAAGTGTCCAGAACATATGGCCGCAGGTCCGATGATACGACTATAAAGCACCCTTATGCTCAAACATTGTGTTCGTAATGGACAAACTGTGAGGGGCACAGAAATCCAATAACGGAACACCACTCGGGTTCAGATCAGCGGGGCCATTCCTCCCAATCACGCCCCTCCAGGTCTCACTGTCATTACCCACGTGAGCATTGAAGTCCCCCAACAGAACAATGGAGTCCTCAGAATGAGTGTTCTCCAGCACCCCCTCTAGGGTCCCCAAGAAGGCATGTTACTCTGAACTGCTGTTCGGCGCATAAGCACAAACAACAGTCAAAGCCCTTTCCCCAACCTGAAGGCGAAGGGAAATTACCCTCTCGTCCACTGGGGTAAACCCCAACGTACAGGCGCTAAGCCGGGGGGCTATGAGTAAGCCCAGTCCTGCCTTACACCTCTCACCCTGGGCAACTCCAGAGTGAAAGAGCATCCAGCCCTTCTCAAGGAGAATGGTTCCAGAGCTCATAATGTGTGTCGAGGTGAGCCCAACTATATCTAGCCGGTACCTCTCAACCTCGAGCACCAGGTCAAGCTCTTTTCCCACCAGAGAGGTTATGTTCCATGTTCCAAAAGCCAGTTTCAGTAACCAAGGATGAGAACACCAGGGCCCCCGACCCCGGCTGCCACCCGATCCACAATGCACCAGACCTAGATTATTACCTCTCCCACAGGTGGTGGGCACATGGGTGAGTGGACCCATGTAAATCCTTCTGGCTAAGCCCGGCCGGACCCCATGGGTGAAAGTCCGGCCACCAGGCGCTCGCCAAGGAGCCCCTCCCCCAGGCCTGGCTCCAGGGTGAGGCCCCTGTAACCCTACTCCAGGCAAGGGAGGTTTCCAAAAGCAGTCAGACTAATTTATTCAAAGGCTCTTCCATGAAGTCACAAAAGAGCCCAGAAATTTTAGGAACCTGAAGGCTTCAGTCACGTCAGATAAAGTCAGAGTTCATCATTCCACCCTTAGAAAGATTCTGGGAAATGGAGAGTGAAAACCTTTGCATACTAAGAGGAACATAAAGTCTCAAATCTCAAAGAAGTTGAATTGCGAGAAAGAATCTAAATAAATGTTTTGAAGTGGTCTAATAAATGTCCAGACTTCAACCTGAGCTATAGAGCTGGCCAAAATGTCTCTATATTGATGTGAAAAAGTTGATGGTCAATTACAAGACAAGCTTGGTTGCAGATGTAGGTCATTTTTTTTTTTCATGCATATAAAAGTGTTTCTCCCTTAAATAGTTATCCTTAGTTTTGGGTAAATCATTTCTAACCTGTGTTTATCTGTTATAATAAGGCTGGTTGTTTTTTATGCTTCACTGACACTGAAATATGGATGGTCTCTATTCAGATTGATTACCACTATCTGTGCCACCAATCTGGACCAGTAACTGGGCACAGTTACTGTAAGGTTACAAAAAACTAACTCACGAAATGTTATATGAGACACGTTACTATCTACCCTGGTAGCTTCTTGGTAAAGTAGCTTTCTACACTGAAGTTGTTTCATTAATAATGTGATCTGAGATTCAGCGGAATGATAATATTAGACCAGTTCCATAAATTGTTTCAAATTATTTTTCATGTACAAAAAAAACAGAGCTTTTAGTCACTAATCATCTACAAAGATTTTTATTTCATGAGATGATATATTAGCTTTTAGCTTCTGTCTGTATGTGAGATTAGTAGTATATAGCCATATTGGCCAGCACTGATATATAGCAACTGACAAATATTAAAACAACACCACCACATCAGTGTCACTGCACTAACAATGATCCACCCACCCAATTAGCACCTGCCTGGTGGTGTTCCTATAGGGATCCTGACCACAGAAGAACAGGGTGAAAGGGGTCAAACAAAGTATGCAGAGTAACAGACAGACTAACTCTGAGAGGATGGACATATAGAGTATAGAAACAAGGAGATGGTCATAAAGTTATGATCTGTGCACATACTACATCATTTTTTTTAGTGTTATGGGCCCTCTAATAAGTAATTATCAAACATTAACAAACAATCTAAAAACAAATTAAATTAAAACAATGCATTGACTTGACAATACAACCAACTTTGGGAATTATGAATAGCCCTGAATTATCCCAGAGACTGGACTGCGTCATTCTTCGTCATGTAAGTAGTGACTGGTCAGTAGGTTAAAAAAATAAAACAAAAAGAGAAGTAGAGCCTTCTCTAAATGCCCCCAAAATATCACAGATACTGCGCTGTGGGAAAGACCATGACATTTTAGTGATGTCATGGAAGTGTCGCTGTGAATAAAAGCAGAGAGAGAGAGGAAGTCAGCTTTCAGATTTCAAGTCTTGCAGAATGGAGCATAAACAAAGCTTACATCTTCACACTCTGTTGTTGATTATAGGAGGTATGTGAAACCTGAATTTCTTATATATTTATATTGCAAGATATATTATTATTTACTGCTGTCTTACAGTTATTTAAGGGCAATGTTATAGTTCTGTTTATATACCATAATATATATTTTGTTTTGATATAGTTTATTAATTATAAGAGATAAATGAAAGATTGCAATTTTGCAGTAGTAATTACATTTTTGCACCTAATACTGAGTGTTGTTGAGATTGCCAGCATGCACACATTGTTAGGAACGAGCCATGTTTTAACATAGCTGAAGTCAACAACTAAACATTCTAGTCTGCTAAACGTAAGAGAAATGACATTCAAAGAACTGTAAGTCTGTGTCTTTTTTAACACTCTTAGTATAGTACTATCTGTCAAATCTTTTACTATACAATACTGTTGAACGGAAACCACAAAAATGAAGCTGACTTCTAAGAGATGTGAAGATCAAAAAAAGCTGATAAACCTTTATATTATGTATTTCATTTAAAAGAACATACAGCTTTTAAAATATTTTAAAAACTTTTAGCAGAGGTACTTTGTCACTCATAATCACTCGTTTTAAATGTATGACTATAAAATTCACACCTCTGCTGAGTGTATGGGGGCTTCAGTTTCCTACATGTTCTCACCACGAAAAATGACACATACAGTAAGACAGAGGTTGCAGATACATCAGTGTTTTCCTACATTTGCTAATGTGGGGGTGGACAAAATAGTACAGTAGTAGTTCAGTTCCTGGTGCTCCTGGTGAAATATTATTAAACTTATTCAGTATTCTAAGGAATCTATATTTCTATAAATTGTTTGACTAGGACCAACTTTTGTACTTTCTTTCAATCAACAGACATTACATAGAAAATACATTAAAACACAGGAATACATTTTATTAGACTGAGTATTTATGTTTACTCAAGTTATATTTTAGCAAGTGCATAACTATACTTAATCAAGTACGCTATATTCTTAATTTGCAAAAATGTTAAGGCCCCCTGATGGTCTAGAAAACTTTGTGGGTTGCCCTCTGGCTTATTATGATCAAATAAGTAAGTTAGAGGAGACATGACCTGATGTATATTCTCATGGCACCTACACTAAGTAGGAGGGTGAAGAGGCTGCAATATATTTTTAGGTGTTCTCATGACCATAAAATGACACCTACAGGAGGTTGGAATATAGAAGTCTTCAATGTGTTTTTACATTTTCTCATGAGTATATGATGAAAGAAACTCAACGCCACCGTTTCCTGTATACATATATCTTTGTGTGTCACAGTGGCAAGTTCCTCTCTACCTGCTACATTCTAACCACACACAAATATATCGACCACTCTCAACGCACATTTGCGTTGTTGTCGCCTTCTCTTTCCTGTATGCAGCCCCCTAGCAAGTCAACTTATGAGTCAGTGTTGAGTGAGTGGCCTTGTCTGCCCCCTTATATTCCATTAACCAGTGGGATTTTTAGTTCAGCCCAGTAATTAAAATACAGGTTTGAACAATATATGAACCTCAACTGTCCTGTGTTCTGTGCTGATATTAATCCCTTTCACTCTTGTGTTGGAACAGGCATAGCCCAGTGTTTTGCAGTGAAGCAAATCATAGTAAAGAAGGGCCAAACCCTGATTCTGACCTGTCCATTAAGAAGCACAAATAGCACTGATCATCTAGAATGGAGAAATCCAGATGGCTTTCTAATGTTCTTTAACAAGGAAAAGGGTAAGTTAACACATAATAAAATATCAAACACTCAGTAGCAGTGAGACATATAAAGGAACCTTTGTTATATCTAACCTCTATCTGCCACTTTGACAGTTGACATGGGCTTGATTGCCACAGATAATGTTCTGCTTATTCTTAGAACAGAACCAAACAGAAAATGACGCAATGTCATATGACTCAAAATAAATTTATAATAAAATCCACTATAGTTGTTTTGTTTTTCAGTATATACAGGTTATATGGAAACATTTAAAACATTAATTGATCATGATCAACACGGATGTGGCAAACTGCGATAGCGCTGTTATGTTTATTATGTATAGCTGTGAAATAAACACTATGCTTAAACTATGTAGTAAAATAAAATCACTTAACATCCTTTTAACACAATTAAATATTTGTAATAAAAGGAATTTTAAATTAGATATTCTCTCATGTTGATCTGCAGCCTTGAAAGACGGGAGGAGCAAGATTTTAACTTTAACCCAGTCACAATATACAGCACAAATATCTGACATCAAATTCAAAGATTCAGGAGTCTACAAATGTCTGCAATATGGCAATCAAGTTGTGACAAGAAGATACAAAGTAATAGTTCTGGGTAAGTATAAAAACCTTTCTTCTTCTTGTTAACTTTTGGCAGTAGCTTAGTTTATGTATTGAAACTTCATTGTGTAATGAAGAATGAGCGAGAAGTAAATTTAGGCCTCCGGGACCTCAGTTTAAACCATCTGGTTTATTATTGTTTGTAGATCTAATCGTAATACCTGTTTTTAAAAATCTTTACATTTTCAGAGGGTCCAATTCTTCAAAAGACAGAACATGAGGATATAACAATTCTAAAATGCTCAGCATCAGCACAAATTCATCGGCCCAGACTCTCATGGCTTTTTGAGAATGGCCTAGAGATTGATGGTAAGTAAAGTATAAAGTAAATATAAATGGATGCCTTCTTTTAAAGAATATGAAGATAGATAAATGCAATTTTGTTCTCCCATGTCCATGTGGGTTTCCTCCGGGTGCTCCGGTTTCCTCCCATGGTCCAAAAACCCACGTTGGTAGGTGGATTAGCGACTCAAAAGTGTCTGTAGGTGTGAGTGAATGTGTGTGTGTGAGTGTGTGTGTTGCCCTGTGAAGGAGTGGGGCCCCATCCAGGGTGTATACCTGCCTTGCGCTCAGTGATTCCGGGTAGGCTCCAGACCCACCATGACCTGAACAGGAAAAGCTGTTACAGATAATGAGTGAATGAGTGAATAAGTGAAGGGAGGAAGGATTAATGAATGATAGTGATTCTGATTTGATGTACATAGACTTAAAACAAATATTCCAAATACATTTCCTTAAAGTGAAGCCATATAAGAACTTTTCGTGGTTCTCTGAAAAATCTTTATTATTCTTAATAATTGGTTTCAGGGGTTGTTTAAATAGCTTGTTTTAAATAATGAATATGTGAGCTGTGATCCTAGAATATACAAACTAATACCCTCTTTGGGCTATACCAGTTAAATTTATTTCCTAGAACCACATGTCCATGTTGAGAAAAAAAATGTACATGTACTTGCCCAAGTCCTCTTAAATAGCTCATCCATATAAATAGATGTGAAATTTGGCCACAATCCACCCCCTACCCTGACACCTGAACCACCCACTCCAGAATATATATGAAAAGAGGAACAGCGTTTAAGACAGCCAAGGACAGATAACAATGAAGCAATTCTCCTCTAAAACTGAAATAAGTAAAATAAGAGTTTTACAACAGGTCACAATCATGAGTTTGTACATTGCTAATAAGATATATGTTGCCATATGTTCTAAAATGTTTTTGAAACTGGATATGTCCAATTAAAATTTAATTAAACTCATCACAAAGATTTTTTCCTTCTTTGCTTACAGCTCAGCCAAACTACGTTTTGGAAAATTCATCCAATAAAATCACCGCGGTTAGTCTGATGAATGTGAAGACTCATAAGACAAGAGCTACAGTGAAATGCCTGGCCTACTATTCTCCTCTATATGTCTCTCCACTGATAGACTTTGTCCACATTGGAAGTCAAAGTAAGTCTATATGTCATTTCTGTGAAAATTTTATTGTCCTAATTTGGAAGGCACAAGACATACATGGACATTTTCTTATAAGCAGGAAATGAAATTTGTTAAGGGGATTTTGCTGGGTTTGGAATAAAGAGAAAGCAAAGTTCATGAAGTGGACTCTTTGGTAGTTTCCCTTTTATCTTTCACCATAAATCACATGAGGCCAGAGACTTCTTCAAAACAGTGATGTGCTTTTCTAAAGCTAAAGAATGTTTCATTAAAGAGCTAGTAAAACAACAAGTTTTCACTTGTAGCTGATAGAATGTCTCACTGTTTAAATCTTAAATATTTGATGTAGAAACATGACCAGTGTATTGTCTGTTTTGTCAGATGAAGGCGAAAAGACATCACCCACACTAAAATATATAAGCACTACAACAGAAAAAGAAGTCACTCCAACATTTGTCCCATACTTCAGCAGCAGTACAAGTTCCAGCAGTGCAAGTTCCAGCAGTACAAGTAAGTACACATTTTGTAAGCAAACATTAATAACTAAGTTTGGAACTGCCATTACGAAGATATTATGTGAAAAGTGGGCCATCTAAATGTAAATAAACTGATGACAAGAAACCAAATCTCAATAAAACAGAGAGACCCTTTTAGTTAAGCTGTGTTTTGCTCCATCTACTGGTGGTTGCTTGCTTAAAAGACAGAAGTCCTCTTCATGTTTTCCAGGCCATAAGCCCTATGGCCCTACTTTCACAATAATGTCAAATAATTACTGCAACATTTAGTTTGATTAGAAAAACATCAATTCAACAGTACAAAAATATATACCAGGAAAATAGAACCATTTGTTAATATAAATATAAATAACAAAATATAAAATAGTATATACATACAAGTTACAATAATTGTGCTTTATTTTCTTATGATTCAAAATTGCTGCTTAAAGCACAAAATGTTTTGCTCTCATCAACATTACGTTTACAGATGAATGATCTTTATTTTAGTTTACAGCAGCTCAGAGTCTGAAACCACAGAGGAGCAACAGACTGATGTCAGCACCACTGAATACAGTAACACAATGGGTAAGAGCCACTGAACTGAACATTACTGACATTACTAAATCATAGCTCTGTTAACAGACAACTTTTTTTAACAGAAAATTTATTTACTGCTATATGATACTGTAATGTGTATCTTGTTCTGTTTTGCATGTCTGACCCAAAATGTAAATGTAAACTTTTGTCTCTGTCACTTTTAATAATCTTGCCGTGTTTAATTGCAGTAAACAGATCCAACAAAACAATATCTGAAACAACAGAGGACGCCCAATCAGATAACAGCACAGTCTCATCCAACAGCACTTTAGGTGAGGACATATAACATGGTGGTGCAGCAGGTAGTGTCGCAGTCACACAGCTCCAGGGACCTGGAGGTTGTGGGTTCAATTCCTGCTCCGGGTGACTGTCTGTGAGGAGTTGGTGTGTTCTCCCCATGTCTGTGTGGGTTTCCTCCAGGTGCTCTGGTTTCCTCCCACAGTCCAAAAACACATGTTGGTAGGTGGATTGGCGACTCAAAAGTGTCCGTAGATGTGAGTGTGTGAGTAAATGTGTGTGTGTTGCCCTGTGAAGGACTGGCACCCCCTCCAGGGTGTATTCCTGCCTTGTGCCCAATGATTCCAGGTAGGCTCTGGACCCACCGCAACCCTGAATTGGATAAGCGGTTACAGATAATGAATGAATGAATGAATATGTGCTTTCCATTTATTTATTGGATTGTTAATTTAAAAACATATTCCTGACAAAATTCACAAATTTTACCCTTTCCTCTAATGCAATTTTATAACATAACATAATAGAAATGTGTTGTAGAGGGACATAATTTAGAAGACACTAACTTATATATATGTTTTCAGAAGCTGTGGATGAGGAGGGCAGAAGTGAAAGTAAACAAAGTGAAAAGGGCAGTTCAGCCCTGCTGGTGCTTCTGGTCACATGCCTTATCTGCTGCCTGATTGTGGTGCTCGCTTTCTTCCTGGTCCGCCTTAGAAGGGCACACATTACCTGGAAACAAGGTAACAACACTCTGACTGTATCTATATATGGAAAAATACATAATGCATTAGTTCTTGCCTCACAGCACAGTTTGGTGATTCTCTTGCTCAACATGCAAACTGAACCTGAAAAGTGAATTTGGGTGCATTTTGGCAGGGAAGTCCCCAAAATGTGCTGAAAAGGCAGGCCAAGACAACAAGAAAATGTTGACTTCATGGACAAATGCATTTTCCCATAATTTATGACAGGCTGTTGTTTAGACTATGACCTTGGCCTAAATGTATTTTTTAACCCCATCCACAGAAAATGAAGAAAACGATCAGTCAGTAGAAAGCAGCAAATCAAAATCCAGCAGTGAAGAGAGGCAGAAACAAAATCAGCAACAGAGAGGACGAGGTACAATTTTCATACCAAAACCAGTCACATGACAAATCATGAGTTGGTTTTAAAATCAGTTCTGAATAAACTTCCCTCTGTCTACTTTCTTTAGGTTTATGGGCCACAAGCTTCACAAAGTACAAAGTGGATGAAGCAGCAGAGAATGATACAAGGCCCACAGAAACTACTGTAGAAATGCCTGATGAAATTCCACATCAAACAAATCATGCTGTATTAAAATCTTGTGTCAGAGAGACTGAACTTTAATTTATGTTATTTTTTTTATAAATCCCAAAAATGTGTTTGTTTAACATAAGGTGCTTAAATGTCTATATATTTTGAAATGTTTTTGGTTTGCACATTTTTGTACATTTGTATATTTTTCAACAAAGAGAGCATATATTTTTATAATAAATATATATTTTCATATGGTTGGGTATAAATATTTGCTTTTATTCCAAATCCAAATCATATGTACTGTGTGTTTATGTTCTGAATGTGTTTATGTGTAAATTCTGAATTCCTAAGCTATCCAGATGGACTAGGAAAGTCGTATATTCACAATGGACAAATATGTATTCACTAAAAATTCTCTCCCTGAATCTGGCTGGTATATGCAGATAGACAGAAGATGGGTGTTTACATTTTACTTAAGTAAAACAAAAGAAAAAGAAGACACACCCAATTCTAAAAAGATCTCCTTGTAGAGGTGCATCTCAATGTCTTAGAATATCATCCATCCATCCATCCATTATCTGTAACCGCTTATCCAATTTAGGGTCGCGGGGGGTCCAGAGCCTACCTGGAAACATCGGGCGCAAGGCAGGAATACACCCTGGAGGGGACGCCAGTCCTTCACAGGGCAACACAGACACACACACATTCACTCACACACTCACACCTACGGACACTTTCGAGTCGCCAATCCACCTGCAACGTGTGTTTTTGGACTGTGGGAGGAAACCGGAGCTTAGAATATTTTTATTATTATTTCAGTAATTGAATTCATAAAGTGAAACTCATATAAATTAATTACAAACAGAGTGATCTATTTCAAGTGTTTATTTCTTTTAATATTGGTGATTATGGCTTACAGCCAATGAAAACGCAGATATTTAAAATAAACAACACAAAGCACCTGCTAAGGTTTCCTAAGCCTTTAAAATGGTCCCTTAGGCTACGCAATCATGGGGAAGACTGCTGACTTGACAGTGGAAGGAAAGTTGAGTGGAAGGAAAGTGTGGTAAAAAAGGATGCACAAGCATCAGGGATAAACGCAGCCTTGAAAGGATTGTCAAGAAAAGGCCATATAAAAATTTGTGGGAGATTCACAACAAGTGGACAGCTGCTGGAGTCAGTGCTTCAAGAGCCACCACACACAGATGTATCCAGGACATAGGCTACAACTGTTGCATTCCATATGTCAAGCCACAAGGAGAAAAATGACTGGGCTGTTGCTCAGTGGTCCAAAGTCTTGTATTCAGATGAAAGTAAATTGTGCATTTTTTTTGGAAATCAAAGTCCCAGAGTCTAGAGGATGAGTGGCGAGGCACACAATCCAAGATGCTTGAGGTGGAGTGTGAAGCGTCCACAATCAGTGATGGTTTGGGGAGCCACATTAACTGCTTGTGTTGGTCTGTGTTATATCAATCCAATGTCAGTGCAGCCGTCTACCAGGAAATTTTACAGCCCTTCATGCTTCCCTCTGCTGACATGTTTAATGGAGATGGAGATTTCATTTTCCAGCAGGACTTGGCACCTGTTCACACTGCCAAAAGTGTCAATAGCTGGTTTAATAACCACAGTATCACTGTGCTTGACTGGCCAGCACCCTAGCCTGACCTAAAGAGACCATAGAGAATCTATGGCGTATTGTCATGAGGAAGATAAGAGACACCCAGACAAACTGAAGGCCACTATCAAAGCAACCTGAGTTTCCATAACACCTCAGCAGTGCATTTATCGTACACACCATTCTGTTTGCAATGAATCTATATAGCATATATTCACTTTTTGATGATATTCTAATTCATGGAGATGCACCTGTATGCTTTAGTATTTATTTCCCGGTATTTGGAAATCTTTGAATGTTTATACATATGATATCGTTCACTGACAATTATTTACTGTTTGGCTTTTAAAACAATTTAACCAGCTATCTATCTATATTGCTTCCAAAAACATACAACAACCTTAAGACGTACATGTTTGGTTAAGAACAGATACAGACCAATTTAAATTAGTTTGATTTTTGCCATTAGAAATTACTAACAAGCATTAATTCATAGATAAACAGCGCCACCTTAATGAATGTGACCCACATGAATTATGGGTAATATAGTTCTGTCATCGTCCTACCGTTCGAGATAGTATTCTCCGTTTGATCCACTCTAAAACAGCAGCAAATGAACACCAAGAAAATGTAATATAATTTTTTTTAATCAGGACAAGCAAGTGTGAGTTATTCTAAAGCGTGCGTTTGTCATTTGTTGGTGAAGTTTCTAGACGTTTCCCTCTTGCCGCTGTTTTCACGTTCTCTGTACTGATCTACGTACAGCTCTATTTTGTCCTACTGCAATGCATCCCCTAGTTTTAGAGTGGTTTGTGAATCGGAGAAACTGACTCAGAATCAGTTGTGTCAACGTGCTGCAGGGCGCGGTCTACAAAGTGAACCTATCAGCTTTGTGCTTGTTCACTCGGGGGGAGGGGATACTAGAGCGATTTAAACCTTATTGGTGTAGATGACGTCAGGTTTAGTTCTGGCCAATGTGATTGGGTAGGTTACCGGCAATATATACTCGCTCTAGAACATTCGCCCGTTCTCTCTGCAGCAGCGAGGTACGGCAGGCACCGCCTCAGCATCACTCCATTTCTCCACAATCTCAGACACGGAAATATCGGTGAGTATACGGAAAATAGTCTGATCATACTTTGAGTGATATTGTAATAAACGAACTAATATAAAGTGTTATACCATTGGTACTAGGCAGCAAAGGTTAGCTGCTTTAACTCATTTTCAGTTTCTCAAGCTAATCACTTTTCCATTTTAAATGATCACGTTTTGCCGGATGAACCATCAGAGAAATGGTAACATTAAAAAAATGTAGTTATGCGTCTTTCTGTCGGAAGTAGGTCGTTGTTTCGTTTGGGGGGAGGTGTGAATGGTAGCAAGTCTCGGTCTCGTTAGAAATCTAGATGTTGCATATTAAATTTAACGTTTAATTTTGATTAAACGTTCCTTGGGTATTCATTTTTTGTATCATTACATAAAGAAGCCGGCAGCTAGGTAGTCGTAAGTTCGCTTACTGTAGCTTAGTGCAACAATTGACGTTAATTTTTAGGGTAAGCTTTTAAGTTTTCTTACATTTGTTTCGATTGAGTAATACTATTGTTGCAAAGTGTTACGGAACTGTTTTTTTACCACAGGAAATTGTCCCAGTTCGAGGGATAAGGTTTAACGAAATTAACATTCCCTTTGTGTGCAGTTACGTTATAATGCTCACCACTTAGGCCTAGTTTCATTTGACCGTCTCTGTATTCAGTCACTCAATGTGCTTGCTCAACAAAATGGTGGCCACCTCCTGAAGCAACCGCTTCAGAATCTTCCAGAAGCGCAGCCCACGTGGTCGTGACTCACTTCCCCTTACGTGTTGGTTGAGCCATTAAGATAGTAGTGGGCTCAAGTGGAATTGCACCAATTTTCAAAAATTTACGTTGACTACTTTAAAAACGTAGTTTTCCACCTGGTTTAATACATAATGATAAATATTAAGGGTTTATTTTAAGTCTGCTCGACACCATGAGATGTTGGTTGATATATAATTCCAATATTTTTTTTTATTATTTGCAAGTTTCCAATGTGATAGGTTACATGTGTTTATCATAAAATGGTGTAAAGAGGACCTTTGTTACTATTTTGCCTTTACATTGCCTTAAACACAGAATGTAATATTGGAAACGAAGCTTCACAAACTATAATTGGCTCATATGGTGGTGTTTCAGAACAATTTCATTGTAATGTGAGCTTTGAGTTAGTCAATGCAAAGACAGTTGATTAGTTCCGTGATGCTAGATTTCTCTTGACTAGTGTTTCACAGTTTAAGATTTCTACATCATAGGCTGTAGATCTGTTAATGAACGAATGTTCATTTTGTTTATGCAAAGGTTATGTATTTGAAGTGCTGGATATATATATATTTATATATAATATATTATATATAATATAATTTTATTTATTTATTTATTTTAATAAACTTGTTCTTCATACAATAGGAACAATGTCTAAGGGACCAGCTGTTGGTATTGACCTGGGGACAACCTACTCCTGTGTTGGAGTCTTCCAGCATGGAAAAGTTGAAATCATTGCCAATGACCAAGGAAACAGGACCACACCAAGCTATGTGGCTTTCACAGACACTGAAAGGCTGATTGGTGATGCAGCCAAGAATCAGGTTGCCATGAACCCCACCAACACCATTTTTGGTTAGTGCATATAGCCCTTTCCTTTTTGCTTTTAGTTAAAATCTGTTGATTGTTTAACTGTACATTAAGTAGGGCTGCAACTAATTTATTTATTTATATTTTGATTGCTTAGTTGACTTAGGACACCTTGCTTAAATTCTATAGGAATTTCAGAATTGATGTTAATGTCATGTTCTGGGTTAAGGCTGACTCCTTTTTGAACGACCCTATATGTTGAACATTTACCTCCTGTATTTGAGCCAGTGTCAAAATTGCATGTCCAGATATAAGTCACAAGTCAACTAATCTTATGAGATTGCTTATGTTGTAGCCCTAAACCTAATCAGTAACAAGTCTTTAAGTGTTTTCGCTGTGATGAAGTTGATTCCTGCCATTCGTAGTTTCCACCGGAGGTTGAAAAACCAAAGATGGCCCAAGTTCCTTCCTTGGATGTCTGAGCGAATAAGGGAAAAACTATATAAACATTAGACATTTCAGTCGTTGTACTAATTTGTTTTTGTTATTTTTTTTCCCTATTTCAATCCCCTTGACAGATGCCAAAAGATTGATTGGCCGAAGGTTTGATGATGGAGTTGTGCAATCAGACATGAAGCACTGGCCTTTTACAGTAATGAATGACAGTGGCCGTCCCAAAGTTCAGGTTGAATACAAAGGAGAGGCAAAGACTTTCTACCCTGAAGAAATTTCATCCATGGTTCTTGTCAAAATGAAGGAAATTGCTGAGGCCTATCTTGGAAAGGTAAGCTACTTATGCTTTTTGCCGAGGTAATTGTATTGATGGTGGGATGGTTCTACAGCAAGTTATAGCGGCTTGTGTTTTTATTTTTGTAGACGGTCACAAATGCTGTGATCACAGTGCCTGCCTACTTCAATGACTCTCAGCGTCAGGCCACTAAGGATGCCGGAACAATCTCTGGCCTGAATGTTCTGCGTATCATCAATGAGCCAACTGCTGCTGCCATCGCCTATGGTCTAGACAAAAAGGTATGTGTAATTGTACAAAATGATTCTTCTGTTTTAAGTAGTTTTCATTTAAGTTTAACTGCATTTGCTCGCTGTGATGAAGTTGATTCCTGCCATTCGTAGTTTCCACCAGAGGTTGCAAAACCAAAGATGGCCCAATTCCTTCCTTGGATGTCTGAGCGAAAGGAGAGAAGGGGAAAGGGAAAAAAAACTTTGCCATTTAGTTTATAATTGGTGTGTTGTCTTGCAGGTTGGTTCTGAGAGGAACGTCCTCATCTTTGACCTTGGTGGTGGCACCTTTGATGTATCCATCCTGACCATTGAGGATGGTATTTTTGAAGTGAAATCCACTGCTGGTGATACTCATTTGGGTGGGGAAGACTTCGACAACCGCATGGTGAACCACTTTATTACAGAGTTCAAACGCAAGCACAAGAAAGACATCAGTGACAACAAAAGAGCTGTTCGCCGTCTACGCACTGCTTGTGAGCGAGCCAAGCGCACCCTGTCCTCAAGCACTCAGGCCAGCATTGAGATCGACTCCCTCTATGAGGGCGTTGACTTCTATACCTCAATTACTAGAGCTCGTTTTGAGGAGCTCAATGCTGATCTCTTCCGTGGCACTTTGGACCCAGTTGAAAAAGCTCTTCGTGATGCCAAAATGGACAAGGCTCAAATCCATGACATTGTCCTGGTTGGTGGCTCTACCCGTATCCCCAAGATCCAAAAGCTTCTCCAAGACTTCTTCAATGGCAAAGAACTGAACAAGAGCATCAACCCAGACGAGGCTGTGGCTTATGGAGCAGGTTGGTTACAATAACGATATTTATCATTTTTGAAAAATCGCAATGATGAAGTTGATTCCTGCCATTCGTAGTTTCCACCAGAGGTTGAAAAGCCAAAGATGGCCCAAGTACCTTCCTTGGATGTCTGAGCGACAGAGATGAGAGATTGTTTCAATCCTTCTGAGAATGATGTACTAACTTTCTTCCCTTCCTCCCTCTCCACATTTCAGCTGTCCAGGCTGCCATCCTTTCTGGTGACAAATCAGAAAATGTTCAGGACCTGCTGCTGCTGGATGTCACCCCACTATCTCTTGGAATTGAGACAGCTGGGGGAGTCATGACTGTTCTCATCAAGCGCAATACCACCATTCCAACAAAGCAAACCCAGACTTTCACTACCTACTCAGACAACCAGCCTGGTGTGCTAATTCAGGTGAGAACATGTTCATGTTTGTTGATGGTTTATTTCCGCTATGATGAAGTTGATTCCTGCCATTCGTAGTTTCCACCAGAGGTTGAAAAACCAGAGATGGCCCAAGTACCTTCCTTGGATGTCTGAGCGACTGAACTTAACAGTTGAAGAGCTTTGACATGCCTGCATGCAATAGTTGACTTTTTTTAATATAAATTTTTAAGGTCTATGAAGGTGAGCGTGCCATGACGAAGGACAACAACTTGCTGGGCAAGTTTGAGCTGACTGGAATCCCACCTGCTCCTCGTGGGGTACCCCAGATTGAAGTCACATTTGATATTGATGCTAATGGCATTATGAATGTGTCTGCTGTTGATAAGAGCACTGGAAAGGAGAACAAAATCACAATCACCAATGACAAGGGTAGGTGCAAAGATTTTGCCTATTACTAGACTATAAATTGTCCAACATTCTACAGTACTTCTGCTGGGGCCACTTTTTGATGTGTTTACTCTTTTCCACAGGTCGTCTGAGCAAGGAGGATATTGAGCGTATGGTGCAGGAGGCTGAGAAATACAAGGCAGAGGATGATGTGCAGCGTGATAAGGTGTCTGCCAAGAATGGTCTGGAGTCCTATGCTTTCAACATGAAGTCAACTGTTGAGGATGAGAAGCTGAAGGGCAAGATCAGTGATGAGGACAAGCAGAAGATTCTGGACAAATGCAACGAAGTTATCAGCTGGCTTGACAAGAACCAGGTAAAATCTCATTTTGAGGTATGTTTGAGTAAATTGAGTGCAAGAAATGGCTAAATACATTAAAAATCTTAATTCTTCCCTCTAGACTGCTGAGAGAGAAGAGTTTGAGCATCAGCAGAAGGAGCTGGAGAAGGTCTGCAACCCAATCATCACCAAATTGTATCAGAGTGCTGGAGGCATGCCAGGTGGAATGCCTGATGGGATGCCTGGTGGCTTCCCAGGAGCAGGTGCTGCACCTGGTGGTGGATCTTCTGGACCAACCATTGAGGAGGTTGATTAAGCCACTCCAAACCATTCTACCTCCACAGCAGTGTTTACTGTACTTACCCTCTGTAACAGGATTTCTCTAAAACTCTTGGTTGTGGTCGGGTTTTAGCAGACATCCTGGTGCAGAGTGAAAATGGGATTAAGGGATCACTTCCACACCAGGGAACAGAATTTTTTTTTTTCTACTTGAATGGTGCATAGATATTTATCAACTGTTAGAGAATGTTTCATAAATCTTTTGCAACTGCCTTCTTTCTTGCCTTGAAGTAAACAAATAAAGTGGTGACTTCTTCCCATACTTGTTGTGGTGTTTGTCTTTACAAACTAAACGTGCTTATTTATTTTACCCCCCTTATTTCAGTGTAGGTCTTTAGTCCTTATGGTTTAAAACTGTCCATGAGAATCTAAGTCTGTCAAAAACCTTTTTAGCAATAATGGGGACAAGACTGCTGTTTTAAAACGCACATCCTAACTAAATACAATACAATTGTTACATGTGTCTGTCCCACCTGGCTTGATTAGGTGCCAGAAACTGAGTAAAATGCATATACATTTTTGCATAATGATTCCATCTAACATGCATCTTGGGACTGGGAGTAAAACCACATGGGAGAACAATGACCTTGAATTCTCTTAGATGGTTAACTTGAAATGGCGCATTTAATAGTATTCCTCTGTAGTTGCATCTAAAGGTATCGCTAGGAAATAATAGGCATGCTTTGAATGTCATTGTAGTTCACTTACCGAGGCACTAGAGGTCGCAAATCCTGAATATCAAATCTGGCAGCCAAGCATGTGCATCACAGCACCAAAGATTGCCAGGTTAAGGCAGGTGATTTTTAGGCACAAAATTCACTTATGTTGATACCACTGAAACAACCAGCAGCTGTATGTAAGTTAGAATGTTTGTACTACATAAGATAAACGATTGCTTAATGCATCTACACGTTTCTTAATCCTCGATGCGCATGTGCGAGTAGCGTTTTTGTTGCCATGGCAACGCAAAAGCTAAAAGCCACCACAACAGCTCCAGAGGGTGAGAGTCTTTTCTGTTGAACGTTTGCTTTATCAACTTAAGTTAAAATGTGTGTTTACTGAGTGTGGTTACAACGGAGTGTAAGAAATTATTATTAATGTCGATTCTTTGTGATTATAAAATACCTTAATTCTAACCGAAAGTCAAGCTAACGGTAGCAAACCCAGCTAATGTTAACGGTGATTAGACGTAAGTTAAAAATACTGGATGAATAAGGATAGCTAGTTAACGGTTACACCAACGCACGCCATCTATGCTATGGCTCTAGATAACAACGCTGAAAGAGGAATAGAATTCTCCAAGACAAACGATACAAGTTTGAGGAATGAAACGGTGTCTCCCAAACTCTGGGACTCTTTAGAGTCAGATACTGAAAGTCTGGTTCAGGAAAAAGCTTACCAACGAGAGCTACAAAAGCGCATCTCGGATGAAGCCAGTGATAACTCGCACAAGCCCCATGTGTATGTGGACGTTGAGGAAAACAAGTCTGAAAACTGCAGCGATTCCTGCAGCAGCCGGGACTTGGAGCAGGAAACACAACCGAGCAGCACCGTGAGCCACGAAGTTACAGGAAACATCACCGCATTGACAAGGTAGTCCGCCTATTATCATTTTCATAATCTATACACCACTCTACCCCATCTGCTCAGCTATTAACAATTAAGTACTACATGCTATTAAGTTAAGCGTCAGAAGAACAAAGCAGAAAGCAGGCACAATTCAGCCAAAACATTAGAATGATCTCCTTGGTTGTACATCAGTTGTCAATTTATCAGCTCTAGTTTTATCATATAAGTTATCATCATTATCTGTAACTGTAGGCTCTGGACCCACAGTAACCCTCAACTGGATAAGCGGTTACAGATAATGAATATCAATATCAAGTGCGCTTTGTAATTCTATTTTTAAAGACTACAGTTCATCATAAGCTCTTATTCACCCTGTTCTTCAATGGTCTGACCTCACAGTGGCTGATGGATCTCAGCGCTTCAGTGACACTGACATGGAGGTGGCAAGTAGATGTGTGTTGCACTGGTATGAGTGGATCAGGCACACCAGAGCTACTGGAGTTTTAAATACCGCACCTATTCACTGGATCCTGTGTCAGACCCACCTACAAAGTCAGTCCACATTTTAGACGTAATGTTAGAGACAGCAGCTTATTGTTTCTGCACAGTTTGTGTTAGTCAATTTGTAATCCACTATTCCAAGGTCACTGTATTGACCAGAATCACCCACCACCTAAATAACTCCTGATCTCTCTGGTGGTCTTGTTGGATTATTGACCATTAAAGAACAGGTTAAATGGGGATTAAAACAGTTGAACTCCAGTCTCTAATTGCATAAAATTCACCTGTATCGTAACATGCATTTGCATTACTTGCTTGAATTTTCCACAAAGCGGGATTTCTTAGTTAACCCGATAAATTAATCCCAAAGGCAAATCTATCCAATACGAATCCCCTTCAGTTTCCCCTCAACCGTGCTCGATACATAAAAAAAAAGCTTATTAATTCTCACTGAAGATACCAGGAGCTGGAGTTTCAGTTGCTTTTGGCATGAGGCACAGTAAATTGTGTGTGTACATATATATATATATATATATATATATATATATATATATATATATATATATATATATATATATATAAAGGGACTCCTATACTACTTAGTAGTATAGGAGTAGTAAAGTTTACTCTTTTTTTTGCCGCTGTACAAATACAATGATATTCAATTCAGTATTTACTTCTCTTCAAGCTACCTAAGTAAGCAAGAAATGGAATATGACAAATAAAATTTACGCAATTTCACAAGTAAAGGAAGAAATGTGCAAGGAGCAGTACAGTCATATGTTTTTGTGGACACATCTGAGAAAGGTTCTGAAATAGAAAAATTAGCAAATTCTGTAGAGGGAAGTAGTAGAGTAGCTCAGGAATAGGTCCATGGCTGGAATGTTGCAAAACTAAAAGACGAGAATGTGGGAATATGCATTTTAACATTTTTGTTATTTTTGTGTATACTTGGTATATAAATCCACATGAGTATCATAAGTGGGAAAATACATTTTGTCACACTTAAGCTGCATTGAACATAAGTGTTAAGCTGTAAAAGCCGTAAAAATCTTGAATATGTCAGGTCTTTTGCCCTTATCATTGTTTAAGCATAAACCACTTTAGCACTCATTTTGTTTTCCACTGAGAAAAATATTACAAAAGCCCAAGACAATAAAGGCTAGCCTGAATCCTAAATATTCATGTCATTATACAAGATCGACTTGAATGCCCTATTGAGAGTAATACAGTATATTGTGCCTTCTGTAATGGATGTGAGTAATTAGGCTCTCTGAAGTAGACCCAGTAAACAATGGCAATACCTGACATAGAATAGATCACTCCCAACATGACAAGACCTTTTTATTGTAGAGCAGCCCAGGAAACATAATTGAAATGATTAACAGCTTGTATTCACTCGCCTAATAGATAATGGCAGTCTTTGAAAATGATGTTAGAGTACGTGCATTTTAATTTAGTTGAAAGACCTTTAATTTTGGCACTTTCCATATAACTACCCTCATTTAAAGGAAATTAGATTTTTATTCTAGGGAAGGTTATCACAATAAGGCCCCATTCTGAAGCCTATTTAAAAAAGTAGATGCTTTGTTGTGCATTAAATAGGAGGCCATCCCATGCTGTGGAAACACAGATGCTGGAATCTGAAGTGTCCATTGCAGCGTTTGTTTGAACTCATCCACGTCACCCAAGCTCTGAGCGGGACAGAAGCAGGGGTGACTACCTTCATCCCAAATGTGTGCGACCCCACTCATCTTCTCTCAACAGTGGAATGAAAAAGATTTTCATATTTGTAACTGGTCTGTAAAGAGCCACTTAACATTCAGATCGATTGAATTTAATGGGCCCATATACCCTACATTTTAAACATGAAACATCTCACAAAGCTGCCTTGTAACTCACTCATAAATTCATAACTAGTAACTCATTCACACTTAAAATGATGGTCCTACAAGGGTGCTTTATTAAAGCTAATGGTCCTAAAACCTTGAGCACCTGAAGAATATTGCGCAAGATAGAGGGTTCTTTGCTTCCTGAAGAATTCTTCATATAGTTGGTTCTATATAACACCTTTCAGGAAAGGGCTCTATATGGCATCAAGAAACAGTGCCCTTTTGTTACGATGTCAAGCTATGTACCATCTACAATGTAGCTCATTCTCCATCAGTTTGTAGAAGCCTTTAATTATGCAAAATATTTTCTGAGTGTTCAGGGTTCTATATAGAGCCATTTTATTTACTAAAGAACCTTTTGAAGAAACATAATTTGTAAGTGTGATTATGGTCAGGAATAGAGGAGTATATCTTTTATACTCACTCACATTTCGGACCTTCTCCACAAGAGGGTGCTATTCGTTTTCGCATTAATGACAGCTGTCCTTGTGCTTATATTTTAACTCCATGTAAATTTATTGTGAATGATGGGGGCTAAGTTGGGTAGCCTGAATTGGCTGTTTTTAATTTTTAAGCACACAATTTAAGTTGAAGCCAAAACTGGTGAACCCAAATGTCTTTGCAGTATAGATCAACACTGTTATCTTCCAGAAAAAAACTAGACCCTGTGTATATCACAATGCTACTGCAGAGAAATGAAGAGTTTGGGAGTCAGAAATCCTATTTACTTTTGTATTTAAAAGCAGTGCTCCGTGTGGGATTGGATGCCATTTTGGTGTGGTCTGGAGAAAAAGCTTTGAGAGGTTTTTCGTATGTTAAGGAGCTTCCACAGCTGTGAGCCCACACTGCATTCTCAAGCTCATTTCAACCGAGTCATTACTGAGTCGTTCCCTGCCCTCTTGCCCTCGTTGGCTGAAGAACCATACGCCTCGCCTGCACCATATTTGGCATCATGAGATGTGAAGTGCATCTTGTAGCATTCAGAGCTGTGCAACAAAGAGGCACTCTTCTAATTATTTTAATGAGATCTTTTCATCCAGTGATGCAAGGAGCACATTAGGTAGTAATTTCAACCTATTTCATACCCTTGAATCAGCCATTTCCAAAACTATGCCCCAATTGTCGTCTCAAGACCCTTAGTCATTAAGAGCTAAGGTGGGGGAAACACAAGGTTGAATCTACATCAGGCAAAGGAAACAAGCACTGTAAGCTTTCTGATGCATTAGACCTTTTTTCTCATGGTTGATTGCTTTATTGACCGTGGGGTGTGTTTGCTGTGTACAGTCCCACATAAATGAAAATAAGTTTATAGGTAATAACTACCACCAAATGTGGCAATGTCTCTGTGGAAAACTCCATCCTACAAGTCCAGTCTTAGAAGTAGCATTTTCTACTTCTCATAATCAAATGAATCTCAGCTCTCCAATTCTTCTGCAGTAACCAGTCAATATTGATACACTTGCAATTTTTTAGGCCTGAAGCAAGATTGAAGCTTGACGTACTTCTGTTTCTCAAAGATAAAAGTTATTGTGACTATTTTTGTGGTGTTTTAGTAACTTTATTTCTCCAGGTTTGGAAACGTTAGCCATTGAAAGTTATTTTCTATTAACACTATTTACCTTCATTTACCTTAATTTTTTTCCCTTTGCCTTTGGATTATTTTCAATTTCCTCAGAAATGTCTCCTGACTATGAATAGGTCGTACCTTACAGCCACTCTGGTTAAAAATTAAATATAGGTGGAAAATCTATGATTTTGCACAGTAGTAGGTCTAATTAATAGTTCTTTGCTTATAGGTGCAATGTACATAGATAATCTTAATGAACTTTTGGTGAAACATATGTGGCATGCTTATGATTTCAGACAGAGCCCTCTTGGTGATGAATATGCTGACCTGCGCTATGATCCAGACTGGAGAAGCAATCTGGTTGGGGCTCAGTTTCTCTACCAAGTCCAAACCAGTCTATCCCTGGATTCCCCTGATGAGCATGGGGACATTGAGAAGCACACAGAATATATGCCTACAACAGGGAGGGAAGGATATGTAGTAGTGAGTAATCCTGCTTTGACAGATGTAAATATTTTTCAGCCCAGGCTACCATCCGCTTCCTTTCACCTTCATCCACAAGAGAATCAAATCAGTCATGGAGACACAGCTTTGCCATCAAGTCATAATACATCATCCAAGGACAAGCTAAGACTGAATTCTGACAGGGATTTGAAGGCTAGGGACCAATTTATGGACCGTGAAAGCACTGCTGAAATCTCACCGTCTTTATGGCATGGGCAGCAGAGAGACATTAAAAAGCAAAAGAACAGAGAGGTGAGAAGCAACGCTGTTGCTCAGGAAGAAAGTAAAGACAAGAACAACTTAATACAGCCACGGAGGAGACACCCTCGGAAGGTTAGACAGCCCAGACCAAAAGTGGACAAGGTGGAGCACAATAAAGCAACGTTAGGGATGAACACTCAGAAACAAGGGTCCTATCTGAAGGTCTATGAGCAAAGAGGAATGAAACATGAAGAAGAAAATAAGGTTTGTATTTGCTTTTGTAATGGTCTTAAAATTGGTCATTATAATTGGCTAATATTAAAATGATTATTTAAATAATTGTTCAAATGAAAACAAAACACATATTCATGTCATATATTAACTATCGTTTATCTTCATTTTAACATGGCTATGGAAATCGATTTAGTAAGCTATTTCTGTCCATTTTTATTTTATTTTGACTGCTTTTCTTTTTTCTTTTTTACCGTGTTCACTGAGTTGGGCACCAGGGGACGCAATAACACAGCATACAAGCATAGCCTTTTCAGTCAGCCTCATTTGGCCATACGCTCATGTTCACTTTGTTTTTCCTCTCATCTGAAGGGTTATACATAGAACGATATACAGAAAAGAGGCTTATTATCAGCTCACTCTTTAGTAATAAAAATGAAACACAATTCATATAGTAGAAAGACTATGTATTATTCAACAAACCAAATGACTGATTAAATGATCTGCATTTTAAAGGGAGAATTAATTTGGTATATAAAAATTAATGCAATAATTCCCAAAATAATGTCAACAAAATGTATATGGAAATATTAATAAGTAAGTACATATATAGATAAATAAATAAATAAATAAAAGTATAAGGTGTTCAAGCATAAAAATTCTGGATATTCGTGCTATGTGCATTAGTTTTATATTGTTTGCAAATGAAAGACGAGCTGTTGACCTGTCATATAATTGTAGCATTAGTGTTTTTGGTTGAGAACAGCCTCTTTTCTTTATTCCATTGTCAGCAGATGTCCACATTGTTTCTGCTCAACAAGTATGCCATATTTGATATGACCTGACCTGTATCATTGCTCTTTTTTTTTTTTTTTTAGAAAAAAAAATCTGAATGTGTAAGTGACCTTGCTATTATAGTGAGTCTGTTCTGAAAGAGAACAAGCAGTCTAATCTAACGGTGGCTCGGAAATTAATTTGGCAGACACTGGAAGCAGAAAAGGGAAAAGGAAGCATGTCTGGCTATGTAGTGCCTATTATGAGTTGATCTGCACAACAGTAGCTATTAAGAACATCAGAGAGGCATGGTTACCAATAGGCTCTTAGCTATCAGTGCACCTGGCCCTGCGTGTAATTGGCAGGCTTGGCCTGTCTGCGCACTGCACCATATGAGGATTTGCTACATTTCAGGCCTTTGCTGGCCCATCTGAGCCCATATCCACCTTAATGTCTCATGTCAGCTGCATTAGCATAGTGAAGAGCTGTTAGCATTGTGACACGGTAAACAGAGAGAGGGCTTCCTTCACTAAATGTCACATTGATTGTACCCCGGCAGGTCAGAGTCTGTCAGGTAAGACCCATGCTGGAGGTAGAGGTTGTTACTGATTAAATCTCCTTTATCTATCTTATTTTATCATCCAAACCCATAATAAAGACTGACTCATATGATTAGAATTTTAAAATTGTATATTTTGCCTTTCTTGAAATGAGGCTTGGATTGTGTTTTTGTTTGGCTGGTTTTATTTGGTTTTATATGCCATAAAAGGAAAGATCACAAGCTTTATACTGGATGTGGCCATCTATCTGATCTTATATTCTCATATTTGCCCTTCACCTTGCTTGCTTTATTTATTTATTTATTTATTTATTTATTTATGTCTCTCTCTATCTTCAAAAGAGGCAAAAGGAATGCTATAAAATCATATCTGTTGAGGCATCATTACCTGGCCTTGTGTGAGCATGCTGTTGGTCCGTTTTAAAAGCCACTGTTTACTCTTTGACGAGCTATTTACTCCTGATAATTAGCTATGTTATTAAATGTACACAATCTCATAATGTGCCAACTTTGTGACTGCGAGTGTAGGAGTGATGGCGAACCCCTGTAGAGGCTCCTTTGATAAAGACAGAAGTAGCAGAGCAATCTTCTGCCATTGCACTCAGCCAGAGTCCCTCGTCATCTCCCAGACCCTCACTTCAAAGCCAGGAACATAATGTACAATCTCTTAATAGCTCTAGACCGAGGCTCCGCAGCTCTCTGCCACTGTACACCCTGCCTCAGTGTAAACACCTAATCAAGATTGCCTGGGCGGCCACAATAGCAACCAAATGCAATTCAAGAACTGCAAGCCTTTGAAGTCCTCATTGCAAAAGCTGTGTTTCTCAGTCTTGAGGAAAATGGCAAGCTCAGATCGCCTGACTTTGTTGTGCCTCATCTCGCCCCAAGAGGCAATTACGGGCCCCAATTTAACAGAATAGATATTACACAGCTTATGAAGCTCAAAATGCAATTTTGTTTGATCATTTTCTCAATTTGATTGAGATTATTAAAATGGTGGACAAAAGGCAGTGGCAGTGACTTGGGCAGAGGTTGTGGCCTGCTGCCATGGTGAGGCCATGAAGGGCACGTCTGTGATGTCCGCAACACACACACACACACACACACACACACCTGTTACTGCACAATGGCAGCACAGCATGAAACACTGCAGACTTGCCAAATGTAGAGAAACAAATGGTCAAATCTGCCAATTCTGTGTCTATTTAATATAATAATTGCCATTAACATTTTATTATAAACTTCAGATCTCAACAAATTTTAGTACTTTATCTCAATTTTCAAGCTTAAATGTGGGATAACAGATAAAATGTTAAACGTATTATAATTGTATCAAAAAAGAAGAATTAGTGGTAGTGGTGCTTCACCACCTGACAAAATGTAATGGCACCCTTGGAGCAGTTGCGGGTTCAGTGCCTTTCTCAAGGGCACGTCAACTGGATGTTCCCCCGAGTCTTGGGGATTGGACCGGCAACCTTCTGGTACCAAGCCCAGCCCTCTAACCATTAGGCAACGGCTGCCCTCATGATGGTCTCTTATTATTTTAAAATCTTTAAAAAATAAAGATTTTAAAATAATAAAAAAATATATTTTATCAGTATTATTCTCTTTTCTCTATGAAATATATAAATAATATAAATATATATATATATAAAATATATAAATGCAGTTTTCTCTGTTGTGCTTTGTGGTAAACAAGATTGCTTTAAATACCTTTTCAGCAGATTCGGGGGAAAATGTCTGCAGAATTTTGGCTAATGGATGCTGGATGCTGGACATCACATGTCAATAGGCTATTTAATTTCTCTTAAACTAGCATTTAGTCTCTGTAATAACTTGTGTTACACATCCTAATCATCAGGATGATCTTGTTATATTTAACCATAATGTTTTGTACCTTGAGGTTGGCAGCCCTTGAGCAACCTTGAGCTAACCTAACTCCAAACTGCTCCCTGGGTGGTTGGCAGCCCCCTGCTCCAATTGAGTGAATTTCTCACTAGTGCGTGTTCACTACCACGGATGGGTCAAATGTAGAGAAGCGATTTCCCTAAAGGGGTCAATAAAGGTGTTTCTCCTTGTGCTCAAATTGACCAGATTAGCTGAGTAGGTTGTATTATATAATACATATCAGCTGATGCTACTGACCAGCTGTTTGGACTCTACATCATATTAGAATAAACATTAAAAATGAGGTGTAGGGATTTGCATGTTTGTCTTTGACAATTTTCCAACATACACAAAGTATACTAATTAAAGTTCACATAGCATGCTGTTGTTTCATCAGGTCTATCACATGTATCACATCGACTGTTTCCTCTATTGTATTTACACGTCTTACTGGGTCAAGAAGCTGACATTTTTAGCTGTTGTATCCATTTCTCTGATAAACAAACAACATTCCTTTAACTGTGTATGAGACTAGCCACTGAAGCAGCAGAGGCAGTGCAGTGATCATGTTCCTACTTTCGTGGTCTTTCAGCGACTAGATAGGCCAGCATGGCTGACTGTTTATTGATGGATATGTTACAACTCAATCCACTCACTGCAGCATGCTTCTTTTCGACCTTCCTCTATTTGTGCTTTCAGAATTAGCCCTGTTCGTTCAGGGACTCCTCAAGGCGTCAATAGCATCGATCAGTCCGGATTGTCCTCAGCAGCCAAAGTGACTTCAAGTTTACTAAATGATTTTCATTACAGTATTAGCAGCAAATATGCTCTCACTGAATGGGTGCATTAGGAAAAATGGAGAGAGTGAATTGATGTAATGTGAGTGTATACAGACACTTATCCACAAACTGCTTTGAAAGGACTGTTATAAAGGAAATCAATAGAGCCCGAAAATGTGTCAGAGAAACTTATATGCAAGGAATTCAGTGTTTAATATCAAGTAGTTCAAAATGAAATGAAGTCAAATATTTTCATTTAACTAAAATTAAACTTGTTTTCATTGAATTTCACAGCATTTTGAGAGGCACAACTGGTCACGGAGCAGGGTGTTGTATTTAAATAAAGTTTGTTTATCTTACATGTCATTTTGATTTACATATATTTTTAAGTAGATTTACTGGAGTAAATACAGTACTTGTTTACTCTTATTTTATATGTATGTTTTCTTGTTTCACTGCACCTTTCACTTTCTGTCTTTACTTTTTACTCTCCTTTATTGTTGCTCTTTCTTTCTTTTTCTCTTTCCCTTTAGCTAACACAGTCTTCTGAGGACACTTCCAGTACTGACAGCCATGGAAGCCCCGACAATGCCCTAGACCCAGAACTGATGTGGATACAAAAAACTCAAAAACTGAAGGTAGGACCCTTCACTCCAGTTCACTTTATTGATTTCATCCATCTCTGTTTCTTTCTCTCGCTCTCCTTCTGGCTTTCTCTCTCTCTCTCTCTCTCTCTCTCTGTCTGGATGTAGGTGGGGCTGCTTGGCACAATCCATTGCCCTAATGCATAACTGTCAGCAAGGGCTTCCTCTCAAGATGAAAATGTCTGCACAGTGGGCGCACTGTCACCCGGGATTTCATTTCCACTGTGATGGACGCAATTTCTGATAGAGTTGTTCAGGCACAATGGAGCCTCTGAAATGTCTTGAAAAGGAGCCTGTGCAGCAGAGAGAGGGAGAATGGAGAAGCATCATTATTTTGAGCACTTGAGCGGTCACCCTAATGCTGGCAGGCAGAGGAGAGTAAATATTTTCCCATTAGAATGGTGAAAGCTGGTGTTGGCTAAATCAGAGGCATTACATGCTGCGACACAGACCCAGACCTCACAGAATAATGTGTGGCAGAACACCGTGCATGCCAGGCCTGCAGCAAAAAGCATTATCTATACATCCTTTTCCTTCTTACTCTCAGACTATGGCCATAAACCAGCTGTTGTATAAAAAAATGCTTCTGCACAATCAGATGGAATCTTCAGGCTCTTGTTCTGAAATGTTTTGAATTAGGGTTCATATCATCCTCAAAGCCCTCCTTGTGGCATGAATTTCTAATTTGTTTAATTCAGACATGTACTATTTATTTTCTTTTAGAGATGAAATATATTTAGGATCCTCATCATATTTGGTAAAATTATTTTATTCATGCTATCGTTGAGTCTTTTGTGTCATCAAGCAGTGGTCTTTTGAAAATCATTGTCCAATTAGTATAAGGCTAGTTAACAGTCAATTCAAGTGCACCGTTTCGAGCTTGGTGTCATCATAACATAAGCAAACCAATAACCAAAGGAATGCTTTGCTTAGAGTTTGAATGTAAAGTGCATGTCCTAATCTGTACCCAATTACAATAGATCCATAAAGAGAATAAGTGCACGGGTGGACCAAGACATCTCCGTAGACCCAGACCCAGAGTTCAAATGAAACCTACTGAGGACAGACATGTTTTAGAGGCAGATCACCAACCACCAGGTTCCGCAGAAAAACAGATACGTACTCCATCTGATGCTGGCAGAAGCTCCATTCCAACCAGTCATCAGTCATTCCCTTCAGCTCCAACTGTCAACCTCAACGTCAACCTGAACACTCAACATGAACTTACAGAGACTTTCTTTGGGCCTAAACTACAGGAGCCTGTTTACACACTGGCCCTGCCTCCTCGACCACAATGGAGGATCGGGTGTAATGTGTATAGCCCACCCTTACACTCCGGTTATGCCGTCCACCAGGTGGGCTCTGCCCCTCAGTTGCCTGTGTCTGTTCTGACGCCAGGACACCCCCATGTGAGCAGGGACCATCTCCAGGGCATTGGCAGAAGGATCAGTAGTGAACTCATCCCGAGAAAGCATGAGAGCAGCAGTGCCAGGTCAGTTAACCCTTTTCTAACCTTCTCATGTCTTGATTCCCCTCTCTAAAAGGAAAAAAAGGTTCTATGGAGCAGCCAAAAGCCACAATACACCTACTGAACAAACACAAAACAAAAAAAAGCAAACACAAGTTTGGAAAACACCATAAAAATGAATTGTCCTGGTGGTTTAAAAAATGTCTGGTCACCAGGAAAACCAGCCTATGCTATGTTGTTGATGTTGTTATGCTGAACAACCAGCACTGGCATTGTGTGAATGACCAGCTAAACCAGCATTAACAAAACTCAACCAGCCAAAACTAACACAGAACAGCCCATCCATGATACAATGCACACATTTGCACATAAATAATGGACAATGAGAATGTTTTCATGTACTATCAACAAAATATTAAATTATGAAATTGCTTGTCTCATAGATAATGTAACTAACTCTTGGAACAATAGAAACTCTTCTTCTACATGGTAAAATCATTGGTGGTTGTATTTTTGATTTTGGTGAAAAACACAGTCACTGTGGCCATTCAGTGACTGCTCCATATTCCCAGCTGAGTTAAAATTCAACAAACTGCTCACTCTGGACTTTCTTACAGTTAATACGACATACTCTGTTAAGACATGGTGTTATGTCTTAATTTTTTGTATCCAGCAGTTGTTTGTAAAATATAAGCAGATAGTATTAAGCATACTGAAGTATAAAAAGCCCCTTTGAGCATCCAAAATACAATTTTTTAGCTGTCTACTGTCAAAAAACCCATTAACTTATTTACTTATGTGTAACTTATGTACTTCTCAATATGACAGCCTTCATTCGGAAGAAGATGCTTCCAAATGGAAGACCTGTCATATAATTTGGCAGCTGTATTAAATTTGTCATGTTTAAACCTATAATATTAAAGCTGTCTTGACATGACAAAATGTATGATTTGTTTTTTAGGATTTCTTCAGCTTTTGAAGAAGATGCTAACATGCAGGTTCCTGAGGTGGTGGTGTTAAGTGAAGAAGGTGTAGATTCTTTAACATCTTGTGGAGGCTATCCTGTGCTGCCCCCAATACGCAGGTCCAACACCAGTGACACAGAGCTGTGTGCTGACAGAACAGAACTATATCTGAGCACGTTGCACAGGAGCAGCTCAGAGGGATACCTCGCTCAGCTGGAGAAACAAAGACACCTCAAGGCCAAAACAACATATAAGGTGGGCTTTGGTGCCAATATTATCAAGAAAGGTTCTACTCTGCATGTAACTGCTTTAAGTTAGTAGGTATCTTTTAACTGGAGATGTTCATGTGATCACTGTTCATAGTAAATCCGATTTTTAGCCTTTCAGAACAAGTTATGTACTTTTATGAGATATTTCTGATATTAGGCAGTATATAAGTAACAGATTTTCAGAATCTGATTTAAATGAATGAAAGGGAACATGGGACTCCTAAAACAACTATAGTGTCATTATCAGGTTTCAGACCATACTTTCATTGTGAAAAGATAACTCAAGGGAAACTAAACCAAAAGGAAGTTATAAAACATTGCCTTGAGCCTGAAAGTGTACATGGCTATCAAAAATGTATTACTGTCAAAAAAAGAAGCAGGTGTTGTTCTACAACCAGTCGAAAAAACTGCCCATCCCAGAAGTCAACCCACAATGTGTGTTTAGAATTACTTTGATTGTGATGTAGAAAATGTGACCAGCATTTAAGACTAAGCTTTGGAGGTGTAGAAATATGTCCAAAAGGATATCTTTAAAAAGGGAAAGAAAATAGTAAGTATAACAAAAAGAAAAAAGTGTACAGAAAATTAGTACTGGAAAACGTGCTATTATTTTTAGCTGTTTAGCATCACTGTAATTTTCTGTTTAGTATGTTTTCTGCAGGAAATGATGGTGCAACAGGTGCCTGGGGTTGTGGATTTAATCCCTTCCTCGGGTCACTATATGTTAGGAGATTGGCATGTTCTGTCCAGGTCTGCATGGGTTTTATTTGGGTGCTCCAGAGCAGAGTCAAAAACACACATTGATTTGTGTATAAGCTATAAAACAGTGTCTGTGGGTGTGAGCGGTTAAGTGACTCTGTATTCTTGCATTGCATTCATTGATTCTGGGTAGGCTCCAGACCCACTTCAACACTGAACAGGATGAAGCGGTTACAGAAAATGTCTCTGACATTTGCACAATGCTGCATGTCATGAAATGAACTGAAATTTATTGATTAATTCATTCATTGTCTGTAACCGATTATCCAGTTCAGGGTTGCGGTGGGTCCAGAGCCTACCTGGAATCATTGGGCGCAAGACGGGAACACACCCTGGAGGGTGTGCCAGTCCTTCACAGGGCGACACACACTCACTCACATTCACTCACACACTCACACCTACGGACACTTTTGAGTCACCAGTTCACCTACCAAAGTGTTTTTTGACTGTGGGAGGAATCCTGAGCACCTAGAGGAAACCCACGTGGACACGGGGAGAACACACCAAACTCTTTACAGTGAACTGTAGATTTAATTGCTTATTGAATAGTATGAAAGTTGCTAAAACCACCATAGCACACTTTATACCCTCCTTTGTTGATAATTATTATGACAGTTCATAGTTTTGCAGGTTAATTGTATAAGTATTTGAGGATACTGTTAATTGCTCAGACATGATGATATAACAGACAGTCATCATGATGATGCTGAAGTGAATTAAAGCATGGGGTGATTAAGTGATGTGTACCAGGAATGGCTGCTGAGATGCTCATTTGCATTTAACGATGGCCACTTTGTTCTGTGCCTGCATGAGGTCTGCAGGTGGGGCCCAGTGGGAAACAGAATCAGTGAGCAACAAGAATAAGGATGCTAGAGCAGCCACACACACACATACAAGGTGGAAACTCCAGGCCTCTAGAGCTTCCATTTACTCCCAGGCAAAACATCAAATAGCTAGAGCTCCCACTTACGCCCAGGGAGAACCCCAGGTAACAAGAACAGCCATTTACACCCAGAGCAAACAGTAGATAACTACAGTCGCAGAGCAGCTATTTACACCAACAGAAAACACCAGGTAACGTCAGCAGAGCTTTTATTTACACCCCCAGAAATCTTCAGTTGGACAGAGATATGGTGCCATTTCATCTAAGGAAAATTGTAGGTTGCCACAGCCAGCATTTTCACACTGGGAACTCTTAATAATTTTATAAAAACATATAAGTAAACTGCAGACAGCAGCACCAAGGGGTCATTATGTCATGGAACACATCCACTTGACACCATGTCAGGATTAAGTCGTCCTTACACCATAAAGCAGATTGCTTCTCTTCACCTCACCGTGTCCGCCGTCATGTCTCATAGGATTAGAGGATAAATTTGTAAAACAGCTAGTGTTGCAGCGCAGGGGGAACAGATCAGTGAAGGAAACAGCTATCCCGCAGTGTCCATGACCAATGGCTGATCCAAGCCTGGCCCTAGAGCCTGAAGGAGCCGGCCAGATCTGGCCTGATTAGCCCCTTTTGTTTGGGAGGGCTTGTGGATTGCTGCTCGAGTGCACCTTAGACGTCCATAACGGATTAACTGCTTACTCCTTCAATATGTCATGGCTTCTCTTACTCTCTTTTTCTCCTTCCCTGGCTCCTGCTGGAGATGCTTAACACAAATATTTATGATTTAGTGACTGCTGAGCTTGGAGTATATGAATATGAAGATTATGGAGATTATGTCAGTTGTTGTTGTGTTGATGTATTTGGGTCCTAGTAGGCTTGTGACAACCACGAATATTTAACTGATGATTAACTGGCATATAAATAACAACTATTACCATTTTAATTGTCTGTTTTGTTCATGGTGTCACTATAAATGTACAAGTCTTAAGTGGCTAGATCTCGCTTCCTAGCTATTGATACGTATACACTTGAAGCTGCTGAGAGGCACTTGAGCTCAAATAAATAAATACAATCACATACAATCACATAAATACAAACATATACATTTGTATATTTAATTCTGTTTCAGACTTACTCACTAAAAGAATACAGAAGCCTGGCCCAGGAGGTGAAGCTCGGAGGTCTTGGTCCATGCAACACTGTTGCTGAGCATGTGGTAAGAGCTGCAATACCATGATGTCTGGGAACACCATTTTGGGAGGGTCTTCCATTAAATGCATCTAATCGAGTCTCTCCTTTTCTTCATGTTGGTGTAACTAATCCCTAACAGCTATTTTCAACAACCAAGTGGTTTTGAGGTCTCTGTTCTTTTACTTGTGAATGTGAAAGACTTTCATCCCTCTAAACGGAACAGAAAGGAATTTACAAACCTAATGAGTGTAGGCCTTGGAGAGGGTTATTTTTCTGTTTTCCTTTTGTCACCAATGGTGAAACCTTCAATGAATCTGATTTTCAGATGGGTCTTAGTAAGGCAGCGACTTTGTTTTTCGACACTGGTTCCAGGGAGATGATGAGTTTTATTTGGTTTTGTTTGCTGCTGTGGAGAGGCCTCCGAGAGAGACATACAATGAAGGCGAGAGGCCTTAAGGGAGAAACGGCTTAGGTAATTAAACCTCCCCTTTGTAATCTGTCTCTCTCTCTCACCACTGTCAGGCTGAGAAAATTAGACGACAGAAGCTGTATTCAAATGTGATCCGTGAACAGAACAAGCGGATAAGTAGGATTCCCATTCTGCCGGCCAGAAACCCAGTGAGCAGTGACAACAAGGACACCATTCCCAGGAACAAGGTGAGAGAGACCTGAAAAACCACAGTGCTTTACCTTCCTGTGTCTATGACACAGAAGCATTACCTTGGCAGGTCCTTTGATCATCTGCCCAATTTTATTTTTAATATGTCTAATTTGGACCATGATCTTCTGTTATCAACTTCTTTTATTGTCTGTTCAGTCAGAGTGCTTTCTTTTACGGTAGGTGTCTACTGAAATCTTAATTGAGGAGACTTTTTGGTCAATTTGATACGTTCAAATCTCCAAATGTTGTGTAAATTTGTATTTTTATTATTATTTGTGAAGACATATTAGCTATTCTATCATATAAGAGTGTTTATCAAGTTCCCTATATGTTATGTAAGCTTCTGTTCAATTTGGAGTTATTGTTTTATGATTGGATATGACTGTAAGAAAGGGTTAACAGTATCTGTACCTAAAATTGTCAAACTGTAATAAAGAACATTTTAATCAATGATATAAATAAATTGATTTTGAAACTCTGTCCAGGCTTTGGCCTATGCTAAAACCATTAAGAAGCCGGAAGCACCACAACAGCAGAAGAAGAAGCCGAAAGAGAAGAGTGAGAGCATGTTTGAACAATCTGCATATCTCCCGTTAGGAGTGGATGTCTCTCATCTGCCAACTCTGGAGTTACTGATGAAACGACATGAGCAGGAGAAAGAGGCAGTGGCCCGCTTCACCAGCCTTCAGACTGCTTCATCCAAACCATCTTAACACCCAATAAGCAGGTAGCATTTACACCAAACTGTGGACTTTATAAACATATAGGCAGCTTTGACATAGAGAATGATTCCATGTATTATACTGAATGTATCATGCACTTTTAGAAAAATAACAGACATTTAATAAAAGGCTTTTATAAAATAACCATTTTCATATATTGCAATGTTAACATCCTATAACGAACTGCACTGTGAACATTTGAGGTGAATTGTAATGTTCTTGTTTCTTTTTCATAAAATCTTTTGTTGGCAAGAATGTGTGTATGTTTAAAATGAAGTCAAATATCTGTGAATTGTGTTTGTGCTGTATTGTATAGAAGAATATTTATGAGCACAGTATAGTGCAAAATTCAGACACTACATCCTTTATTTAAAATAACCATTAAGGAGATGTTTCCGTTTTCTGGAGATTAGATATTACAGTATAATCCACTTGCATAAGATACGGGCAAGTCAAACAAAACTAATACAGGGTGCCAATAATGTGATAGCATCCATTTTGCTGCATTTTGTTAAATGTGTGAATATCTATAGGAGTTAAAAGCCACTTTCATGATGTGCTTTTATCTATAAATGAGAAAAAAAAACACATTTTCCAAATCAGGAATTTAAAAATAGTATAAAAATTTAAAGAAAAGGGGGTTCCTAAAAAGAGCTGTTACCATAATGTAAACAAAAAAAATACTTTTTGAAACAGGGGAGAATTAAGCTTCAGATCTGAAAAAAAAAAATCATAAGGCATTTCTTTCCATCATTCCACTTTGAGAGAAAACTCCAGATGAAATAAACAAAAAATTTGCAAACTGAACGTAAACACTTCTGGGGCACTGTCCACACTTGTGCCCAGACCTTGACAAAAAAAGGCAAGTAAATGCAAAGAACAGAAGCTGCAATAAAAGCAAAAGGTGAAAATACTAAACATTAATATGTGATTTTCTGTTTAATTTTTGAAATAAAAAATTACAAATATTTAAAATTAAAAGGTTTGAAATTTATTTTTCAAATAAATGTATATGTCTGATTTTGTTTTCTAAGTGCAGTATCATGCAGCATTTTCCTTTTTTTCAATAGATCTCTTAACCCGGGCAGTGATCTCATAAACACACCTGGCTTCACTGTTAATGGGGAACACTGTGCTATTTTTCAGCCAGTTCCTGCCCATTACTCTGATTATTTCCACTTTCCTCTGCCCTTTTCTTTAACTGGGAGAGAGAGAGAGAGAGAGAGAGAGAGAGAGAGAGAGAGTGTAAGAGCGAGAGAAAGAAAATAATGGGTCAAATAAGGATGGCACTTTGAAGCCAGCCTGATTAGAGCAGGCAAACTTGCTTTCTGTATTTTTTAAAGTGATAATTTTCCCCCATAAAACAATCTTGAGCACCTATTTCTTTAATGGAAGCTTTAGATCGTTATCAAAGGGCTATTTACTCGTATGTAATATTTTAATTAGATTATAGCCTCTATTTAACCCATCATGTGTGCTTTGATGCACTGTGTTTTTCAGCGTTAAGCCTCAGAAGCGAGCCTAATCAATGCCGGATCTTTTTGAATTAATGAGGGATGCTGCCCTCTCTTTACATCTTTTTTTATTTTTTTATTTTTCCCTCCTCAGTGCTGCCATAGAAATTGGTTCATTGAAGGAGGCTGTGAATTAGCATCCCCTTTCTGAGGCTGGGCTTTGATGTGGGCGCTGCTGAAGGACTTGGCAAAGCCCTGCCAATGAGCTGATGGAGCCACGCGCCGCAAACCGCTTAATCTTTTAATTGATCACCTTCCACACAACCTATTCTCATCGTTTTTTTTCACTCCCTCTCTAAACCAGAGCCCTGTTCTACAAACACTGCATGAATCACTCTCCAAAAAAGGGCCTAAATATGCTGCACGTCCCCAAACCCATTAGGCTAAACACTCCAGATTCATGTTAGCGGCACATGGTCACACAGTTAAGAGCCTGCTGCATGCTGTACACTATGTTTAAAAGTATTCAGGCATCCATTCTCTTTAGTGAATTTGGCTTCTTTAAGGTGAATCTATTGCTGACACAGGTGTTCAGTTTGTATGATCTCTATAGAAAAGCATTCTATCAGGTTCTTTGGAGCAGGCACACGAGGCTAAGATCTCCATGCCCAAGTGAAGTGTCGGCTAGGTGCAAAGCACCCCGGCACTGGGCTCCGAAGCAGTGGAGCTGTGTTCTCAGCAGTCATTTGGAATGAGATGGAGTAGTGGTTTGTAGTCTAGATCTAATCATCCAGCATTTGTGCAATTCCTATTATTGCCTTACGTTGCATAAGAAATGTTGGACAAGCAGATGACTACAAACTTATGGACATACAGACAGGTTAATTATAAGATTTAATGTGCTGTTGTAAAAGGCTAGATCTGAGTGCTGTGTTTCTTGCGACAGTTACATGTCTGTGTGCAGGCTACTGTCCATAATATCTTTTATCAATATGTTAAAAAATGATCCTATTGTGGCCTTTATCTTCCTGTATAGTCTCAGAGAGATGGTTTAATGGGTTCATTGTTGTCAAGGGACTGTTGTATCTATTAAATGTTTAAAAGCCCAGTTGTGTTTTATTATTTGTGTACATTATTATTATTATTGTTTTTATTATTTTGAGTGGGTCATTTCAGACTGATTGGAAGTCTACTTTGAGATTCAGAGAGTAAATAAAGAGATTATAACGGAACTGT
Organism: Hoplias malabaricus; assembly: GCF_029633855.1. Lineage (NCBI taxonomy): Eukaryota > Metazoa > Chordata > Actinopteri > Characiformes > Erythrinidae > Hoplias > Hoplias malabaricus. Next base: position 12,930,781 of record NC_089817.1, read on the forward strand.
CCTCATATTCATTTACTCTGCAGAATGAAGCTTTATCTTTGCTTTTAAATGAAAAGCAGATTTATGAATATTGTTTTTCTGGTTCAAATCAAACAATGTTAAATGCAGACTAGACTTTGAGTTTAAGTTTGGAAGTTCATTGTGAAGGTTGTTTATCAAATGACATGCTGTGAGGTCCAGTTCTGTGCCTCTTTTCAATTAATTTTATTAAATAAATAATTGTTAATATGTTAAATATTTTACATTTTATCAGTTATAATAGGATCATTAGTTTGTGATTGTTGTGAAAAAAAAAGCCCTGTATTTAATTGCTGTTGTTGTTGTTGTCAAAGTATTAACATGTTTGTACGTTTGTTGTTTGAATCTGACATTTCCAAAAAAAAATTTGAAAACATGCTAAATGCAGATTTAAATGAACATCAAAGAAGTACATCTTGTGTTTACAAAAGTTATTAAAATGTTCATTATAATAGTAGCTGCAGTAATACTGGCTGGTGCTGTATAAGAGTAGACTACAGTAGTAGTATCGGTTATTGGTGGAGGTGTTTTTATAGTTTCCGTTGAAGACAGTTGTGTGGTTTGAAATGGTCATTTCCAGAAGAAACCCTTGCGATTTCTTCTCGAGTGTGAAATTAAAAGCACAAAAAAACACATTTAAAAGAAGCACACATCGCTTGCGTTTGCAACAATTTTTTTTGTTTGTTTGTTCGTGTGTTCGATAATTCATTCACTGTACATTTTGAACATTTGACCATGAGTGAAGGAGAGGTGTGAACAGAATGCGAAATGCGACAGTGTTGGAGAAACTCATTTTCCAGAGTCCATTAAACAAGTGCTAAATACCACGTTTCTATTTACAGATTGTCCATAGATTATTTACTTTTCCCCCTCATATATTTACAAAATAAAAGTCATGAGAGGCCGTCATTAAAAGAGTGAAACCAATAATAATAATAGCAATAATAATAATAATAATAATAATACATTATGAGGAACGTTAAAGATATGTTCCATTTCCCCAGGCCTTGTGAGATTGAAAGTATTTTTCCGAATTGAAAATAGCCATTTTCACCACGAGGTCATTCTTTTTTACCATTATTTCTTCAGTGTCCAAAGCGCGTCAATAATACAGTTTATAATACATGTTCTTTTATAAAAATCGGAACAAGAAGAAAAGGGAAACTTTAAATATAATTTCCTATCTATTGTGAGGGTAATCCATGTGCGAGAGAGAGAGAGAGAGAGAGAGAGAGAGAGAGAGAGAGAGAGAGAGAGAGAGATGTTTTATAGTAGATGTGGAGGTGAGCAGATGTCTTCCTCGATGTCCACCTCGTCCTCGTTGTCCTGCAGTGTGAACGTGTCCGGGCTCCTCACTCCCTCCGCGCCGGCGCGCCGGTCCTGTTCGCTTTCGCTCGAAGTGTCTGCACATCTGTCCATCGGTTCTCCGGGCGCTTTCTGCTCCTCTTGAGTTTTCCGAAGCTGTTTCTTATGCTTCATCCTACGGTTCTGGAACCACGTCTTCACCTTCGCAGATGCACATAGACACACACACGATTTACACTCTCATCCGAATTGTGTGAACGCTGTTTAAACCACTTTGAAAGATCACTATTTGTCCAAATGTCAGGAGAGACTGAGTACAGTGTGTGTGTGTGTGTTTGTGTGTGTGTGTGTGTGTGTGTGTGTTTGTGTACCTGTGTTTCGGACAGACTGAGCGCAGTGGCCAGTTCCACGCGCTCGGGAGTGGATAGATATCTCTGGAGCTCGAAGCGTTTCTCCAGGCCTGACAGCTGCGAGTCTGAGAACACGGTGCGCGCCTTCCTGCGCCTACAGTGTTTCCCCGGCAACTCCGCGTGCGGAGCGAATAACGACGGCATCTGCATCCCTACATCAACCAGGAAAACAAGTGACAGTCTTCATTAACAATATTCACCAAAAAAAAACAACAACCACCACCAGCAACAACAACAACAACAACAACAACTATAATAATAATAATAATAATAATACAAAAAAATAGTTAATGAGTATTTGCGCTAGTCTTGTACTTTATAAAATAATACAAAAAATCAAATAATAATTCATAGGGGTACTGTATAAAACTATTGCGCAAATATATTGTATACAATTTATTACTGATATTTTTACTATTTTTTTTACTACTAACAGTAACAAACAACAATTGAAGACTGTTAATTTGTTTAAAAATTGTAAATATACTGTAAAAATATAAATAGAACGTGTAAAATTATTCTTCAAATAGAATAAATATGTATTTCAAATACTACTCTTTTTAACAATTGTCCTTAAAATAATAATAGTATTAATAATGTACTATAATTAAAATTAATGTAATAATAATTGTATTATTGCTATTTTCATAATAAATAAAGGATACATAAACAAAATAAATGGTAGTAATCAAAATACTACTACTACTACTACTACTATTACTAATAATAATAATATAATAATAATAATATAAAGTTAATATGAAACACATTTTTAAACGAAATTAAAATAAAAATGTTAACAATATATATGTTTGTAAAATATGCAGAACCACATTTTATTGTTCTGCTTCTTTAAAATCCTGGATCTAAAGTGTAGAAATATTATTATAGTTTTTTTTCAAAACTGTAGACGACCTATTTAACAATATAAAATGACATTATGTAAGTTTGAGTGTCAAGTGGGTTTTGTTTGAATCGTGCGCGTGAAACGAATGAGAGAAAATGTGATGATGTAATTAAGCACATTTCTGTGGAATTGTTTAAACAATAACATTTTTAAGCAACAGTTTTTGGCCTCCACCGTTTACAAAATCAGTTTTATAAAAACATACAAAACTCTGCTGATTCTGCGGAAAAAACACCTAAAGCCCAACATTTTAAGGTCCACATTCTTCCACACTGTAAAGTGTTTAATCAGTTCCGCTCTGCACACACGACTTCATCCGGTAGAACGCAAATGAAGCGGTTTCGTAAATAATCAGTGTTTTATTCGAAACGTTAATTTGACTTAAATAAAATCAGTTGTTGCTTATTATTATGAATAATTTTTAATAATAATAAACATCTACAGTTTTGATCTGCCTCGTCCCACTAAAAATAAATAAAGGTTCTTCAGTGAAGCCAGTGTTAGAACCATGGAGAACTCTAATTACTGTTCAAATCCTAAATTGTTGTTTGGTTCCTCTGCGTCAGGATTAACTGTACACAGATCGCTTAGGTGGTGTTCTTAAAGTGGTCCCAAATAGCCTCTAAATCTATCTACTCTTTTTAATCAAAGAACCCCTTCCGTTACAGAACCCTTATACAGTATTAGGTACAAGCCTTATCTGGGTCTATAGAATATTTTTTCTAAACGGGGAAAAGTCACAAGGCAGCCCTAAAGTCCAATCTTCCAAATGGAAAAGCCCTGTTTTATCCTCGTCTCTCTCCACCCTCGCCCAGCCGGGCCTGCGCGCGTTCCGAGCTCTTACCGGAGGCGAAGAAGTAGGGATGTTGCTCCGCTTTATGGAGCGGGTGGTGTGGGTGGGGGGCGAGAATGGGGGTGGGCATGAGCGGGTATCCATACTCCAGCAGCGGCACGCGGGAGGACAGCGAGCTCGTGAAGGGCGCGGGGAACACCTCGCGCAGCGGCTTGGGCTTGTGCAGAAGGATGTCCTCGATGAAGAAGGACGTGGCCCGGTGCGCGGGCATATGCGCCCCGGCCGCTGTGAAGTTTCCGCTCATCGCCGCTAAGAGGCCCGCACCGCGTTCCCCGCAGCAACTCTCTGGTAGATATATGACTTCTGTTTTTAGTTTGTCCTGACACTGAGAAATGATGGACACCCGCACCGTCCCTTCTCCGCAAGTGCATCCAAAACAAAAGCAGCACGGCGGACAGGTCTTGGGGAAAACGCGTAAATCTGACCGCTCTCAGGTTCATCAGTATTTATTCAGAGCGAAGGGCAGCGGCGCAGCGCCGCGCGCAACTGCCCTCAGCCAATAGCGCCGCGGCAGGGCGGGAACACAATTAGCGCTTTATGGATTAATTATAGGGGACTGAGTGAGGAGAGAGGGAGCACAAAACTCCTCCACACCGAGCTCACTCACCCACTACTCCTGCCCATTCTGGGGGTCTCTTTAGAACCCAGACCTGAGAAGACCTTCGTTTTTACCCAAGTCACCAGAGCGTGTTTAGCTGTTATTATGAGCTATTACCACATGGTCATGTTTTATTACGGCACGTAGAATACTTATAGGGTTTTCGTCCCAATTCTAGCAAATCCAGACTGCTTTTAATTTGCTCATTTTCTTGCAGTTGGTGTTGAGAGAGGAGTTCATCTTAGAACGAACGAACTATTATTAATATGCCACTTTAAAACCTTTATTTAATTATAACCATTACATTCACAATTACGTCAGTTAGTGCAAGTCAGTAACCAAGTTCTTACAGCCTCAGGCTAAAAGCAGAACATTTACCAACCAAGGAATATATATTTTAATAGAAATGTTTCCCACATTCTCCAGTCATTCTACAAAATGGTTACATTTTCGCAGTTTCTCACGACCCAAGAGATAAAGCTGAAGTCTGCTCCGTGTTTTAGGATTTGTCTTGTTCTTTATCACAATTTCCTCCGAGACACGACCACATATTAGTTTTGATGTTAGTGGGGGTCTTGGAGCGTTGTCGGGACTCCCCATTTCTTCCAAATCTCTTGAAGTCAACGAGAAAAGTAAACCAGGACACTTCTTATTCTCTAGCGTGACGGGTTTGGGGTGAAACAGGATGTTTGGGAGGAAGTAATAAGATAAGATAATATCTGTTTGAAAACGATTCGTTTTCCCTTTCCTAATATCAAATAGATTCTCTTATTTTTAATTAAATTAATTCTATAATTAATATCGTCTGAAAAAAAAGATATTTTAACTGGAAAATAAAAAAATAAAGGGTGGTCTCATTTGCAGTAATGTACTTTACAGAAGCCCCTACAATCACTACGTTAAGAACGAAGCGGATGACAGCATTATCCCAAATTACACAGCATTAAAACACAACATGCATAATTTCACCAAAAAAGTATAACTGGTAAATGTACAGAAATAATAGAAAAGTGAGCAAAAATTGGTAGGAATACTTCTCACCCAATGAGCTTCTATGGGGATTCATATTGTAGGGTGGGCTACTCTAGTAAGAAATGTAGCAGCTAATAATGTAAATTGTATATACGAAAGCACTTTTACTGATTCTACTTTATTTAAACATCGTAGTGTTCTAAGTAAGTAAGGAATGTGTAAACGTATAGCTTAGTGAATAAATGTGCAGTCTAGCCTTTTCCCATTTCACGCATTTGTACCCTCATCATTGCATCATTTCAAGGATCGTTTATTTTTCTCAACAGTTACAATCATGAGCGCCCCCTCCTGCAGGTGTGCGTGCATCAGACCACACTTTCCTGAAGATTATTACCAGCAATCCACTGAGATCCTCTGAGGCTTTGCACAGAAACCTATTAGAAAGCAGCTTCATCATGGAACTCTTTATCAAGGTGCAGCATTAATCTAAGCTTAAATTTGTTAACTCATACAGTTAAAGGGTTGGGAGCTAATTTTGTCCTTATTTTGTATTAAAACTTGAGATGACTTCATACCTTTGTTGTTCACCCCTCAACAATGTCATGAAAGTCGGAACTTCAAAGAATACATTAGAGCTTATGCTAACAGGACTGGACATATATTAGAGTTATGACGCATTGAGGGCGTGGTCTAGAGCGGAAGTTCTAGTTTTTAGAAGCATTAATGCTGAACTCTTAGTTAAAAAGGTAAATTTTTGGTCACTAAAGGTACAAACAGTGTAAATGTACCTTTAAAGCTACAACAGTGGTTTTAAAGTCTCATCTCTAAAAATACATAACATTCTCTTCTCCAGAAAGATGTGAATATATGTAATATTTCATTACAGAACTATATGTAAATAATACAACAAACCATACGTCCTGGAGATGAAATGGGGCTTTTGAAATTAAATTAAAAAAATTATAATAAAATAAGGTACCATTACGTTCCCTAAAGTTACAGAATATATGAGGGTACCATCACCAAGACAACAAAAGGTACACCACAGTAAGTTTTTTGGAAATTTGCCTTAAACCAGGTCCTTGAAACACACTAAATTTTAATCAGTACATCTAATATGAAAAAGATTAATTTTCTCTATAACAAACAGGACTCTAATAACTCTATCCATCCATTTCAGACTGAACTAATGATTGGATGATTTTACCTGCACGTCTAAAATGTCCTTCCTCATATTGATTGATTGATTGATTGATTGATTCATTCATTCATTCATTCATTCATTCATTCATCCATTCATCCACGTATGTAATTATTTCGAATGATGGCAGGCACATGCTTCCTCCCAAAACCATGTATCTCTTCTTTTCAAACTGCAGCTAACACAACCAACAGGACAAAACCTTTATGTCAGCAGACACCTGCTGGCTAGCAGTGTGTGTATGAGGAAGAGCTGCTTTTCTTGTGCTTGTGTTTGGATGCCAGGTCTAGGATGCTCAGGCATCAGCTGGGATCGCCAGGTTGTTAGGGCACAAATATCACAAACATCACTTGCACAAACATTATAGGAACATATGGGTAAAAGCTGTTCTCTCTGGTTGTTTACATTCAGAAGCTACAGGTCTTTAAAGGTGGGACTTTGACACTGTGTGTTTAAGGTGGAAATAAACTTTTAACCTGTCTGTAAATTTTAAACCACTGTTTGAATTACCACAGAATTTCATTTGTAACTCAAGAGTTTTAGTTTTGTAGCACTTTCAGTAGTGCAGTTAGCCGTCTCCTGAGTTTGGAGACATTTCCATCTTAAGTGATCCGAAACTGTAAATATAAGTCAATAATACTCTATTCCTATGGATCAGGAATAGAGCAATACCCTCAATTTGGTTCATGCTTTTTAAGCTTTTGGAGACCTCTTCATTGTCTAAAAATAATATAAATACCTCTGCCATGAACAGAGAGAGAGAGAGAGAGAAAGCCTAGCATAACAGATGGAGACAGTTTGTTTTTTTACTCATTTACACACACTGGGGCTTTGTAAACACATTTCACCGGATCCAGCACACAGACAGAGCTAGCAAATGGTAAGGAACCATTCTGAATTTCATGATTATAATCGTGAAGGCCTTACCTATTTTTAAACGTCTGTTTAAGAGCTAAATTTTAACAGGTGGTGAAATTGGACAGCACAGCTTAACCCATCTCTATTGTCTAAACCTGCTGGCTTTAGTAAACCAGAGCTTAGCACTAAAAATAGAAATAGCTAGCACTTATACCTTCAAAACAGATTAGGAACGCATTGTTAGCCTATGAACACGAGGCGTTATAAAACAGCTATTTTGAACAAAACCGCAGAGTGGTACGCTTCTATAGGGCTAAAACGTGTTTTAACGATATTGTCGCGATTCTTTACCTCGTAACTGATGTTGTACCCTGTGCTACTGTTGTACTGTGACCTTGTGAATGGGTTCTGGCGTTGGGAAGGAACCTAAGGCTGCTTACACGCGAATGGAGCTAACTAGTATCTTTTAAAGTAAAATGAGAAAGTAAATGTAGTAATGGTGATGAGATGGTCTTTACAGGGACAGTGGAGTCCGCGCATTTAAGCCGATTTAAACAGCCATTTAATCAAAGTGAAACGGGGAGTGTGCGCGGTCTTTCTCTAAGAGGATTGTACGGTACTAGCCGCTCCCTCTGACGCTAAGTCTGACCGCCAACCCACGAACGGCCCACCGGACTCTGCCTTGAGTGTAAAATGTCTCCTTTCACTGTTCTTCTCATAGACAACGTGTTGTTGTTGCTTTTGTAGCACTAAAAATAACAATTTAATCCGATAGTTTATTATCTTTCTAATTAAAAACGAGTTAACCCATTATTCACAGCGACCAGACTTAAATATGACACTTCCTCCGTGTTCATGTGTGCGAATGTTCAGATTTTGTAATAAAAATAAAACGTAGTTGTGCATTAAAATGTGCAGAAATGTATTTTAATGCCTGTTGACAATAGGGGTCAAACCTTTAGCTTGCATCTTTCTGACGCTTGATGACTAGGTCCTGACGAGTTGTTAGATGCTGATCTTTCGATTTCTGAGATCTGTCTGTGTAGTTTTGTGGGAAGAAATGATGTGCTCCACTATCGTATTGATGGGTCATCATGGATTAATTTTATGTAAAATACTCTGTCTGAACTCTAGTTGTTCCAAAAACCACTGAGATACAGTGAAGTAGTTAGACACTGGGTCACACAGAAACACAACTGTAACCAAGACTCTTTATTGAAATCCCAGTGTTTTTTCTCCACTCTCCAAGCTGCAGTGGATGATATTATCCTTCATGGTTTTGACTCCTAGTGTGGAGCCGGGTTTCTGGGGCATTCATGCATCCGGTAGGCACACATATAGAAAATACCTGCAATAAAGAAGAAATAACAGAAGCCCTTTCAGCTTAAAACAATCGATAAAAAAGAGAAAAGCCCAGGCACCGAGCACACTCTTCTCCAATTCTGCAAGCAGAAGATCAAGTGTTTGTTTGTGAGTGAGTGTGTGTGTGTGTGTGTATACCTGAAAAGAAGGTGAGCACCACGGCCACCCAGCCGATGATGTAGGACCACGAGAAGCGCCAGCTGCCGTAGCGCTTGCCATAATAATTCATAGTGACTCCAGTGTACACCGCCATGGCCAAAAACACGAAGAAGCCTACACACACACACACACACAGCGCTGACAGTTTTCTTGTTCCGTTTGTATATACATTTATTTCAAAACATAAGTTGTATACTTATATACAGTTTAAAAAACAACAACAGCAGCAGCAAAAAAAGAGAAAACTTTATATATATATATAAAGATAGATAGATAGATAGATAGATAGATAGATAGATAGATAGATAGATTGATAGATAGATAGATAGATAGATAGATTAAGGAAAATGTATGAATCAAAAACAATGAACAACTACACTACAATGTTTATTTACCAATTCTGAGTCAATAAACAATGACAATAAACATGAAACAAAAGAACTTATAAATTAATATGAAGTTCGCCTCTCTTATTTCTCGAGGTATTCTTAGCCATTGTTATTATTGTTTTTAATAACGTTGTTTTGGCGTTTGCTACTTGTAGATTTATTAACAGTTCATTTGTGATTTATAAATAGCAACAACAGTAATAATTTGTTACCTAGTTGTATATAATAATTAGCATTGATTAAAAAACGATTGATTTAAAAACTTTTGTTATTTTAATTCTCCCGCGTGTTTGTATCACACTACACCTTTAACACACCTACACCTTTAAGCATGTCATACACAAGTTATTGACTTGCAAAAGCGTGTCAGTGTCACATTATGGTGCTACTCAAGCGTGTTAGCACATGCTACTACTAAAAGCAGCTAGAGTTAAGGATATGGATAGGTTTAGGGGCATGCGTGGTAACATGGATATGACGCTCCTGGCCTTTACCTTAGGATTCTGAATCATAGATGGTAAATGCTAAAGGTATGAAGGGATGAACAGTTACTCACAGGAGATGAAGAAGAGTGTCCCAGCAGCGAAGGTCTTATCAAACCTGTCAAAGGTGGAGTAGTGGATGAAGGCCATGATCCCTATGATGATGCCGAAGAAGCACGCGAGCAGAGAAAGGATCATGAAGGCACGCGTGGCATCCCAGTATGCTAAGGACACACAGAGGTCAGCAAAGGTCAGCACAGGCCTGAACACTGGACACTCTCTCACCATTTAATAACCCATTCTTCTGTATATTCATATATTTATCAGATTAACATCATATATTTACTCCTAACATCTTCTGTGCTGAACTGCACAGAAACAGTCATAACCCATTGCTATGGAGGAATGCAGGGGGAAATCTTTCAGAGAAAGTGTCTGCATACATTTGCCTCATTGCTTCAGCTATTATGATAATTAGCTGGGTAATGAGTCAATTAACAAGACCTCAAATGAATGTTGTTCTCTGGGGGTGTCTCCTAATAAGAGTGAGAGGTTTACAGAGCACTGCTCCTAGCTGCAGTCTGGAAGAAGATTAACCAATGAAAGAGAATTGGATTTCAAAAATGAATAGGAAATACGAAGCCATGCATGTCACCTGAAATAGACACATGCAATCCTACTGAACTGGAAAAGTCGTCCATCTTCAGGAACATTACACTGTTCCAGGGATCAATGCAGGCTCACTGTTATTATCAGGCCGAATTAAAAATGTGTGCCGCTTGTCATTCACAGAATTTACCATTTGGTAATGTCACAAACCACAACTATTTACATTTAAACATCTACTCAGTTTAGTTCAGCTCTGCCTTTTCACATTAAAGTTGTAAGGCGTGTTTCAGTTTGGAATGAGACACAGAAAAAAAGTCACGACACAGAAAAGTAAATGGACATTAGGAAAAAAAAGAAAATGTGAGAGAAGTGTAGTATATCAGGCTTATTGCTTAACAACTTGTGGCGATATCATTACTTAAATTTGGTTATTGTATGATACGAATCAAAACTTACACACACTTATAATGTTGATCCTACAATGAAGAAAGTCAAAGACAGTGGTGATATGTTTAGTAGTAGTGTGAGGTATATGTGTGTGTGTGAGTGTGTGTGTGAAGCTCACCAATGCTGTCAGTGTGTGTAAAGCATTTGCCAGGCGTGCAGTATCTCCACAGGCCCTGGTGCATGAAGTTGTTTGAGTGACGGTACTGCATCCAATAATCTGTTGCTGTGGAAACGATCAGGAGTATATTCCCCACTCCGGCACAGAACAACCCTCCTCCCATAAAACTGTACATCCTGCGTCTGCACACAGACTACACACACACACACACACACACACACACACACACACACACACACACACACACACACACATATTAGGGTTGTGTTATCATCAAGGGCCAGCACTGGCCCCTCTCAGCACCACAGCTCTTCACTCTGAGGGGCCTAAGTGTCTGTAATTGCATTGTAATGAACACATTATTTCCACTGAGTGAACTGAGAGGTCACAATCATGAAGCTACCACCACAGTGTCTCCCCCCACCCCTCTCTCCCTCTCTCTCCCTCTCACTAACTCTCTCTCCCTCTCTCTCCCTCTCACTAACTCTCTCTCCCTCTCTCACTCTTAACTCTCTCTCTTTCTCTCTCTCTCACTGCTCACCCACTCTCTCTCTGTCCTCACTCTCCACATCTGTTTGTTTGTCTCTCTTTCTCCCTTTCTCTCTGTGCATATATCAGTCTACTCAAATTTCTCTTTCTCTCTTCTGTGCACTGTACATATATCTATTTCTATCTTTCTTTTTTTCTTTCTTTCTTTCTTTCTTTCTTTCTTTCTTTCTTTCTTTCTTTCTTTCTTTCTTTTGCTTGTTGTTTATTCTAACCAGATATCCCATTAATACATTAACATACATATTAATAACCAGTAGTCAATAAGTGCAAAAATGTAAAATTAATAGTTTTGAAATGGTATATTAATATTAAATTATTAATTTTATTTTAGTAATTTTCCAATGCTAGATTATAATGCATTCACTTTTATTTTTAATTTAGAACATTAGAAATATTCAGTTAATATTGTCATCATCACGAACATCCCCGCATACTACTACTACTACTACTGCTAATAATAATAATAATAATAATAATAATAATAATAATAATAATAATAATAATACCTTTGCCATGAATTCCACCTAAATATATTTTATTTACTATTGCTATTGTGTATTCAGCCCATATACGTTCATGTATTGCTCAAAATCAGGCCAGTGGACTGGAACCCACACCAATTTTCCAGTAGAGGGCGTCACTGTTTCCCTTGACTCACCAAAGATGTCATTGTGGAGATGATAATTATTTCAGTCTGTAGAGCGGTTTTTAAAGTCTAAAATGCAGATTCTATTATTACTGCAGTCACCTCTTAAAACAACTTTTTTCAAACATTATCAAATTAAAATGTATATATAATTAAAAAGAAAATAAACGACAACCCGATATGACTGAAATGTTTAAATGTATAAATAGATTCTAAATATTGCTTTACTCAAATATTGCCCAGGTACATCTGACTGATTTATATGAGAATATATATATATATATTTTTCTTTAAAAGCACAAGAAAATTATTACTTTTTCATTTTAAATCTGAATCAGTTCTGAATTTAAATAAAATAAATACCCACAACATCGAAAATAGGTTTTACTCACTTACTCTGAATAACTTCAAAAAGTAAAATCAACTTTTTTTAAATAATAAAAAGTACTAATAATATATATGTGATAGAGACAGGCTTCCTTACAGTCAGTGATGAGGTCACTCCATATGTCATGATTTTTTAGAAATTACAAAGAAGTATCTGTTTAATAATATATTATATAACAGTTTGCAGTCACTCAGCACTGTGTATATCAAAATACAAATCAAAGAAGCTCTTTCAATGTTCATAGTTAAAGCAACAGGCCTCAAGTTCATTCAGCTGTATATAGTACAGGAAATACTACATTTATATTTAGTCCATATATCACCAAAATATTCAAACTTACCCTCTAACCTATAGGATTTTCAAACTCCGTGTTGAAAAAGTGTGGGGTTTGTTTGACAAAATACACCAAGGCCGCGTAATGGCAGTGCCGGCAGCGATCCAGCAACTCTTAGCACCAGCGTTTAGCAGCTGAATAGGAAGAACAGGAGAAAGAACAAACAGGGCACAGAGACAAAGGCTCAGGCAGACATGCAGCCAATCAGCTGGGGCTAGTTTTGTGATTTTGGAATCTGCTGAAAAAACAGAAATAAGGGCAGTGTGCAAGCTGAACTGATCCTGATGACGGCATGGTTTCTATTGAGTGTCCACAGCTCACATCGCTATAGTTGAAAAGAGGCCAGGCGGAAAATGTGGACTGTTGTTGGACCAGGCTTCGTGCAATTATATTATCAAAACAAATCTTGATTCAATATTTATACTGTTACATTGTTTTTAATACAAAATCTATACTTTACCATAGACTTCAAAATCAGGAGGTGTATATAACTGCCTTTGCTTTTGCATCATTGGTAAAACACTTATCATAATCACAATCAAAGAATGTAAAACTTACGGTGATAGAATAAGTATAAGAGTTTCTCAGTAATAAAATAAATAAAGAAAATTAAACAATTCATTAATAAAGAATATTTATATTGAGTAGTTTTATTATCAGCTCTACTGACCAAACTGGAGCCATTTGTAGTTCTACAATTACAAATTTTAACCTATATGTTGCTCTGCATATTTTGTTTGCCCCCTCTCACCCTTTTCTTCTGTGCTCAGGACACCCACACAAACACAGCAGAGCAGGTATGATTTGGATGGTGGATCATTCTCAGCGCTGCAATGACACTGACATGGTGGTGGTGTGTTAGCGTGTGTTGCATTTGTATGAGTGGATCAGACACAGCAGTGCCACTGGAGAATTAAAACACTGTGTCTACTCAATTAGATGATACCTAATTTTAAATCAGTTTATTATTATTATTATTATTATTATTATTATTATTATTATATAATGAAACAAAATGGTTCTATGTCTGCTTGCTCCCTACTGGAACCTGTATTATAGCACTGTGTGCCTCTACGTTTGTGACTGATGCTGTTTAGTCATCACGTATGAGCTATTCTGTCTATATTATTATTGCTTGAATGAAGGCACTTACAATATGCAGACAGACCATGTATTTGTGAAACAAACCACTGCTTAACAAATTTTGTAGTAGCTAATGTGCAATACTCTAAAATGCCTCTCATATATTAGATGCAGGATAATAATTCAGCCTATGTTACAACTGGCCTCTTAAAGTGAGCTCAGGTTTGCTTTCCTGGGCTCTTATGTGCGTTAGAGGCTGTTTTCCCCTGCAGGAGGGGGTCTGTCCTCTCTGCTGCTCACAGGGCCTGAAGATGAAAGCACCTCAGTGGCTCCATTACCTGCATTAGAGCAAGTTGCTCAGACCAATTGACGACTACAAAATGCAACAGGAAAGGCTTTTTTTCCAGAGATGTGAGTGGCGTACTTGCGTCTAACTTCATTTTTATAGACCACCGCCTATTTTGTTCCATTTCAACCGAGCTGGCAGAGGGGCATTTGATATCATCCCGAACTATCAAAGTGGCCAATATGTCTCAGCAAGAGAGAGGGAGCAATTCTTCCTCCAATCCAGCTGGCTTTTCAAAGATGAATTTGTTATGGTGCATGTGTATTAAAGCACATCAATGGAGAAAAAAAGTAAAAAATAAATAAATAAATCTAAAAAAAAGAAGATCTACACATGACTGAAAGATCATGTCAGGGGAGGGTTTATAGAAGGATTTTGCAGTTTCTTCATTTTGCATTTATCCCTCACAATGCTAGTTGTACTAGCCCAACCCTACAGTCAAAATCAATCAGCATTGTCCCCTATTAGCTATGCTTTAAATACCACAGTTAAGGGAAAAAAAAACATCCTCAAGATGCAGGCAAAACTGGTAATTATGCAATGAAACATTGACTATACAATCAAGCACAAACTCTGTACACATCACACAGATATTAAGATATAACAAATGCTAATACTAACAAAAAAATAACTTTGTATGCTTAGCACTAGAAAAATGCTAGATACACTGGCTTCTGTTATACATCGTTAATGCCATTCTTCACATTGCACTGCCAGACCAAAAGCTACGGTACAGGCACGTTATTGTTCACTAAAGGTACAAATAGTGCAAAATACATTTGCAGTGGTTTTAGAGTCCAATTACATTCACTTATTCAAAAGGAGAGGTGAATATTTGTAAGCTTTCATCACAGAACAATGAAAAATATTAAAAAAACAAAATAAAGGTCCTGGAAATTAAATAGGCATATGAAATCATGGATACAATGATGTTCCCTAACTTAAAGTACTGAATATGTACACTCTTAAGTGTATCACCATAGTAATAGCAAAATGTATCACTCCAGTGAGAGCTTTTTTTTTTCCTGTGGGCTGTGGGTATTTATCGAAATGTGGTGATTAGATATTATTTTTACTCAAATAAGGCCAGTGTAAACACTGAACATATGAAATTTTGTTGTGAATTAATGGGGCCAGGTTTTTCCTTGATGAAGATATCATTCACTGAAAAGGACATAACTGCACTGTTAACATTTATCATGCAAGTGAAATCATGTTAAATGTAACGTATATATTTGCCATAGGCGCTGGTTATATATTTTGAGATTATCAAACTGATTTTTAGTTGCGTTTTTAAAAATGAATAGCTCAGTTTTTAAATGAATATTCTCTGGTTGATGTTTCAGAGCAAAAACCAATAAATGAATGTAATAGAGTCAGCTGTGCTGTTTCAATGAAATGCCATGAGTTGTCAGATGTATTTGATTATTGCTTGTTTGGTAATTTCATCCTTGTTCAGTAAAGTATGTTTCCCATTGGTTCTTGGAACACTCTATTTGCATACAGTTCTATTTGTTTTTTCATTGATTATTGCCCACCACCAACCCAACAACCCACATTCCTTTGTGAGTGGCCCTCTTTTGTTTCTTTGTATATTTGTAGGTATGGGTTTCAGTGACCTCACAAATACAATACATTTTAACAGCAGGATTTACCAGCATTTTCTATATATTGACCCGGGACCCTTTAATTACTATCACTGCAAAAATGAAAATTAACAAACATTACTACAAAAATATCTTAGTTTTGAGTTTTATGCAATTCAGAATTCATGTGATTTTTAATGTTTTTTTTTAACTGAACTTACTATATAATGCAATGCAATATTGTATAATTCATGTCTTGTAGGATTTGGGAAGATAACTGCAGGTAGAAAAATTGGGCATGTAAAATAACCACACTGCATTGTCTATAATCAGCAACCTGAGACTGGTGTATTAACATTTTGCTTGTGATGAGAATACATTTATGTGTTGAATATTAGCATTTCTGTGAATTGTTATATGGACCTTGAACCTATTGTAATCTATTAACATATAACAGATGATCATATGACAACGTATCATTGTTTGCAGTGTACATGTCAGTGAACAACAAAATGTCTTGTTTAGAACTCTTAAGAAGTTAAAATGAGTTCACTTGCTCAGATATGTTTTGGTGCAGTGGGGACTGCTCGTCCAATCTAGATTTTCTTACAATCCTTAGGTAGCATGTCCACCAAAGCACCAAAAGGTCAGAATGGATATAAGACTGATTTGTACCTTTTCGTTGTTTGTGTGCCCCTTTCACTAGCTGTCTCATTATAGCACACAATGCAAAGCTGTTTCCAGGCCCTGACCTCTTAAACATAATGCATGCAGCCCGGGAAATGTCTTTGAGGCCTTTAAGTTGCCAGCCGCATCCCCCCCCTAAATGCTTAAATCAACTCTTTAGAATTTCATTTCGCAGCCTTCGGTTGCCTAATTTGTACAGCAAGTGCTTTCAGCGTTTTCCCCAGCATTTAAGCAGCGGCCTTAATCAAAAGAGCATGCAGCCGATTCCCCCTCTCGTCCCTGGCAGACAGCGCAGTGGATGTGGAATAAAACCCTTCCACTTAACCACTTAGATGAATATATCAAGAAACTAATTTGCCATTTTAATTGCATGATTTGAGGAGGCGCTGCCTCGCTTTGCCTCTTCCATTTTGGTTGATTTCCAATGTGAGCGCACATTAGATTGATCTATGAAAGACTGCAGAAATCACAACACTTAAGTCTTTTCATTTCGCCATAATTAGATAATTGAAATTCCTGTCACTGTCTCTACACTTTAGCAAAACACAAACATTACACACACCAGAGATGGAAAGGGATTGCTTTTTATTCTCTCCACTTTCTACTTTCTTTCTTTTTTTTCCCTCTTCCTTTTTTTATCAAAGTTGCTTTTACCTCTCGTTTTGATTTTTTTTCTTTTGCTCTTACAGGAGCCAGAGTTTCATTCCATCTCCCAAAGCCCGAAATAGTGCAGTGCATGTCCATTTTGTTGAGATTTAGTGGGCCCATTAAGTGATTGCTAGCTGAAATGACAGGGCACATTTCTCCTGATACACTCCGAGAAATACGGCTGCCGCACATTAAGGACGCATTACTGGAGCCCATTCTCCTCCAGCTGCAAGGATATCCATTAAGGTGGCTCACAGCCCTAAATTTTTCCATTTTCTCTCTCACTAAACTTGACTTCGTACATTATTCCCTCCTCTGTTTTGTAATTTGCAGCAACAAATTATATCAGGGGGGAAGCTATCTCTCGCCATGTGTTCCCTCTCGCCGCCTCTATTTTCTGTGACTGATTCTGAAGTGTCAAAATGGACACATCATTAGAGGATAACTAGGCCTGATGGACAGATGCTTAAGAGTTCTGGGCAGTCGGGCAACTTTTCTACTGAAGCCTAAGAAAAGACTTGGAAAGACTCTAGGCGAGTTGCTTGGAGAATATGAATCATGTGATGACGTTGTTTGACGCTGATGTTCGATTAAGAAAAAAACTGGTGTGGCTCGAATTCATCACACTGCTGTTTTGGAGGAACAACCATTAAGCACAGTTCAGTCTGTTATTACATCCTTCATGGGTAAAGTCAAGTATATTAGAGGTGAGGTTCTAATGGTGCCTTCAGAAGACCACGTCAAGTTGCAAAAATTATAACTTGGATAAGAATGGCAATTTACATCACTTAGTGCAAAATATTACTCATTGTTGGTTGCTAACTGGTAACTTAGCCATATTCATTACAGGTAGCTAATTTCTTTCATTGCTAATTGCATTCATTAGTTACCCCAGTCACATTACACATTACATATACAGACTCCAAGGCTGCTTCTACCTGCAATTTTAAATCACAACTCTATTGTTTATTATTTGTTTGACCAGAGGAAGGCGAGTCCTCATTTTGGGTTTTGGTTCCTTCTCAGGTATGCTGCTGGTTTGCTAGTGTTATTCATTCAAATTTAGTTTTAAATCTCTTAATTCTGAAAAGCCGCCATAATCAATGTATATCTTCTGTATTGTGGTGATGAGTTAAAGACAAACATGTTAGATTTCAGGCTTTTTGTAGCCTTAATATAAGCCTTACATAAGTGCTGAACAGCTAACAAACAAACAACAAAACAAACAAGTAAATTAATAAAATATTTAAAACAAGCCTGTCCCCAAAAATCTACTTTAAAGCAGTGGTGGTGTATATCAAGTGGGTTTGCTTTGTCTTAAAACTCAAACTTTCTCTATATAAAGTTCTGTTCTATTAATAAAGCCTGGTCTTGACACATATTTGAAGGTAATTTACTAAAAGACCATAAAAAATATTAGGTATTAAGGAAAAAATTAAGTAACACAAAAGATAAATGTGGGCGGCACGGTGGCGCAGCAGGTAGTGTCGCAGTCACACAGCTCCAGGGGCCTGGAGGTTGTGGGTTCGTTTCCCGCTCCGGGTGACTGTCTGTGAGGAGTTGGTGTGTTCTCCCCGTGTCCGTGTGGGTTTCCTCCGGGTGCTCCGGTTTCCTCCCACAGTCCAAAAAAAACACATGTTGGTAGGTGGATTGGTGACTCCAAAGTGTCCGTAGGTGTGAGTGAATGTGTGTGTGTGTGTGTGTGTTGCCCTGTGAAGGACTGGCGTCCCCTCCAGGGTGTATCCCCCGCCTTGCGCCCAATGATTCCAGGTAGGCTCTGGACCCAACGCGACCCTGAATTGGATAAGCGGTTACAGATAATGAATGAATGAATGAAAAGATAAATGTGTCTATATCTAATTATCTAATGAGACATGTATTACACCAAAGAGAAAACATTTGTCCAGAGAAACGGCAAGATATTGGTCTTTTTTGAAAGTGTTATGAATCAGTAAATTGAGTTCTATCAGAAACTGCAGTTTAATCTATCTAATGGAAAGAGCACTTCATTTATTCTGATATAGTCCTCTACCTACTGAAATTCTGTGCACAAAAGGAAATACTGCTTAAGCAATTCTCTGACATAATGACTAAAGCTTAAAAGTGTTTTGATACTCTCATGTTACTAAGAAACAGTTTTTATCAAACACACACACACACACACACAAACACACTCAACCTGCCATCAAAGCAACAAACAGAGTCACTCCAATGCACAAACAAACAGACAAGAGCTTGTTTAAGTGCTGAGAAAACAAGCCACCTCAGGCCTGGCTCTGGTTCAGTGTTGGCTCCCTGCTGTGGTGACATTCTGATTGCGCTTTACCCATTAAAGCTGCTATTGTTGGTCCTGGGGACTCATGGGGTCCTATGAGAGGCTCAATAAGCACTTTTTAAAGGGTCCATATCATGGAAAAACTAATTACCACTACATTTTTGTTTAAATAAAACTCTTTGCTAAAGTTTCATTTTTTATTCCTGACCAATGCATTCCATATGTGAAAACTAAATGTTTGTGTGTGTGTGTGTGTGTGGGGGGGGGGGGGGGGGGGTATTTTTTTTTTAACACTATAACCGTTTAGATAATTCACAATGTTATATGACATTATAATGAGTGTTTCAAAGTGCAGTGTTATTAAATAAGCAGCAAATTACAACACATCATAATGACATTATGAGACTTTTGTTGGATTTTCCAAAATATTTCTTTTAATTCTCCTTTAGACTCTTGTGTATGTGTATAAAAAAGTTCCTGGAAGTAAAACGGCCATGAACCCCAAAGTATATCATGAAATATCAGTGCCCTAAAGTTTGTGAACTATGTAAAACTATTACAATTATTCTGAGTCTGACTGTCTTCTGAGGCGACACAGCTGTTAAGCTCATTAAGCTCAGGGCGGCACATATTCAAACATTCACTCACACATTCACACTTAGGGACACATTTGAGTCACTAATCCACCTGTGTTTTGGGAGTGTGTGAGGAAGCCTGAGCACCTGGAGGAAACCCATGCGGACACAGGGAGAACACACCAAGCTGTTCGTAAAGCAATCTGCCCTCACAGACAGTCACCTGGCTTAAACCCACAAGCCCATGCCCCTGGAGCTGTGTGACAGTGACAACACTTGTTTTGCCATTGTGCTGCCCTTGATATATTATATTATAATTTTTTTTTTTATTTTTTTTTTTTTATTATTAATAATAATATTATAATTTTCATTTATTTATTTATTTATTTATTTCACATTTTATCATTCGCCTTGACCTATACCAGATTTGTTTTCCTCTAATTGTTTTATCATTTTGGAGTCCTGACAAATCACTCTTAGAGACAGTTATAACGTTGCAGTAACAAAACGAGGAGATCTTTATTTTAACTCTGCTGTGGAAAGAAAGTCTGGCTGCTTTGGACTATACTGACCTTAGGGTTGGGCATAGGTTTGGGTTAAGGATAGGTGTAGGGTTAGGGTTAAGGGTGATTTGTCATGTAGGGCAGGTCACAAAGCAACCTGTGCACCAATTAATGCTAATCTTTTATTCAAACATGTACAATGTCATCTTGAGAGTAGACTGCATAGAAAATGGGTATAGGCAAATGGATGACGTGTATGTGCTTGTGTGTGTATATGTGTGTGTATAAGCCTACAGAAATCCGATGAACAAATTAAATCTCAGAAGTCAGCTGGCAGACTTATACATGGCAGAAGTCATAAACACCATCATAAGCTAGGCATATTCACTCTCCATCAGTCAGTGGCATTAGAGTGTCTAGTCATTGGGCTGAAGCTCTCAAAACAGTTTTATTTCGCTGTAATAGTGAAAGTCAAATGTATATAAGCTAATCTGGTCCAGATGCAGGTCCGACTTACTCTTGCTTTGCATCACAAGGGCGCAGAGGTGGACCAACACCCTGACACCAACCCCCAGAGAGGGAGATATGTCACTAATTGAGTTCTCACTGGCCATTTGATCCCTTTAAGTAAGCTAGAAGAAAAAGAGGCCAGAGCCTCCTCTGCCAGGCAGGACTTTCCCAGGCTGAGGGAGAAGAGCAGGTAATCCAGGCAGGAAGAGGAGAGGAAACAGAGCTTATATCACTCTGGTGGCCCTTTCAGCAGCACCACGCCAGGCTGGATGACCTTTCTTTCTGCTAACACCCCACACCACGCCGAGTTATTGCTTTAAAAGCACTCTGTCCCTGGAGCACAGGAGAAACGCAATAGTGCGGGTTCTCACGCAGGCGCAGGGCTAATAAAACATTCAAACATTTATGGAAAGAATTGCAGCGCGCCACATGTCAATAGCTTCATTCAGCGCATCGATTTTTTATTTTGTCTAAATGAACTGGCGCTTGATGAGAAACACTCACCTCCATGTTTGTGTGACATGTGTCTCAAAACAAAAACTCGATATAAACAAAAATATCACACTCAGCTTCATCGCAGAGGGGACAGATTCAAGAGAACAACAATAAAAGGCTTATGTTGCTAATAGTAAATGGAAAGGTAGCCACTATTTAGCGTGACAACAGAGACTCTATGTTAATTGGTGAGTGTAAGGCTTGGTTACAAGGTTAGCCATATTAGAGTGGATTGTTAAGCTATTCCTTTAAACCTTAGATGTCATAGGGTGCCTCCATTCACCCGTTATTATTTATTTGCAGTGAATCAATATATACATTTGCTAAGTTAAATCCCTGGTATTAGGGAAGATATATGCAACACATTACAGAACAGAGTATCTGAGATTCTGATGACACGGTGTCAAGGAGAAGTGAACACACAGTACTTTAGGGTTTAACTGTACACTGTGCAAACTGGCTTATTTGCTTGACAGGACCCTGTTGAGTGAACAAGGGAGCATGTTGAAGCACACTCTAAGTTGTAATTTGCAATTTAAAAAGCATGTTACAATTTGACACTATTAATTTTTTAATTTGTTTACTTTTTTATTTTTTTTATGTAATAAAAACCTTCTTTTTTGACGAATGGACCTATATAATATATACAAATTACTACGAAATTATGTGTAATACTATTAATACTATTCATTTCCATTCAAAGTTACCATTTTGGAGGTGACAAAATATAAAGGTTAAACTACTATCAAATAATTTCAAGTTTAAGTGGCAAATCCCTACATTAAATTCACATTCTGACAGTCAACTTTATTTATTTATTTATTTATTTTTAAAATGTGGTCCTATAAACACTAAAACAGACCCTTCCTCAAAGTGAGCACACTCTTGCCTTATTCAGATCGGTGTGGGCTAATTTGTCCTTCGCTTCTCACTTTTATCTCTGTCAGAATAGAGGGGTCTCCATGGGTCAGTGGTCTCATCTGTCTGAAAGCCTGTGGTTTGTTTGAGTCCACCGCAGTCTGTCTATAGCACTGAGGCCTGAAGCTCAGCCTGAAACTCTCTCTCTCTCTCTCTTTCTCTCTCTCTCTCTGCATGTGCTCTCACAGCCAGCCCCTGGCCCCATAGCCCTCCACACTGAGCTGCAGTGGTCCAGGCCTCACAGTAGGGGGAATTACACCAGACCATCTCTACAGCACAGAAACAGACCAGTCACTGTTATGCCTTCCTGTTTCCTACCAGGGCTTTAGCGTCCCTTAAAGCCCTCTCTCAATCGCCCACCACGGCCTCCTTTGTTGCTGCGTTTATTCAGTTTCTCACAAAGCCGCTTAAACTTGTTGGACAGGACAAATCCAGTTGGTTCTTTTTGTTTTTTTTGTGTTGAGAGCTGCAAATCGAAGGCAGCTTGTGCCGCAGCATGTCTGTTCACCCCGCAACAAAAGTCACTTCTTCTTCAAAGACACACTTACTTTTCCACTGAAAAGTGGTGCCTTGAATTTGCTTGGTTCAAATGTGTACATCTTTTCTAAATCAATAAAGTGCTGTAACAAATCATTTTCAGAATAGGCTCCACTTACTTTTGTCCATTACATTGTTCACGCAGTCACAAGTTTTGTGCATTGGTTTATTGCATACTTTTCTTAGTGTGATCAGTCTATACTGAATTCTCAAAAGTGATTTATATGTTTATTTACCACAATGTATCAGTTGAGAAGCTGTTTAGTAGAACTGTACCTATACACGCCACACACAGTTAACAATTCTGCGTTGATGCGTTCCTCTTTTATTCAAATCTATTTATTCCTTAAATAGATTTGAATAAAATCTCAGCAATTATGAGAAAGTCATGTTTAAAATGGTAAACAGAACAATATTTTTTCCTGGATCTGAATCATGGACAAAGCAAAAGAGTATTGACTTTTCTGTATAAGCTTTTAAACAAAAATAACAATTTATTCATGCAATTAAAAGGATATTCAAATTACATGGGTTTAATAGTACATATTTTTGTCACTTATTAAAGATGACCCGTGTTTGAGGTGGTCTTCCCCAGCACCTGTCACTGTGTCTTTGTTTTCTTTATTCATGTTTATGCTCTTGTATTTGTTGTTTTGTGGCACAAACACACAAATGAATGGAACGTGTATTTATGAACACTGTCTTATTGCCAGGCATAAACAGTGGTGTATATTGTTACATGAATCACAGGCTCGGACAGTTAAGTCACCTTAGGGAGTTTAGTTTCCTATGCCCAGCAAACCTCAATGTGACCACAGTCTTGACTGGAATTACTCTGAAAAGAAAGCATCAGAAAAGATGTGACAGGCCATAGATGTGGGGCAAGTATAGAGTTGTGCTGCTGAGCTAAAAGCTACCTCAAAAATCCATTGCCAAATATCATGCTGGTTAATGTTTGTTCATTGGATAATAAACTGGATTATATCAGCCTATTGAGAGCATCTCAGTAAAGCTTTAGGGACTGATGTGTCTGTATGTCCTGAGAGGTGGCTGTATGAACATCATAAACACTGTGACTGAAATTGGAGGGCTAATAATACACAGTGTATACAGGGTAGGTGTGCTGTGGCTGGCTTGCTTCTTACATAAAATAATTATGGTATAAACATGTCTGTGTAATTTTTGTGCATATAGAATTCATAGCTATGAAATGCTCACCCTTTTAGTTGCCATAGGATAAGGAGCCATAACTTACTCTTTGAAGAGAATGTATTCATGAGAAACAATAACATATTTATGAATCATTTACACACCTATTGTTCATATAGCATATACTTTCTAATCCTAAACTGCTGAACTGTGGATTTGTCGTTAGATTCAGAACACAACGAATATTTGAAACCAATTGTAGTGCTTCAATGGCTTCAAATATAAACAACAATCTTTCCTTATTGGTTCTTTAAATAATCATTTATTAATATGAGATGCATGAATGACACTAATGTTCAAGGAACCTCCAGATAATGTAAGGCAATACGGGGGAAATGCCTTAAATAACTGTAGCGTTGGGCGGCACGGTGGCCCAGCAGGTAGTGTCGCAGTCACACAGCTCCAGGGGCCTGGAGGTTGTGGGTTCGATTCCCGCTCCGGGTGACTGTCTGTGAGGAGTTGGTGTGTTCTCCCCGTGTCCGCGTGGGTTTCCTCCAGGTGCTCCGGTTTCCTCCCACAGTCCAAAAACACACGTTGCAGGTGGATTGGCGACTCGAACGTGTCCGTAGGTGTGAGTGAATGTGTGTGTGTCTGTGTTGCCCTGTGAAGGACTGGCGTCCCCTCCAGGGTGTATTCCCGCCTTGCGCCCGATGATTCCAGGTAGGCTCTGGACCCCCCGCGACCCTAAATTGGATAAGCGGTTACAGATAATGGATGGATGGATGGAACTGTAGCATTTTACGTTACCTCGAGGTTCCTTGAAAATTATAAGTTCATAGTATTACTTGGTAATTAATAGCAGTTACAGAATATTAATACCTACTGTTATTAACTACCAGTCTATTAGGAACCTACTCATAAAGGAATGGAATTGTGAAAAAGATAAACTGTGGATATGAACCCCAAAGTAGAATTTAAAGGGATGAAATGTGCGTTAAGAAAACAATGTCGATTTTCTATCAGATTCACAATAGTGTAAATAATATGTTAAAAGCCATACACCACAGATGATGAGGATCTGTTGTAACCCTGTTGCTGAAAGCTAAAAGCTCCTCATCTCTTGCCAGTGCTGTTTGTACCATGGCAACAAATTAGGGTTTAACTGTCGCTAACTGATGCCCAACTTGTTCCTCATTTGTAAGTGTTACCTGCAGTTAGCACCTACTTGAGAGTACATTTGCCCTCTGATCTGCAGTTCATTCCTCTGTCAATCACGAAATGACAGTGGCAGGAGCACAAAAGCACCACTTTAGTGGCAGTCGGGGCCAGCAGTGGTTAATTAGCTGTTCGTAAAGCAATCTGCCCTATTAGTCGCCCCTCGCTGCTCATTGCATGGACTGCACTTCCTTATCACATGCCTATTGATTCTCACTGTGATGAAAAAAATAGAGAATGCATCGTGCTTGACTCCTTAATGCACTCTAAAAGAGGAGTCATTTACAGATGTGCACTGCATTATTAAAGCAGAGTGCTTGCATGTGGGGTTAAATGTAAGTGAAAGTGCATTTTAACCCGTCATTTAGGACCACTATTCATGCTGTTTGCAGAGAGGTCATGCCGGCTTTAAGACTAATAAAACATTTGCTTCGATGTTTTAGACCATGTACAGGAGCATGACTTGTTTAGTTTGTTACAGAAAATTGTTATTCCACATTTGTAATACATGTATAACATATTTATATGCATGCAAATAAATACATAGAGTATAAAACTGTAAACTTTAAATAAGAGTGTGTTATATTTAATATGTGGCAAAAGGTGACATTGCGCTTCAGGGTGCTTTAATCAAGACATCATAGACAACCTACAGGGTGTACTGTTTGCAGTAAGTGACAGAGAAATAATTATAATCCTGAAGCATTGTTTAGATTAACAAGGTTTCCACAATAACCTTTTGTCAGTATTTGATGCAAGATATTGATTTATTTGACAAGTCCCTTTACTAATTATCTGATTAGTCCAAATTTTCAACATGGGCATTAGAAATTTAACCATACCATTAGCCTCCAAAATTGGATTTCTTTTCCTTGATTTTAAAGAACAGGACTAGATAATAAGTATAGGTTACCCCTGGAGAATAACTGCAGAAAACACTCCTCGTGTAGGTTTATCATGTAAAATACTAATTAAACCCTAACCCATAACGCAGGCAGAGCTACACTCACAGGTCGCCAAGGTTACTGATCAATTTTAGGTGTTCCTACTGTATTTTAGAGACTTGTAAAATAAGGAAAGAAATATACCAGAATATACCATGACAAGAACTATTACATTCCTATTGTTTGTAGCATAAGCTAATTAAAGCTGGCTGACCTTCATAAACACGTATGTTAATTTCTGTTTCTAACACCACACCCATGCACACTAAACTGTTATTTAAAAATTAAAACATTTAATAATCTGCATCAAAGCAATGCTTGGCAGTAGTAAATGCTCGAGTGCTGAAGTTTCTTGCAGGCCTATTGAGCCACACAGCATGGCTCTAAAGGCAGATAATGAAGAAATGGAAAATGGAGCACAAATTGACCCTTTCACAGCGTGCTCTGAGCATTTGTATGGGTACCTGCAGAGGCCATCCCACTTCCCATCAATAAAATAATTTAAGAACACATTATACTCCTTTAAAAGGTCCCATTTGTCTGACCAGGTGATTTTTAAAAGAGCCCTTGGATTAAAGACACCCTGCCTCAGGTACTTTTAAATCAGTCCAATCAATAAGACTTTGCCAAGCGCTTTGTTTAAGGGAATATTAAAAAGGAAATACAGGTGATTTTGTTAGATTTTTTTTTCTTTCTTCTTTTGAATCACAAGTTAAGTCAATAAATGCACTGAATGGATTTTTCAAAATATATTTTATCAGTGCGTTAGGGGGCGCCGCATTGCACGAGGCGTTTACCAGGCAGCGTCCACTCTATTCTTTCAGACACAGATGCACACAGTGGGATAGTGCAGAGGGGAAAGAATGAACACTTTCTTTTCCAGGATATCCAAAACCCCAACCTGGAATTTGTAAAGCTGCCTTTGTTCTGCTCACATTTATGGTATGTTTGTGTCGACTCTACAAGATTAAATACCTCATTTACCAAAGGAAGCTATTGTACTCCATTGCAGAACCAAACAAATTAGGCTTAAATGAAACACTGGCTTTGATTCAATTAATAGCAAATGTAAAACTAAGGGGGCTCTTAAGGGGGCTGTGTATGCTCCAACCTGCTGGGCCTAGCATTCAGGGCTTCAGCTATGAATCATATCAGTATTCACTCTCATAAAAATTTGGTTGCACTGGAGTACTGTCATAGAGGAACCACTTACGTTTCCCTAAAGAATCCTCTATTTGATGGTCCTCCAAAGATGCAAATTTGAGAAATAGTTAAAAAAAACATATCCTTCTTTCATTTTAAAGGGTGGAATATATGAAGTTATTATTTTACAGAGCAACAATGACTTTAATATTCCACACAGAAATCAGGAGTAATAAAAACATCCCGTCATACCATTGTCCCTCAGTTTACATCTCGTGCTTTCTTTGCTCTGTACAAGCCTCCTGGGTGTGTTGATGTTCTCTGTGAATTTTCGTGCATGTCTCAGCGCTATGAGATAGACATATCGCCCAAATCAGAGATCAGTAAATGGATGAAAGGACAGTGATAGCTCACTTTCTATTCAGGTCATCGTTTTAGCCTTTGCAGCGAGTGGATGTGTTATGCTGTGAGTGTATTCGACTGTGACTTTCACTCTGAGTGTCTTGACTTGTGTGTGTGTGTGTGTGTGTGTGCGCACAAGTGTGTTTCTTTGCTGGTTTATGCACATTTTCAGGACAGGAGTCTTCTGGTTTGCCTGTCAAAATGCCCATTAAAAAAATGAATATTTCAGGGGATATTTCTAGGAGATGATTTAAGACTTCACTTGCATAAGGAAGAGAAAACAGGAATTTGTAACAATCTGACAAGAACTGACAGTGTACCAAAACAGATCAATATCAGATCAACAGTACTTAAATCTTTCATATTTGATAGACAGGAGAACACGGCAGAAGTTTCTGTACAGTTCAACACTGAGTCTGAAAGAATGGAGCTGTCAAGAACACATAAGCCAAAGCATTTTTCTCAGAAAGAGAGACAGTCTGCACTAGAGACCTGATCGTAACATCACAGACTGTCTTTGGCTCGTACAGGCCGTTTAAAGAAAGTTCTAAGACTAAACAGTTAAGGTGCTGAAAAATATATCAAAAATGTTATTCAAAAATCTTCAAAGGAAGAATGGGAATTTCAATAAGTAAATAAATATATTATTATAATTAATAACTGACACATCAGTCTCACTGTCTGTTTAATAGGTATTCAGTGTTTTCCTGAAAGTGAAAAATGGAAATGTAATAGATAAATGGTGGAGTCTAACCTCTGCACAGTGTACACAATGTGTGTAAATAAATTTGTCCATCTGTGTATGTAGATAAGTGTGTATACAGATGTGAGTGTATGCCTGTACGCATATGTGGCAATGTGTATAATTATTCCTGCTCATAAAGTGGCCCAAATTTGCATAACTAACAGGGCCATGTTAAACTACAGTGGGCCAATAACTAAAAATGCTTTTACTCTGCAGTGCGGGAATGTGTGCTGCTGTGAGTTTATTGGATTGTTATAATCTTGAGTGTGAAAGAGGCATGGCTTAAATGTTTTGAGAACTCCTGTCAAATGTCCAGTCATTACACAAATACTTATTTTTGTTTATTAGTTTGTTTGTTTGTTATTTATTCAAATGGACCATAGTTCATATTTATTTTTTTTTCAAATACTTCCTTGTTTTCAATTACCAGCAGCGTTTTTGTTAAAGAGGAAAATGTAGGGATGTGAGGATGGTGCATTGGCATGACAGCACCAAATGGATACATGTAGTTACACGTAGGTCCTGTGTGCAACCTTAAATAGTTTGAGTATGGAATGGGATTTGACAGAGTTTTTTAGTTTTTGAAAGTAGTTCACATACATCCTCAGAAGATATGGTCTTTAACAGGTACTCGTGCGAAAACCCAACACGCTACTAATCATCGGATTCATCCACAGACCTGAAGTATCATTCACAACTTCCAGATTCATCCACAGTCAGATTCACTGTAATCATTAGATTCATATAATCCTCAGATTTATGCATAACGATCATATCCACCCACAATCAACAGATTCTTCCAACATCTTGCAGAATCATTCACAATCATCAGAATCTCCTGCAATCTTAGGGTGCATCCAAAACTAACACATTCCTCCAAAACATCAGAGTCATCCACAATCATTCATTCACTCACCAGATTCATGCAAACAAAGCTGAATGAGAAATTACGCATTTCCACCAAATGCATAGTTTCTATCCGATTCATTCAGCAGTTAACAGATCCTTCTGCATCCATCAAAATCTTTTACAATCTTCAGGTTCATCGGTTATCATCAGACTCAATCATCAAAATCACTCACAACCATCAGATTCATCTACAATCACCAGAGTCATCAACAATCATCAAGATCATTGCCAATCACCAGATTCATCCACATTCTCTAGATTCATCCACAATTATGAGGATCACCCACAGTCACCAGATTCATCCTCAGTCAGAATCATCTGCTTTGAATTATTAATTAATTAAATAACGTTTTTCAACATGTTTCCACCAGAGATATTACATAGTGCAGCTCTAAAACACTGACCTTACATAGTGCACATGTACTTACAGAGTATAGCTCCAAACTTAATGTTGGTGTAACTTTTAACACCCAGTGAATCCTCCCAGTGCTTCCGCATTTATCAGAACAGAGCTTTACTTGTTTTGTTCATTCTCTCTTCCTGGCGGTTTTGGTCTGATATAAAGATGAAAGTCGCTGTACACCGGCAAATCCATCAATAAATATTCGAGTAAATGTACAGCTACTACTCTCAAATATATGAGGTTTGATATGACATCATATCCTTACAAGATATAAAAACTAACCTGTGTGTGTGTGTGTGTGTGTTCCTCCGGGCCTGTGCGCTGCTGGTGCGGTAGTGATTTGGCATGTTAGCGAGTGTGTCATGTTTAATCAGAGAGAGGGGCCCAGGTAATGGAGAGAATGTGCGCGGAATCACACGGAGGCCGCGTGCAGCAGGGCCGCGGTAATGCGGCTAATTCCTGCTCCAGCGCCGCCGCCGCGGAGCCCAAACTGGGGTCAAGAAAAGGTGCAGGCAGCTTCAAATGAGCAGCTGTTTCCTGCTAACAGCGCGCTGGGCAGACACGCACATGCCAGAGCACACACACGAGCCCCGCTCCCCTTCCTCGCCCTCCCCCCTCCCTCCAAAAACATCAATGCAAAAGTATGTATTTTCGAATAGGGGCCAAGACCTCTATAGCGTTCTATATTCTCCAATCAGCGGCTATGTATTTAAAAAAACACACTCAAAATAGGAAAGACAATGAGCTATATGCGCGCGCCAGGCCAACAGCCTCTTTCCGCGCGCGCCTTCTTTTGTTTGGCGGGATTCATAAGCAATTGGCTATTATGCGCGTGGCCCTCGTAGGCAAATAAGGAACCTGCGCGTGCATCAGGGATTCTTAAGGCAGGGCTTGCGCTTCCTAAGGCCTAGCAATCATAAAACAGACATAGTTTAATGCAGTAATGAAAGTGCATTTGGCGAGATTCCTGACATCTCCCTTGTTCATCTCCTCGCTTGATTGAAGCTCATCAACCCGAATACTCAGCTAGATATTCTATATCTGCACTAGCTATTGTGGCCTCCGCGGCCGCGTCTCTTTCTTATTGATACTTTATATTCACACTGTCTTTATGGAAATATTGAAGTAGCGTTTGAAGATGGAACAGACTAAATTGCTGTCCCTCGCGAATGTGAACATGACAATACATTTGAACAAAGCATTTTTGTTTCTGTTTTTTGCTCTTGCTCCGGTTTTGCCAGGTATAGCTTTTGCTTTGCATCACAATTGCTTGAGCTACTAACCCCCCCTCCCCCCAAAAAAATGGGATTTTGGCATTTAATTCTCCCACCAGGCAGTTTTATAATGACTATTTGGCCATGCTTGGGTGCATCTAGCGCTGTATAAAACAACCTACTGGTAGCTCATCTATTGTCAATATACAGTATCGTACTGTACGGCATCAGACATTTAAAATTCATAACAATGAAATCAGAGTCGGTGTCAGCGCACACTTCTGTCAGGAACTGAGACACAGTTCACCTCAGCAACACGGTCCCAACTTCAGTTTTATAATGTAGCTATAGTTCCAACAGCCTTCTGGATCACTGACTGTAAACATCACATCATCACAGACAATAATCTACCTCTCTCGTGTTTTTCTGATATTTCCAAACATTTACACTTCAGTTTAGAGATTACAATGTCGTGTGTGAAAATAGTGCGTGTTGTGTGTTAAACTGGTGGTGTTCAATGTTCTAACTGCGAGCATTTTACCTCTAGACTGCAAGGGATTGTGCTATAGTTATTTTTCACAGGACGTCACTGAACACAGAGAGAAAGAGTTAAAAATGAAAGCGAGGCTCCAAAATTCCGAACATCCTTTATTTCTACCCCAAACATAAAGGTAATGACTACTCTAATGTTACTGCTACATTATTGTAAATATACTGCACAAATAAAACCACACAGTTTTATTGGTGTTATTCCGAACCCAGAATATTAAATATGCTTCTGAAAAAGAGATTTTAGTATATTATTATTGTTGTTGTTGTTGTTATTATTATTATTATTTAATGTTGTTATATAACATTATAAAAACATTTTATCTTGGTTTAATAAATGTTGTAAACTACTTTACAGGAAATAATATTAATGTCATTTATATTCCTATAAGTGAGTTTGTGTGCGCGCGTGTGTGTGGGTGGGGTGGGGTGGGCTGTGGGTGGGTGGGGTGTAGTGGGGTGGGATGTGGGTGGGTGGTGTGGGCTCTGGGTGGGTGGGGTGCAGTGTGGGTGGGGTGTAGTGGGGTGGGGTGGGGTGTGGTGGGATGTGGGTGGGTGGTGTGGGCTCTGGGTGGGTGGGGTGCAGTGTGGGTGGGGTGTAGTGGGGTGGGGTGGGGTGTGGTGGGATGTGGGTGGGTGGTGTGGGCTCTGGGTGGGTGGGGTGCAGTGTGGGTGGGGTGTAGTGGGGTGGGGTGGGGTGTGGTGGGATGTGGGTGGGTGGTGTGGGCTGTGGGTGGGGTGGGCTGTGGGTGGGGTGGGCTTTGGGTGGGTGGTGGGGGCTGTGGGTGGGGTGTTGCATTACCTGAAGTGTAGTACATTTATATTTAACCCAAGTTGGGTTGCTGTAACTCAACCATGTAGTTGCTTTTACTCAGCAACTGAGTAAAGGCCCAACCACCCAGTTCTCTGGGTCAACCCCTTAAACCAACACATTTTGGGTAAAACAACTAATGCTGGGTTTGTCTGTTGGACCCAGTGTTGTGTTGCCAAAACTGACCCAACTTGAGTTAATTAAGCCCACATTTTTAAGAGTGTATTAATGCTGTTTTAATATTACTTTCTATGTCTGATATCTGATCAGCACAATTATGATCATTGCACATTTCAGCGTGATTTGTGGAGAGTCAAATCAGCACCAGACTAAATTTTCAGATTTGACATGAGATTAATAATATACAGCACTTACAGCACTAAGGGAACACCGATGACTACATTTGTGTCTTTAATGAACTTGAACTAAGCATTTGAACCAAGCAGGCTAGTATTTGTAAGTGTCCATGGCTAATAGAGCTGACTAACATTGTGCAGTGTAACTGTAACCAAATATTTGCATAAATCCAACACAGTGTCATCACCGTAAACACAGCAGCAGTGACCTCCTCACAAATATTTCTCTTCAGCGCGCTACAAATATGTTGTGTCAAAAATCTATAGCTCCTCCAGAGCCTAGAGCCAACTTTGACCCTTTCTGCTGGAGAATCAATTAGGTTCAGTCAGTCACTTAACGCCGCGGAGGCTGAGACTCGGCTCTGCGCTGAGCGCGGAGAGTGCGGCTCTATGTAAATGCAGCGTAAGACTGGGAATGCATTAAGCCCTCCCCATCAGGCGCAATAATGGATTAAAGTCCGCAGTCGCTCCACAGTTTGCCAGTCAATGTTCTTTATTTTCAGCATCACTCCAATTTCATCTCCTTCTCCCGGCTCTGGAAGCAGTCGATTTGCCGTCAATTGCCATCTCAGGCAGCGGCATTAATGCGCACCCACAAAAGGATGACACACCGCATTATCACCTCACTAGCTTTCAAATTAGAGTGGACCGCTGCCTCTGCTCAGCTTGTGACTGGTTAACACTATCAGCTATTTGTTGTGATTGGCCCTAATTCGCGGTGTCTAAAGATTTCATCAGGCATTTGATGAGCGAAATAAACCACTGCCCACGGGGAAATTGCTCTGATTAATAGAATTAGGCATTGGAGGGGAATCAATACGAGAGAGCCGGTCACGTGGGGATTGGCCGCGCTGCCCGTCATTACGGCCGGGGTGTTTTTTTTTGCGGCGGCCCGAGGAGCTGCGGAGCGCCCGGCACAAGGCGCAATCCTGTTAATAGGGTCTGGACTCCGTGTGAGACTCAGAAAGCCAGGGATTAGCGTTCTGTCCGCGCTTCGGGAAGAAAAGCGTCAATCTGTTCGCTTAAATGGCCGAACCATATGGGTCCTTGCGGTGTGGATTATTTCAATACAATGCCATCCATCTCCGGAGAAAAAGTATGGCCTACTGTAAAGCTTTCAAAGTAGGGGACAGCAAAAACACATGCCTATTACTAGCCTTTGTACTTGGGCCTTTCTTTGCCTGTGCACCCCCTCCTCAAAGCACCCCTACCACCCCCATCCTTCTTTTCCTCCTCCGTGCATTCTTAGCCAGTTAAGTGCTCTCTCAGAAAGCAACCCTCCCTCTAATGCACCTCTGCCCTGACCTGCCCCCCCCCCTCCCGAACCCTCCAAGACCCCCCAACCTTTGTGTGCACTTCCACTCCTTTGCATTAACTGCCACTGTGGACCGGTTGACTGGCGTGAGCCGAGCCACGGTGGGCTGGGGTGGGCTAGGTTTGGGTGGGGTCCTTCACAGTCCCTCTCTGCGTCCATATGATTCAGCCATTAGTGGGGGGCTATCAGCATCATCTAGTGTCCTTCTGAGAGCGGGGCAGAAATGAACCCGGGCTCCATCTCTTTGAACACTCATAATGTGGCTATTCACTCTTTAATTCCTGTCCCATCTGTTTCCCCCAGATGCCTGTTGCCTGGATGGAACAGCTCATCAAAATGTAAATGAATTCAATTAGACCTAAGTGCTTGTTTGTAAATATAAGTCTATTTAGTGCCAGGCTTCATTGGTGTCAGGCAGGTTGTGTGGTATATTGTTCCACAGCAGTTGGTTTAAACTCGCCGGCACAATGGACACAATGACAATGTGTTCCCCGCGTATTCATTGGAGTCTTCAGACACAACAGATAATCTGCTGACAACTGTCATTCAGCGCAGTATAAATGATGGAAACACGGATCCTAATGCCATGAAAGGATGAAATCTAACGGAGCCCAGTAACGCCGTCCCTAAAGCCCACTGCCCTCCTGATCTGAGTCTGAATGATCTCTTCCTGTCCACGCACAGAGAAGCAACAAACATTTAGCCGTTGATTCAACGTTGAAATAACGTAATGACTGCCGTCTAATCAACGTTCTCTTAAGGTTGAAAATGAAAGTTGAAAAGACGTCCAAACACAGACATTGAAAAGACGACTATTAGACGTATCTTGGACGTCCATTGACGTTATTAATTGGTCCCGAAATAAATTACTTGTATAAAACGCATTTTGGACGTCCACTGACGTCATCAATTGGTCACCACTTAACTTATTAAGACGGATTTTGGACGTCCATTGACGTTTGAAATATGCCCTTGACCAACAGACTACTTTTAGACCTATTTTGAACGTCCAGAGACATTCCCTGTTTACTGGGAAGGCTTTTTCCGAGGGTTGAGAAGATATTTTATTTTAAGAGCAGGTTTCTTCTGAGATTCAAATGAAGCCCATGTTGCTTAAATGCAAAGTTTTAGAACTCTTCTCCTTTTAAAACGAAGACTTGCAAAGTTCAGAAAGGGACTGAAGCTCCTCATTAATTCAGTTCAGCCCCAAAAAAGGTTGTTTTCAGCAACAGAAATGTAGTAGTATTGATATATTCCGATATCACATGGTTACATGGACCACTTTCAGCCAAAATGCGTTACACAAACGAGATCATGAACACAAAATGGATGACAGCATAAAAGAGACGAAACAGTGCGACTCATTACACAGCATCTGATGTCTTCAGACATCTAACAGATCATACAGCCGTGGTTTTAGCCTGGGCTTATAGTTGTAACAATGCTAGCCTTTAGCCCTTTCTTCTGTTTCACTCCAGTATGATATTTCCAGAGATGGGTTTCTCCCTGGACAGTAACAGTAGAGAAATGCATTATAAAATAATCAGCTATTCACTTCAATTTGCTTTCAATGTAGCTTCACATTCGATGAATCTAAACATTAGAACTCCTGAAAGCCAAAGGCTCTTGGATCGCCACAACATCAACTACAATAAAACATAATAGTGTCCTCTGGTGTCCGAAAGCAGAAGCGCACCTGCTCTGCTGTTCGACTCTTATAAAATATAATTTAACACACGACCAGTTGCTGAACAGTTGATTTATTTGCTGCAGAAATGTCCTTCATTTATCTGCATTGACCTCTGGCCTTCTTTGTCTTACAAAGAGATATGGAAACTAATAATCCTTGAATACAGTTCGGTGATGAATATTGTGCTTAAAATTTGATTATTTATAATATGGATAAGCTATGACCACAGACTTAAAAATCATGCGTGGATCACTAAAAAAAGATGGAGGGCATTTGTATAGGATTGAATGTTAGAATAAGACTGCCCTCTAGTGGACTTACGGTGTGAAATAACAATATAGAGTTTTCATGCACTATAAATATTCACAGTAATAACAGAAATGCAAATAGCTTTCCCCAAAAAATAAACCAATCTTTTTAGTTTTATATTATATATTTAGTTATATATAGTTTTATATTATATATTCATTTTTTAAAGAGACTGTGAGTGAGTGAGTGAGTGAGTGAAAGAGAGAGATAGAAGCAGAATGCGAGTGAAAGAAAGCAGAGAAAACTAGAGACTGAGAGTGGCACCGAGTGATAGAAAAGAAGAAAATGACAGAAACAGATACAGAAAACACACATAAAGAAAAAAAAGAGTGAGAGAGAGATTTGAAAATATATTTACTGTAATCAGAAAAAGAAAATATTTACAAAAGTGTGACCTCAGGTACACAATAAAAAGAAATAAAATGTAAAGGGGGTTTAGAACGTGTAGAGAGAGAGAGAGAGAGGGAGAGAGAGAGAGAGAGAGAGAGAGAGAGAGAGAGAGAGAGAGAGAGAAATATAGAGAGAGAAAGAGAGAGAAATAGAGAGAGAGAGAAACAGAGAGATAGAGAGATATAGAGAGAAATATAGAGAGAGAAATAGAGAGAGACAATGTAGGAGAATATATGTTTTTCTGAGGGATTGAGAGAGAGTAAACACTACTCTTATCTGAATCTGTAGGAGGTGTGGGGATTTGACTCAGGTGGACCTCTTTGCCCTCTGCTTGTTCCTCTAATCTTCACTCAGGCCTCAGCCTGTCTAATTCAGCTTCATTCTATCTCCATGAAGACCTCTCACCTTCAAAATCCCCTCTATGCATTTCCCAAGCTTCATACTTTGTTCTTTAAAGGGCTTATTTCTGAAAGTAGAAAAACTGTAGAAACACTTATTAAGATTGTGGGAGTACATTTTTTTCCCCCAAACACGTGGGGGATGTTCCTCTAAAAATGGTCTTAAACAGTGTTTTTCCTCAATATTTCAGTGTTCTCTGTGGTAGAACATTGGCCAAATATTGAACTATCGGATACAGGCTTGATGCCCCTTTGATGTGACTGTGGGTAAAGGTGCATTAAATGTAAAGTTTAGGGAGCATTACCACTGCCCTCCACACCGCTGCTTAGGCAGGAAAGCTATGCTTTGAGGATCCTCCTGTAACACGATTAAAAACCTGTAAGCTGCTCTGAGTAAGAACATCTACTGCTTTTCTTTTGCACATTTGAGATATAGATACAACATGGAGAGTAAATGAAGACAAGAATGAAAGGAATTCATAAACAAAAAAGGTGGACTGACAGGCCAAAATCTGCTTCTGTTTGATGTATTCATGCTTCTTTATTTTTGAATATCCCTTAAGATGAAATCCGCCCCTCTAATAAAACTAATTCTGTTTCCACAGAAACCTCTAACCTTCAACCCTTTCTTCATCTCTCTCTCTCTCTCTCTCTCTCTCTCTCTCTCTCTCTCTCTCTCTCTCCTCTATCCCTCTCTGCTCTAAGGGAAGCTCACTCTCTATCCAGATCTTGCTGCGGCATTAAGGATGGGGCCAGCCGTGCTCATTCTGCTGGCTCCCACAGTTAATCTGGAATTAATGGGTAGGATCTGTAGGGAGACAGGGAGATGCATTGTGGGGCGTAGCGGCAGGTGCTTTGAAATAACTGCTCAAGAAGAAAAGAAGTACGAGGTAATCACTGCAGATTTGTTCCTCTTGCTTTCATCCTGATGAGGATTGGAGCCGTATGGTCTAATGGTTTGAGCTAGCAACATACACACACCAGCAGAGACATACGTACACACACACACACACACACACACACACATACAGGAGATGGATATAATGAGAACAGTAAAAGAGAAGCTTAGCTTTTGGCCTGCAGGTTTCTGAGGTGATTTGGAGAATGTAGCATTCCTGCTGAAACAATATTGGACAGATCATCCAGATACTGGCAGCTTACTGCTGCTCAAAGAGACAGACTAAGGCCAGTTAATTATTTTGTAATTATTATTTAGCAAAAAGCACTAATTATGGATAGTAAGCATGTAACAATGAAACTTCCATTTCTTTAATTTCCACACGACATAGAAATGAAGTTATATATAAATGGTGTAAGGATCTGTGGTGTTGATATGTTGTTTGTTCAATCTTGTGGGGTGTTCCTGATATGGGCATGGACACACAGCTTCATGTGCACCATTGTGAGATGCACTGCATGATATCAAAATTGATTTTGTCAGAGCCAGCATGTACATTTTTAAAATTGTTACCAACCAAATTGTTACCACTTACCAACATGTGTTTTTGGGCCATAGGGGAGGAAACCGGAGCACCCTAGAGAAAACCCACACAGACACAGTGAGAACACACCAAACTCCTCACAGACAGTCACCCAGAGCACACAACCTCCAGGTCCCTGGAGCTGTGTGACCTCGACACTACCTGCTGCGTCACAGTGCCACCCGACCAGAGATCAGATAAACAAAATAGTCATCTTTGAAATTCACACAGTACTTCAAGCACATTCTACCAAATTTTGCATTGTTTATAGCTCAGTTGCATTGATTTATTTATTCATTCATTTTGTGTAACTACTTTACAGCTCAGGTCGCAGTGGGTCTGGGCCCACCCACAATCACTGGGTGCTGGATAGGAACACACACTGGGTCTCTGACCATTGGAAGACATTAGTTACTCATGCACTAAAAACTAAAACACACATCTGAACATTTTGAATAGCTAATCTATCTACCAGCATGCGTTTTTGAGCTCTGTAGGAGAAAACCAGAGCACCTGGGGGAGACTCACACAGAATCAGGGTTTGAACATTTAAAGCCAGGAGCCTTGACACTACCTGTTGTGCCACTGTGCTGCCCTTGCATTGATTTATAAGAAAACTATTTTGCACATGGGAATCTATTGTTTTGAAAGAAAATGTGCATTTATTAAAGCTAAACTACTGTCTGGAGAATTTTTAAATCATTCATTCATTCATTATCTGTAACCGTTTATCCAGTTCAGGGTCGTGGTGGGTCCAGAGCCTACCTGGAATCATTGGGCGCAAGGCGGGAATACACCCTGGACCGGGCGCCAGTCCTTCACAGGGCAACGCACACACTCACACACATTCACTCACACCTACGGGCACTTTTGAGTCGCCAATCCACCTACCAACATGTGTTTTTGGGCCGTGGAAGGAAACCGGAGCACCTGGAGGAAACCCATGCGGACACGAGGAGAACACACCACACTCCTCACAGGCAGTCACCCGGAGCGGGACTCGAACCCACAACCTCCAGGTCCCTGGATCTGTGTAACTGCGACACTAGCTGCTGCGCCACCGTGCCACCAGAATCAAATGATATAGAACAGAAATATATTGTTATAACAATTATTATTATAACAATAAAGTATTGTTACTTTTATAGGATCAGTTTCTCAGGTTGGGATTGCATGTAGTTCTAAACTAATTTTACACAACTTACTAATACATGTGGTATGTGGCTATTGGACATTTTTTTCAGTGAAGGCTGAGACTTCTGTGAAAACGATTTATTATTAAAGTGTTTTATTAATAATTCATGATATCAAAGAAAACTTTTTTCTCCAAAGTTTAAGACTCTGATGGCTCCCTGTGTCTGTAAGTCCTTGTCAAATTTCTCTTCTATGACGGCTGTGCCAAGAGAAAACAACAGTATGCACAATTTCTTACTGCAAAAACAGATATATTTCCAATTTAACAACTATTGTAAAAAAGTGATATAATATTCATGTCAAGGGATTGTCATTTTATTTTAACCATCTACAGATAAAAAATTGAAGCTGTTCTGTGGCATATGCTGAGAAGCATTTTGTCATTGCTAGATCCTTATATTGAATA